>NC_134830.1:60135575-60735575 GCF_004210375.1 Tachypleus tridentatus | reverse complement strand
GTGCCATGGAGATGGCAAGTTATTGCATAAGTTTGTCCCCTGATGAAGAAAGGTCAAAGGTCAATCTTTCGAAAGCGCTCGGATTACATAGTTTCATATTTTTGTCTTTATTTGAATTTTCGTATCTCACGTGTTAACCTATACGTTTATGACGTATTATTACATAGCATACGAACAACAAGGGACCAATTGGTCCTTAAAGGCTGTTTCTGCACACCTAATCTTCAGAAGACGTAAAAATTTACGCTAACTATTTATTTTTCAGCAAATGATCAATTTCCCTTTTTTTTTTTTTCTTGTAAAATGTTGGTCTCTACTACTTCCGACGGCAACTCATTCCATATCATAATTATCCTCTTAGAAAGATCAAACTGTCTTAAATGAGCCTAGCCTATCTTTCGCAGACCTTATTAAACTTGTTTCGCCTCGTTCTATTTCCTTCAAAATATAGAAAAACAAGTAATAATCATGTCTACCTTGTAAGCTTCGAATATGCCATTGTTTACCATTCTTTCTAAAGAGAAAACAAGAGATTTTAACCTTTAACCATGAATTAACCTTTACATGTCTGGAATCATCCCAGTACCCCTCATTTGAAATCTCTGCAATAAGTCAATATCCTACTTACATAAGGAGGCCAAAATTGTACACATTAGTCAAGGTTAGGCTTATCCAAAGTGAGGCCTAACTAGTGATCTGTATGGAGAAGATAAGTTACGTGTTTTTTTTTGTTTTTTAAACTTGCAATCACTCAGTCTGAAAATAAACCCTCAAACAAGAGAACGCTGACAAAATCATATTCTTCAGTCATACTTTTGAATGGATGTCAATTGAAATTAAACATGCGATCCAACACGTATTGATAACTCAATTTAAATGTGCTGTAGGCTATTTAGAACACCCTGCACCACCATAACACTGAAAAAAAAATGTACTGTTAATTACTTCTTTGTTTGTAGTTAAGCACAATGCCAACGTTGGGCTATCTGTACTATGCCCATCACGAGTAATACACTATGTAACACAAATTTTGTTCCTGGATAGTATGTGTTATTTCTTAATTGCTTATATTGTAAAAAAATAGAAAATGGTCATTATTCCCTTCAAACTTTAATTTTGTGACCTGGATAATGAAATTTAGAAATTAACCTATTTTCTATGTAAAAACGGGCAAATTTGCACATTTTCATTTACATAAGGTCTGAATAAAACAACATATGAATCAAAAATTACATGTATTTATACTAAAGCCATACAAAAATGAATCAAAATGTTTAGAAGTGAGTTGTTTCTCGAGATTTGCGACTGTAATGTAAATCATTTTCACGTATCAGCTCCCAAATATGTATAGTCTTGGCATTCGACTTTGCTAGACCAAGATCTCTGATCAAAGTATCGAGGTCTTTTTGGTTGGGGTAGTATGGGTTTCTCTCACCAGCTGCACCTCTGAAATTGTAATCTGGATCTTCAACATCTACCTCCTCTTCTGAGGATGACTGCTTTCTCTCTGGCAGAGTGAGTACAGGGTGCTTAGGGCAGTATGGCACTGGGGCGATGGATGATGGAAGGTCCGGATACATGATAGCAGATGCATTCTTGCAAGCCCAACGTTTGGAAGGGCCCACCATGCAGAAGTAGAAATTGCTTGAGTGGTCAGTGGGCTCACACCACATACTTGGAATAGCGAACTTCATGGCTCTCTTTTCCCCTCTGTACCATCCTGTAAAAGAGCAAAATAAAATTGTTGTTATGAAGAATAAATTTATTTCATCCACAACTAATGTGTAAGAGGTTCATGCAAAATATTTTATAAGCAATATTTTTTCTATACTATTGGAAATTTAAAAAATAATTAAAAGATACTTAATCTTTAAATGGTCTAACATTTATATAATATAAAATCTTACTATTCAAGCAAGTAAAAATTGTCCGTCTTACCTTCTAGAGTTTTCTACAGTGCTCACAGGTAAAATGAGGTGCCCAGGGTTTGTCTCGATCCCCGACAGACATGCCGAAAAATACCTTGTAGGCGTCACACATTTTAGTAGGTGCTGTCACAGGGTACTTTTTCGCCCTTGTCTTGGTAAATTTGCCACATACATAGTAGAATGCATCTGGAGAATGTTTTCAGCTTCTTGATGCCATCTCTGATAAAATCAGATAGGTCTATGTGTTCGCTTAGACAGTTAGAACTAAACTGACGTGGTGCGTGGTGAGCCCCTGTATATATATTACTATGGAAAGCTATAGAAAATTCTAAAAGGTTCTCGAAAATTCTCATAAGTTCTACAACATTCTATAAAGTTCTTGAAAATTATTGTAAGTTCGAGAAAGTTCTCTATCAGCTACTCAGCGCTGAATCTACCTGGAATGTTCTAGAAAATGGGTAAATTTGAAAATTTCATTACCCAGGCCACAAAAGCAAAGTTTGAAGAGAAAAATAGGTCTTTTCCATTTAGTTCAGACATAAGCGATTTGGAAATAACACTTTCTGCCTAGGAACAAGAAAAAGTAAAAATTTTGTTAATAGTGTTATCGAAACCAGGTTTTTAGTGTTACAATCCTTCAGACTATTCGCTGTGCCACGAGAAGGGACTTTTAATGTTAGAAGTGCCTTATAACACTATTGAAAAGTAACGTATTGTTTGTACGAGATTTAGCAAAAAGAGCAAAAGTATTATATACCATAAAACTTCCATCATTTACTAAGTATACACGTCCCCCAAAACAGAGATTTTATAAGACTTACCATTTAGTCTAGTGATAATCTAGTAGTATGTATTTAACTGCTTACGTTACTTTATTATAATTTTGTGGAGTACATCACCACTTTAAGTTACTATATCAGATTACTATAGCCATTTAGCAACTAACATTTGCAAACTAAGCGGCATCAAATGCACACGCCACCTAAAAGACTACGCCACAAACTCATAAGGCTCAGGTATAGCAGTTCCTAATTTTTAACTGGTAACCAGAACTGTAATCATTTGCTTTGGTTTATTTTGAATTACGCACAAAACTACTAGAGGGCTATCTGTGCTAGCCGTCCCTAATTTAGCAGTGTAAGACTAGAAGGAAGGCAGCTAGTCATTACCACCCCCTGCCAACTCTTGGATTATTCTTTTACCAACGAATAGTGGGACTGACCGTCACTTTATAACGCCCCCACGGCTGAAAGGGCAAGCATGTTTGGTATGACAAGGATTCGAACCCGCGACCCTTAGATTACGAGTCGAGTGCCTTAACCACCTGGCCATGCTGGGCCGAACTGTAGTGAGTCAGTAAATTTGCTACCATTACAATTCTGTCCAGCTCTTTGAACCGAATAACGGTGCTGACTTTCACTTTTATAATTCACCTACAACTGAAAAGGCAAAGTGTGTATAGCGGTATCACATCTCAAACCTTGGACCCTAAAACAGCAACCTTTACTATAATAATTTGACCATGCCTGGTGTTACAGTCATGTTAAGCTGTAAAGCTATAATGTTAGAAATCAACTTTTAGCCAATTATTTTAAATCACCGTTTTGTTGTATTGATATTTAAGTCATGTGATCTGAATAGCTGCCTAATTAAGCGCCTAGTGACTCAGATGAATGTCTGCGGGATTATTATGCTAAAAAACCGGGTTTCGATACAGGTGACGGGTACAGCACAGATAACCCATCTTGTTGCTCCGCACTTAACGACATAGAAAACCATATGATGAAGTTACCAATCATAGAATAATCGCCTACAGTACCATACCAGCTAATGGAAACGAACTCGTCTAAACCATCATAACGTTTAATGAAAATTACAGCTTTAGTCGTTCCATAATGTTGTCATTTAAGCTACTAATCTTACGTTAGTTTATAACAAAACTCTTACATCATTCTTCCTGATAACTGTGTTAAATATTTATTTTACCTCTTTTATAGTCGGACTGTTCCACACTCAACACTTGTTGATGAAGCTTTAGTCCTTGGCACAAACTGTTGACATACTGTTGCTATCATTTCGGCCATCTTACTCTTTAGGCTCCAGGTTTTTTTCTTTTTGAGATTTCCCTTTTGTAAACAATCGTTTGTCTTTTTGGCCCTGAACTGTCATTTAAAGTAGTCCAGCAGAAAACAAGATAATGGATAACTACATAGCATCATGTCACTCATCAGTTTACCATGTTAAGGTCATTACACATTTACTTACATATGTCTAGCAGTACTCTCATTCAACTCAGGATAGGATATGGATTAGAATACCTTTTTTTGTTTTCTACTTATATATGTGTGATGTTCTTAGGTTGATACTGTCTTCCGTAATAAAACTGTTGTACATGGAGAACAGAAAAAACTTGACACCACAAAAGATAGATTAAATTGAACAAATATTCTATCACAATCGCCAAGGTTTAGTGTTTTTTTCACTGTTCAAAAACATTTCAACAGATTTAAATTTACATGAAAGATAAATAATGTATGAAAGATACATACAAGTTAGTTAATCAGATAAATAACTAAAACCAACAACATCGAAACAAATCATGGTCTCCAACTTTGGGCAGGTAATATAACCTATTGAAAAGTTGAACAATAAAAACTTCAAAAATTATATTTGTTTAGAATTTCTTACGCTAAGCTAGAGTCGAAAGCTCTCTAAAAAAATGTCTGTGTGCTATTCCAGTTAGCTACCTAACCCACGTGTTGAAGAATCGTCTGGAAATATCTTGTCAATTTCTAAAAACCAGGATTCGTTTCTTTATATACTCGCAGAGCCCGAAGGCCTAACCTATCTTTACACGATGTGCAAAGGTACACTGGATATAGAAATATATTTTCCATAAATTATCCGATAAGGAAACGCATATTTTTGCGGGCAATGAGTGTTTATTTTCAAGTACATAGAGGAGGAAATACGAAAGTATATATCTGTTATTGATTTTTTTTTGTACAGATAATTTGAGAGGAAAAGACGAAGACAGGAAGAAAAAGACTTAAAAATACTTTATATCAAAAATATTGTCCAGTATTAAGTTCTATTTAGAAACAAATTTTAAAGCAGGATAATTTATGTAACTTTTCATAGAGGGGGGTATATTTAGTTTGCTTGTTGTTAAGCGCAAATCTACATAGCGGACTATATGTGACGTGCCCACCACATGTATCGAAGTCCAGTTTGTTTTTTGTTGGGGTTTTTTTAATTTCGCGCAAAGCTATACGAGGGCTATCTGCGCTAGCCATCCCTAATTTAGTAGCGTAAGACTAGAGGAAAGGTAGCTAGTCATCCCCACCCACCGCCAACTCTTGGGCTACTCTTTTACTAACGAATAGCGGGATTGACCGTCGCATTATAACGCCCCCATGGCTGAAAGGGCGAGCATGTTTGGTGCGAGCGGAATTCGAACCCGCGACTCTCAAATTACGAGTCGAACGCCTTAACCCATCTCGCCATGCCGGGCCCGAAGTCCAGTTTTAAGCATTATTAGTTATTAATGCTTATTTCTCTTGATAATCAGGAAAGAGAATTTTGTTGATGCTGGGTTTTTTTTTTAAGAAAATATCTTGAATATTGAATGAAGTTATTTTAAAAGAAAAATTAAAAACTGTAGAAGGTTTTTGAAGGAAACGTGGTTAATGGTTCTCTTAAATAAATAATCAGCTGATGAAATAACCATATCATAATTTTTATTTTTCCACAATATCTGAGCATTTGCCAGCTCTACATTTATAGGTACCGTGATGAAGCCTAAACCCTAATGCAACAACACTTTAGATATAATGTTATCGAACATTTTGGATTACTTTTCTCCGGTCAGAAGTTAGTTGCTTGTAGTGTTAATTTCTAGTTGATTTTAGTTATGTATCACAAGAAATTGTGCGAGACTTAACTCCAGAGTCTCTCTCTTTCATATTTAATTTCTGGCCATAAGTATGTACAAACGTAAGTAAAAAACGAATTATCCTTACTGAATGGTAACTTACGTTTTGTAATATCGTACGTGAAATATTTCCTAATTTCCACGCTCGGTATTTATTCGATTATTTTACTTTAGAAAAAAATCAAAATAATGATAGTAATATATTGATATTTTTTATTAAACAAACTGATAAAAAAGAAAGTTCCTCGATAAGTTCAATACTTTTAGACAAGAGAATGAAGAAATCGTATATTAATGTTTCTGTATTGGTGTATTGGCATCGGCCAAACATTGGACAGAACCACTCTCTTCCGTTATACCATGCGATGCAAACTGTTGTGACTAACACCAGATGAAGGTAAAATAAATGCAGGTTCCAACGAACAAAATTAAGAAGGAAGTGTACCTATATCAAGTTCCGCTCCACCTACTTTAAGGTTTAAACCACGATTGACTAAAGCTTATGCTCACATAAGAAATGAACCATCCAGTTACTTTATTGACGATGGACTCTTCTGTCGAGACTAAATGTTTCTAGTGGCGTCATGTTGCCGCCATTTATTCCGGCGCGAGTTTCCAGCTCGATGGACAATAGAGACGTGACTTGTGATGGTTTTGGGTCTGCTGTCTGCAAGTTCTATTAAGAATCAACAGAAAGGGCTTGTTCAACGCAATCCCTTTGGCGTCTCCTTGCCTAAGGTGAAATAACACTTGGCTTATGCTACCTCATTATTTATACAGACGACTCCATAAATTAATTTACAAAGACCTTAATTTCTCCGAATAATATCATATTTCCCCATGAGACAGATATTACGTAATGCATGCTTCTATCCGTTTCGTTTTCTTTTATTAATCCCCAGTACGCTTTAGGTCGATAAAGTGATAGAAACTAAAATTATATCAAATAAAACAGGTTTGTTTTGCTCTTGGTAATATATGTTTCTTTGGTTAAGACCACCCATGCTGACGATGCCTACAAACAGCGGTGTCATTTTCTCTAGTACGATAAAAGAAAAAAGTTAAACAAACGTGAGATAATAGGATTGCATATTTAAGCCTATCAGTTTGCTTATAAATAGTCAGAGTTAGAAAACAAAAATATAAGAAGCAATATTGTGTTCTGTCGAGTTTTGTGGGGAGTAGGTATGTTTTAAAACAATCAAAATTGAATGTTTGTATAAGAAACACTGCAATCATGAGAACAAACCCGTTTTACAGGTTTAAGAGCTCACAAGTAATCTTTCTGTATTTCTGATACATCACAACCATTCTGTTTTCGTATGTTGAACTGCAGGGGGGGGAAAAAAAGTATTTCTCGCCAATGGCCGGGAATGGTCAGATGGTTAGGGCGCTCGACTCGTAGTCTAAGGGTTACATCAAACATGCTCGCCCTTTAAGCCGTGGATGCGTTAGAATGTGACAGTATATCCCACTATTCATTGGTACAAAGAAGCCCAAGATTTGGCAGTGGGTGGTGATGACTAGCTGCCTTCTCTCTAGTCTTACACTGCAAAATTTGGAACGGCTAGCACAGATAGCTCTCGTGTAGCTTTGCTCGAAATTCGAAAACAAACAAACAACTGATGCATCGTTAAATGATATACGAACCTATAATACCTGTAGAAAACCTTATTGTTCAATAATTCTAGCCAATACATTTTTGAAGACACAATAGCACTGTTATCTACTCCAGCGACCCTGTCGTAAAGAATTAAGCAAACATACCTTTGAGGAAAAAGACTCTTATAACTTATAGACTAGTTTTACCAAGCATTTTTTATGCGACTTGCCACTGTAGTAATCATACATACATAGTTCAACGGAATGAAGTTTATAGTATTGCAATGTTTTTGGTTGTTTCGTTTTTTATCTCTAATTTACCCGTGTTGAGTTTTATTGGTGTACTTTTTCTTTCTAGACTGTATCCCAGAATGCACTAAATGTTTCGTAATATCTAATATATATATAGCAGATGACTGACTAAAATTTCAGTAACACTTTCGATGAAATTTATTCTTCGGTTGATGGTTTACTGACACAAATGTATTTAATTATTACAAAAACCAGAAGGATATGCTTGGTTTAAAACTCACCAGATAATAACAAACAGGAATACGAATTTACCATCAACTAAATCGGCGTTTGCCACAGATGTACTGGAATATGCTCCATTTGAAACTTATTAGATCACAAAAAACATGGCTGTCATATAACGGAGCAAAACAATTTCCAGTTGTGATTAATAACATCTCAGCGACATATGTATGGCAACATTATAGAAAATTCCTAAATGGACTAATCAATCCTTCAGTGCAAAATGTTATAATAATTGACCTTGTCCATAACGAAAGCGTTAATATATGGTTACTGGATCTTTGTGATCCACGAAAGGTTAGATTTGGAAGAAACTAAGTTCTAAGTTGCTGTATAGCAGATATAAGGAGGTGCAGAAATGTACTGATAGCTAGTCTGTACCGCTAATGATAACGCTTTGTGGCCTTCAGTTGGGATAACTAAAAAACAAATAAAATAACAGCAGGTTGCTGCAAGTGATTCCCAGCACGCACCCCATCTGGTTTCTGTATCATATGAATCGGTCACGTGGCTCTGGATTCTGTCACATTTCTCATGACAGTGTTGAAGTATAAGCAAGTAGTCCTTAAACTGAGAACGAATAACGTACTCAGAGCCAAAAACGATTGAATAATACAAGCAGAAATAGTCCTGTTAAAACAGTTCCAATAACGAGGTCGATAAATAAGTTGAATTTGATTTTATATACGTATGTGTGTTTTTGTGTCTCTCTGTGTGTGTGTATATATATATATATATACTGTTTTGTTGTTGTTTTTATTATTATTATTTACTTGGACTCTCATACATGAGGTCTTGTTATCCTTGGAACAGTGCTCAAAAATTAGTAATTTATATAATATTGAATCATTGGGTAAAAAAACACAAAACATTATGTTCATTTAAATAATATGAAGTAGAGTTATGGGAAATATTTCCATATTCATTTAATTTACAGCGTGTTAAGATTAGCCTTCTCTTATATCTTTGCTCCTAACATTACCACTATTATTTGTATATTTTGTTTTATATAAGAATGTGTTTGTAATTATTGTAATTAACAAGAATTTAAAGGTTCAATTATCAATAATTTCTAGTTCCTTACTATATCTTTACGTATTTTTCTACAAGGCTGCAAAGTAAGTAACCACAAAGAAAAGGATTTGTTTATTTTAAGTTTAGCGCAAAGCTCCACGATGAGGTAGTTATCCATACTTTGCTCACCACGAGAAGTGAAACCCAGGTTTTCATGTGGTAAGAACACAGCCACGCAGCTTAACCAGTGATGGCTTGAATACGGTTATAACCTGACATATTAAACTTCATGTAAATCATTTACAACAGTTTAATTTCATAATCTGATCTTTATAGTTAAAAATACCATGACTGATCATCATAGGGTATACAAATATTTCATTAAATAGACTATATTAAATTATCAATCTGACACATTCCATGTTTCCTGTTATAGTTCCAAAAATATCTCACGATATCTTCCTGTCTTGGAAGAATTACACAAGGCCTAAACAAATCGTTTTTCACGTAAAACCACACAACAATTCTAACTATTGGTTATCATGCAAGTAAACAGCGATATCATGTTAGCTTTTGATCTAGCGAAAGATAAAATCAGTTAAATTTCCTGTGGTTCTGAGTTATTCCTAACAGAAATAACAAAAAATTAAGTAGTTTTTTTTTCTCATTAACAGAAATATAATGCATTACCACCACGTTTTATATTAAAGAAAAAACTCAATTTAACTTGGTTAGGCTCACCTTTCCCAAATACTTTAAGCATTAAAACCATAGAACATAATCTAACTTCATTAAAATTAAGGCGTACATGGCCTACTAGTCAGCGTATCCAGACTGTGAATTCGAGTATTCATGGTTTGAACACCGTTGCAGCACAAACGCGTTTCTCATTTTCGAGCTGTGGGTGCGCTATAACATAAACGGTTAAAAACAGCGTAGCTCTACATAAATTTCTAAAACAAACAAACAGTTGTTAGTAGTAAATGTAGTAAACTACCAATAAGCATCTTAAAATAGAATTTCATGCTGATAAGAAATAAACTGTAAGATTGTTACCATGGTTTCTGTTCTGGTGGAATGTTTATCGCTTTATTAATAACTCATCTCTACGTTGTTGTTATTTTGTCAAGTTGTTTCTCGGTGAGAGGAACCTAGATTACCTAAATTTAAGGAGAATTAAAAGAGAAATAATAAAGTCCTAGTAATATTGAAGCTCTTTGGGACAGTTAGTAAATAGATAAATAATAAAGTCCTAGTAATACTGAAGCTCTTTGGGACAGTTAATAAATAGATAAATAATAAAGTCCTAGTAATACTGAAGCTCTTTGGGACAGTTAGTAAATAGATAAATAATAAAGTCCTAGTAATACTGAAGCTCTTTGGGACAGTTAGTAAATAGATAAATAATAAAGTCCTAGTAATACTGAAGCTCTTTGGGACAGTTAGTAAATAGATAAATAATAAAGTCCTAGTAATACTGAAGCTCTTTGGGACAGTTAGCAAATAGATAAATAATAAAGTCCTAGTAATACTGAAGCTCTTTGGGACAGTTAGTAAATAGATAAATAATAAAGTCCTAGTAGTACTGAAGCTCTTTGGGACAGTTAGTAAAAAGATAAATAATAAAGTCCTAGTAGTACTGAAGCTCTTTGGGACAGTTAGTAAATAGATAAATAATAAAGTCCTAGTAATACTGAAGCTCTTTGGGACAGTTAGTAAATAGATAAATAATAAAGTCCTAGTAATACTGAAGCTCTTTGAGACAGTTAGTAAATAGATAAATAATAAAGTCCTAGTAATACTGAAGCTCTTTGGGACAGTTAGTAAATGGATAAATAATAAAGTCCTAGTAATACTGAAGCTCTTTGGGACAGTTAATAAATAGATAAAGTCCTAGTAATACTGAAGCTCTTTGGGACAGTTAGTAAATAGATAAAGTCCTAGTAATACTGAAGCTCTTTGGGACAGTTAGTAAATAGATAAAGTTTCTGTGTTTCTAAGAATTAGTGACGAAAAATCTAGTTTAAAACTTTATGTCTTTAATTATAAAGAGCGACTTTTTTATACATGTGCTGAGACAAAAATGCATATCACTTTCTCTTGACCAGGCTGCGCATGTTTATATTTTAGTTTGGTTTGTTTTGAATTTCGCGCAAAGCTACACGAGGGTTACCTGCGCTAGCCGTCCCTAATTTAGCAGTGTAAAACTAGAGGGAGCTAGTCATCACCACCCATCGCCAACTCATGGGCTACTCTTTTACCAACGAATAGTGGGATTGATCGTCACATTACAACGCCTTCACGGCTAGAAGGACGAGCATGTTTGGTGTGACGGGGATTCGAATTCGTGACCCTCAGATTACGAGTCGAGTGCCTTAACCACCTGGCCATGCTGGGCCTTATATTTCGGTTGTTAACCATGAAGACCATGCGTGTCATTAGCTGTCATAATCATTTTCTTCTGTTTTTAATCAGAATAGCTTGTTAGATCATTACTAAATTTGGGTTTCTTTAATGTAGACCCGAGCGATCCACATTACTCTGTCCGTTTATGACGCTGTATGCTGCAAATAGATTTACGTCATCCATTTTGAAGTTTCCCATTACCGCGAAATGTGCGTTTTCATCACTAAGACCAGTGAAGTTGGTTGCTGTTTGATGTGTATCACATAGAACTTATTACGTTTGTGTTTCGATTAATGAAAATTAATTTTATAAAATAATACCTATCCTATCGTTTCAGATACAAGTTCAAACTTGAAGCTGCAATTTTTACTTATTTATCATCTGTATAGAAATACAAAATTCTGTATAAGTGGTATTTTGTATATATATATATATACACACACATTTAAATCTACATGGTTTTTTTACTCGCAATCTGAGGGTCGCGAATACGAATCTATGTTCCACCAAACATGCTTGCTCTTTCAGTCACGAGGACCTCTGGAAACTAGGTTTCGATACCCATGGTGGCCACAGATAGTTTATTGTATAGCTTTGTGCTTAATTTCAAACAATCCATCAGGAATTGACTGTTTATAGTGGAAAACAGTTGCTGTTTAAAAGTTCCGAAAAAAGTTTACTCAGTTTTATATATCATCTCTAAAACACATAAAGCGTAACAATTAAATATACATATTGTCTAACCATTCAAGCTGATCACAGAAAATATGTTCCATTGTTCCAGCTTATCTATCTGTAAACGTTGAAGTTGTTTGTTTGTTTGTTTTGAAACGAGAGCTATCTATTGATAGACAGTTGATGTAAACACTGTTGTTATGGTGAATATGCCTTTTAATAGCTGGCGTA
Source organism: Tachypleus tridentatus (assembly GCF_004210375.1). Classification (NCBI taxonomy): domain Eukaryota; kingdom Metazoa; phylum Arthropoda; class Merostomata; order Xiphosura; family Limulidae; genus Tachypleus; species Tachypleus tridentatus. The sequence continues at coordinate 60,723,251 of NC_134830.1, read as the reverse complement.
GAATGATTACAGTTTTACTGAAATGCTTTTTAATGAGTGAAATGTACCGTTGGCATGTGGCAAAAACATAAATACAAAGTTGGAAATTAAAAAAAAAACAACTGAAAAAGTATCGTAAGAGACAAGAAAACAAGGTTGAAAATGACGTTGTTTACTTAAACTACAAATTTCTATTTTAACACCACCAAATGTTGTTCTAGATAAGAGCGTGGGGCCGAAATAAGAATTTGTAGTTTGAACAAATAATGTCTACAGTATCTCCAGCCTTGTTTACTGAATTTTTTTTTTACGTTAAAGTATGGGAAATTGATTTCATTATATAGGTAGCTAATTTCATATAAATGGTAATCATAATGAATATTACAGTAGCTCGCTGGTGCGGTTCATGATGATTTACTGTAGCAAATAACTTCTTAATCGCATCAGTTCGAGATGATCCTCCCTTCTGGATAACTTTGAAACAATTCTATAATGAAGATACAGAACATTTTCTCATTGTTTTTTATTATCATAACAAAATAAAAATTGATCGGATCAGTACACAGAAGCCAAAAATTTACGGTGGGGAGAAGATACGAATTCTTTCCGACTGCTCTTGTTTAAATTAGTAAATAATCAGTGATGTCGAGAAACCCACTTGTTGAGAAATTTATATGCAAATAATAAACTAATATATTCGACATGTTTTACTGAGAAAATTATAGAAACTAAGAGTTTGATATACCACTGACAAGAATAAATCTGATATTTATAAATAAATCTCGTGGTTTAAGAGTCTGTTGGTGGATTATGATTTGTTATTTAAGGGATATTTTAGAGCAACTAGCTAGTTTATTAGCATGCTGCTAAAATGAAAAACAGACAACTGGAAATATTCGACAGCTAAATTGTAACAGATATTTCAAAACCCCATACAATATATGTGATATTCGTGCAGCGAAACCGAAGACCATTTACTGAAGTGTTAATGTTTACTAATCATTTACTACAAACCCGAGGGTTTGGTTGCTTGTTTATAGTGAAGCACAAATTATACAATAGGCTATTTTGCTCTGCCCATCATGAGTTTCAAAACTTGGTTTCTGGCGTTGTAAGTCCGCAGAACTTCTGCTGTGCCATTGGTGGTCATACCCAAAGGGTAAAGGTAACTAAACAATACTTTAAAACATTATAACACTCAGAAACCAAACATTACAAGAAAATAGACAGCAGCTATACAGACTCTGAAAAAATACACCAACATCATTATCCTTTCAGCGGATAAAGGTAATAACAACAAAAATCACGACATGAGCATTATCAACTTTTCAGCAGATATAAAAAACCAAACAGCACAAAAAACACTACAGCTCATACTTTTAATAAAGGCAACAAAAGACTAGGTTCCGGCATGTTCAGATGGTTAAGGCGCTCGATTCGTAATATGAGGGTCGCGGGTTCGAATCCCCGTCACACTAAACATGCTCGCCCTTTCAGCCATGGGGGCGTTATAATGTTATGGTCAATCTCACTATTCGTTGGTAAAAGAGTAGCCCAAGAGTTGGCGGTGGGTGGTGATGACGAGCTGCCTTCCCTCTCGACTTATGTTGCTAACTTATGGACGGCTAGCGCATATAGCCTTTGTGTACCTTTGCGTGAAATTAAACAAACAAATAAACAAAAACAAAAGACTAAAATACGATTCCACTGACAAGCTGGAAAAAGACCATTAGACTTCCCAAGAAGACCAAGTCACGTGTTTTTCATCTTAAACCATTAAACAGATGCATCCCCCACAACCATATTGTAACCACTATAGAGCGTTCTTGCCAACAAACAACCAGGTTTATTGTTCCTGTATTGAACTCCACTCAGTTAGATCAGTAAACATCAAGTGACAAACTCGACTTTTATCTTAAAACTGAAAAATATCTTTATCGAACATGAAGACATTCTTGCTAGCTGTTATTAACGCGCTTCTAAAACACGTTCCCAATTTCCACCATGAAACGTAAACTAGAAGTAGATTCCAGCCTGAACCAGTTTCACTATATATGAGCTTTAAACTGGAGCTTCTTACCCACTGTCTTAGCAACACCCTTTTTCACCAAAATGTGAACCGAGGCTTGCCATGAAATTCTCCACTGTCACATATCATTATCGTCATCTTTACGAATTAAGATGAAACACGAGCCATACAACCTGACAAACTAAAAGAACACATTGCTTGAAGTTCATTTCTTTCATTTGGCCATACAAGAGAAGCAACATTGCAAGTTTCCTCCGACGTCAAGATTCCCAGAACAAATGACCATCTTACTGTCTAAATGCGGTCAGATCTCTAATTACCGTTCCTTGATGATTTAGTATTTTGACACAAAACTACCTTCCCACAGAAATTTACAGGAAACCAATACAAGCATCTCACTACCTCCATTACATATTCAACCAGTGCCTTTTATTTGAAATAAGAATTATTGCAAGTTTCCAAATAAAAGTGATTTTTTTTTTAATTTCACAATAAACTGTGGCTTAAAAAGAAACCAGTTTCCTACAAAGCCTTTCAAACCGGTGGATACCCCAACCAGTTTTATCCAACAATCACTAATACCAAAGCCACTGACAAGAATTTCTAAAATTTCTAAGAATTTCTTACATCAAGCTTTGGCAGTTTTTTTCAAAATTTGCTAAATTGCAAAAGTTTGACGTAAGAGTTCGCCTTAAATCCGGAATTAAAAACATATTTCCAAACATTATGTTTAAATAAACACAACAAAGCAATTCCAGGAAACAAAAACAAGTAATCTGTAATGTTCCATGCAGGTTAAACATGAAAAACAATCAACTCAAAACTGAAAAATGTCGCTCAAAGAAAACGACTTCTGTACCTAGACAAATCAGCTACAAGTGACCACTCTTACTCTACAAGTTACTCATTTGAATGGGAAAAGCACATTAATTTAGACAGAGAACAATAGTTAAAAACTTCAAGAAACGGTTATGATGAAAATAAATAAATCACTAAATCAACTTATATTAAGACTTTTACACTAGTAAAACTTGGAACCACTCTGTGCCAAAATAAAAACAGGATTAAATAGCCCTCTCCTCAAGTCAGTTTTCATAGTTCTAATTCATAGAAATGAGTAATAGTTTTCGATGGGGAAGAACCGAGGAAAGCGTATCGTTGGATGAATTTGAGGTTATTTTTAAAATTAATGGACGTAGCGATGAACAAAGAGCTATTCACCTTACTGTCAACTTAAAAATAATAAACAATCAAGTAGAGCACAGTTGTATGCACAAAGATTGCCACTTATTAGTTTTAGTTATTACCATTCCTTTAAGTACACTCATTACAGGGAAGTGTCACGAAAAGAGTTCAAGAATTGAGGGAAGAGCAGTGGGAAAGCCGTCACAGAGTTTACTGAAGATGTGAAACAAGTCATTACATAGTCTGAGTCAGAATTGCCATGAGGGGCAATAAATAAATTCATGATTTATCAATATAAATCAAGGTGAGGGCATGCACACCAAACTGGTATACAATGGAGGAGCAATTAAAAAAAATCCATTTGTCTTGCTATAGTGTTAAAATGGATCAAGACCGGTGATAAACAGTCTGCCAGAAAGTACACGATTATCCAGTAAATAGATGTCGAATAACATCAATATATGAGTTATTTCAATGTCTCACATCTTAAGAAAAGTTTGTTTTGGAATTTCGCACAAAGTTACTCGAGGGCTATTTGTGCTAGCCGTCCCTAATTTAGCAGTGTAAGACTAGAGGAAAGGAAGCTAGTCATCACCACCCACCGCCAACTCTTGGGCTACTCTTTTACCAACGAATAGTGGGATTGACCGTCACATTATACGCCCTCACGTGTAGGAGGACGAGCATGTTTAGCGCGACGCGGGCGCGAACCCGCGGATTACGAGTCGCACGCCTTACGCGCTTGGCCATGCCAGGCTTCTTAAGAAAAGTAGTTTAACCCTTGTTCTGATTTATTGTTTTATTAAAAGTTGCTCACCGTGTCAATAACAGCAGAACGGGCAAGCATATTTGATGTGACGCGGATTCGAACCCCGCGACCCTCAGATTACGAGTCGAACGCCTTAACCCACCTGGCCATGCCGGACCGAGGGGGGAAAGTATGGTTGTTTCAGTACAGCTGTCTCTTTGTGGTGAGAAACTAGAAATGTAAGAAATACTTTTTAAGAGTTAGTGCAATAATTGACAGCAACTGGTAAAATAATTTCCAGCAGAAACGAAAGACTAATGTACTCCGTTAAGTTTGTAAATGTTAAAACAATTACTGGGAATGAGAAATTTGATAGTTTCAGATTATTGGCAAAATCAAGAGCTTCGATTTATTATTATTATTTACGTTTAACAAATAACCACTGAGTTTGTAAACTTTTTCAGTGATTTGAGTGAAACATAGCTTAATTTGGTTTCCTTCTGTTACTTCAGTGGGCCTAGTATTAAATACTACATTTGTATTTATAATAAAGTTACTTAGGCTATCTACTGTCGTCCATAATTTTGAACTACTGACCAATAGGAAGTATTGGGTCAGGAGCACCCAATAACTCACTGTCAATGCTAAGAGATTAACTGTCACTCTTTTAATGCACTCACAGATAAAGGTACAGCAAATATTTTGTGGATTTGAACTCAGATTACCAACTCCAGAGTTCCACCATAGGGCCATACGGTGCCCATGTTAATGGAGATCTGTCATACTAAACAAGATGACATACTTGATACCGTGAGTAATAAGTTATTTTTTAATCTCACTCAATTGAGTTATGGTCTCAATATATTAATAAGGAGGCTCTCATTCAGAGGCTGTATTAACTGTCGTTAGACGAAAGTACAAATAACCTGTATGGATAATAACGACACTCTCAGTCAGCTTGCCCTGATAAACGTTTTAATAATTTCATGTTCTCTTACTTGGATCCATAGCTACAGGGCCCAAACATCGGAGTAGCTACCAAGCTGTTAGGTTATCTGTTTGTTTATTTTAGAAATTTCTCAAAAAACTACTCCACTTGGAATTAATTACAGAACTACACATCACGGATATCGAAGCCCGGTTTCTATGGTTGTAGTCTCAGCCACCCAAGGGTAATATATTCATAAGTGTTCTCAGTTTTTAATCGCGAGACTATTGACAAAACACCTTGTCAACAGCACCGATGTCCAGCTATTAGGTTCTCTTGCCTGACCAAATAATAGGACTTTACTGTCACTCTTATGGCACAACCGTGCTCTCATATTGCGGAGAGTAATTTTACAGTGAGTGCTTTAAATTATGTTGTTTCACGTTCGTCTTACGGTAAAATTAGTATGAAATATTTATGTCATTTTTTGAATCATTCAAGTGTAATATAGAATAATAATCAATTTACTTTAATTCTGTTATTAAGGTGCATTTTAGAAACGAATCATTAATTTTAAACTTTGTAAGTTTCGTGAACGAGATATGTATTTAAAATTCTGTAGTTTTATTTAGCGTAATTTCCATAATAAATTTGAAATTGTTAACGCAACATGAGTTATTGCAGTCCTGAATCAATCATATCTGACATCAGATAAGTGGTATTACTTCTGGAGCCATCTTGAAAGATTGCATTTAAGCGTTCTGTGGTGGGAGAACTGTTATAAATAACGCATGCGCAAAACAGCTGGAAAATAATTTTAAAAAACATAATAAAGATAAATATTTCTAAAAGAGAACTAACCAACCGAAGAACACAAACCGAAAAATAACAAGCTCGTGAGAAAAATTTAAATTGAATAAAGATTTATTTTAATTAATAATTATTTAAATTAATATTTACTTATAAAATTAGTGAAGATTTAAGAAAAATATAAATCTGGTTCAAAGATCGTAGCTGATGCTAAGAAATAATGTAAATGTGTCATTAATCTAAACCAGAAACATTTTTACGTTGTTTAAGAACTAGGATGATCATAAAATGTTTAGGAGTTAAACATTTTTATTCCTTTTTAATAACATAATAAGTTTATAATAAGCCGTGCCAACTCTTAATAAGAACTAGCACCGTGTTTGTTCTTAAAATGGTTACTGCTCCATAAGACATCTTAAATGAGTTTCATCGTGTTATTTGTTTTCAAAATCTCAACAAGTTCACGGCGACTGATTTGGTTTGTTTTGAACTTGGCGCAAAGCTACACGAGGACTGTCTGCGCTAGCCATTCTTAATTTAGCACTGTAAGGCTAGAGGAAAAGCAACTAGTCATTATTACCCACTGCCAACTCTAGGGCTACTATTTTACCAACGAATAGTGGGATTGACCGTCACATTATAACGTTTCCATGGCTGAAAGAGCGAGCATGTTTGGTGTGACGGGGATTCGAACTCGCGACCCTCAGATTACGAGTCAAGTGCCGTAACTACCTGGCCATGTCAGGTCACGACGACTGGAAGTTTGGGGTTTAATGCATTAAATAATACTATCCTGACATTTTTTAGGCTAAGGTCTGGGCTAGAGGTGGAACATTTTAAAATGTTGATTTCGTTACTTTCAAACCAGTTATGTGTCTTACAGACTTTGTAGTAAGTGTTTTTGTATTCCTAAAACAGAACATTGGCCTGTTGACAAAAGAAAAATGAAAATGACATTTCATAGACACGTTAATGTCCTCTGCACAGGATGTTGTCCATAGACACCAAACAATAAATCATTGTTGGCATAACATAAGCAAATCTGTAATCCTGGTTAAAATACTGCGAACTCTTCAAACCTCTCATTAAGACTTCAGTGCTAAATGGCCTGGCATGGCCTAGCGCGTAAGGCGTGCGACTCGTAATCCGAGGGTCGCGGGTTCGCGCCCGAGTCGCGCTAAAACATGCTCGCCCTCCCAGCCGTGGGGGTGTATAATGTGACGGTCAATCCCACTATTCGTTGGTAAAAGAGTAGCCCAAGAGTTGGCGGTGGGTGGTGATGACTAGCTGCCTTCTCTCTAGTCTTACACTGCTAAATTAGGGACGGCTAGCACAGATAGCCCTTGAGTAGCTTTGTACGAAATTCCCAAAAAAACAAAAAACAAAAAGCTAACTGACTTAACATCATAACACAAGTAAACCTGTAACCCCAGGTAAAATATTTCGAAACTCTGCACTCTTCAGACCACTCATTAAGACTTCAGTGCTAACTGACTTAACATCATAATAAAAGTAAACCTATAATCCCAGGTAAAATATTTCGAAACTCTGCACTCTTCAGACCACTCATTAAGACTTCAGTGCTAACTGACTTAACATCATAATACAAGTAAACCTATAATCCCAGGTAAAATATTTCGAAACTCTGCAATCTTCAGACCACTCATTAAGACTTCAGTGCTAACTGACTTAACGTCAATTAAACAGTGCTGGAACTTCTGGAGAATGATAAATAATTTGCATAACTTAGCCTTTCCAATACACACGTCAAAACCTTAATCTCCAGAACTTGCAGATGGTTGACCTTCATACGTGGATCCATTGAATGCACTAAAAGCACCCTTACATTTTTGTTACAAGAACGATTTTCGGTACGACATAACATTTCTAGCAAATAAGAATTTATCATACTTTAAAAGCACTTTCGAGAACTTAACTATTTTTAGTTGTTGTGTTTTTACGTTTCCATAAATCTATAGTATTCTCATAGCCCCGATTATCACACTTACTATTCTGTAACTTTATTTTTTAACACCTAAACTCAGATTCATTTTTTGACTCAAGCTGCCTATAACAGTTCTTCTATGAATGCCACTTTATTCTGTTTTTTTGTTTTGTTTTCAGCTTCAGAATAGCTCCGTGTAACTATTGAATTGTTTGGCCGTAGCATCGTAGAAAATAACCATTTTATGTTGTTGGACTGACTTTTTCCCAGGAAATACATGCAGAGTGGTTGTACTGCTGGGTGGTAACTAGGAAAGCGTGTTTTCGTTGTTAGTGTGTTAGCTATATATCTTAATATTTGTGCCCTCTGAAGGGACATCGGTAAGTTTACGGACTTACAATGCAAAACATTTGGGATTCGATTTCTCGCGGTAAACACGAAAGATAGCCCAAATTAATTCCAGTTTCTGTGTCACTCTTGTTCCAGCCTCGGAAAAGTGTAGTTCAGCTTTGATAAATAAAGTGTAGCTCAGCTTTAGTAAATAGTGCAGTTCAGTTTTATTAACCTGTTGACTGCCAAGTATTTCAGCTGCTACAATACAACTCTAATGCTTCTTAATTTTGTAACTTTTATCGTGACACCGTTTTGGATCGAAAGTGAAACAATTTGTAAGTAGGTCAAGTGCATGTATGGTGCTGACATCTAGCGTTGACGTTAGGTATTATTGAGAACGAATTAACTTGTCCGTGGCACTGGGTTACCGATCGGCTTGGACGAGTTATCTCGTCTACGGCACTGAACAGGTTAAATAAGGCGTAGCTCAGTTTTTTGAACAATGTAGTTCAGCTTTAGTAAATAAAGTGTAGCTCAGCTTTAATAACTAAAGTGTAAGACTATCACGTAAATAGTATCTGTTTGTGAAGCGGACAGGAGAATTGAACAATGGTGACTTTTTTTTAACCAATTCACACCTGAATAGGTTTGCGAATCTCTTATTATTTTAGTACTAGATTATCTCGTTGAACTTCTAGTGTTAACGAGTGTTTCATTTTTCAGACTTATGTAATTTAGAACGACTCAAACTTTCGCGCACGCACATACACACACTTCGAAAGTTTTAATATAGTGGCCTGTGTAGTGTCTACGTATGTGTAAATACCATTGAGTTTCTCTGCAGTCTAACATGGGTTGGAGAGCCCCATATTCAGAGGATGTACGCATACCTTTCTTCCTTGTTTACTGACCGGAATGTCCCCTGCTGGTATAGCGGTAAGTCTATGGATTTACAATGCAAAAATCAGGAGCTCAATTCCTCTCGGTGGGCACAGAAGATAACCAGACGTGGGTTTGCTATAAGAAAAACACACAATATAACATATAAGTGCGAATAAAACATATTAAACATATCTCTGTAGTTGTTCAATAATGCGGTTCTCAACCTTCGAATGTGCTTCCCCCCGACACAGCGGTATATATGCGGACTTAAAACGCTAGAATTCGGGTTTCGATACCCGTGATGGGCAGCACTCAGATAACCACCCTATTGTGTACCTTTGTACTTAATTGCAAACAAACAAATAAAACCTTTGAACCAAATAACACACATACGTCAGGAAACATGAGCTTATGTCTTGGTATAACTGACTGAGCAAATGAATCAGTCAACGTTACAGTTGATTTCACCTCGTTTAATTTTGTGGCTTATAATATTAAAGATTGTACACGTTCCTCGCACGTACACACACCTGGTTGAGGTGAAAAAAAATAAAACTCTTATTTTTACGCTTGTCTTTCACCTACCCAAACTTTGCCGTTTTATAATTTTAACACTTTCTGCAGCGAATTACTTCATTTTAACTGTTGTTTTCTATTTTTTAAACAAGTATTACATTCGAAAAGAAGCTCACCAAGTGTCTCCTCCCATTTAGTAGCTCTGAAGGCTTATAAAACTGAAAAATGGGTTTCGGTTCTCGTGATAGACACCACACAGATAGCCCGTTGTGATAGCGTTGCACTTCACAACAATAAAATATTTATTTTCATACATTTTGCTACACAAGGTACAAGTGTGCATGTATTTATAAATAATACCCATGTTTAATAGAAAGATAATGGTTTTAACGGGCTAAACAAAACAACCAGGGACGCTTATATATTTAAAAACAGCTGGTATGGGTAGCGAAAACAAAACCTGACGATGACCGAAGAAGGTCAAAACGTTGTTCGTTCCTCTGCATAATGCTTTCTCTACCCACACCAGCTGTTTTTGAATATATAATTTTCTCTACAAGTGGGTTTTCTCGTCATTACAGATAACTAGGGACGCTGTTTTCTTGTGGTAAATGTTTGCCAATATCCACAGTTCTAATTTTAAGTAAGAAAAAACTCTTATGTCAATATGATGTTGAATTCTTGCAGGTACATTTCTAGCCAAAAAAGCTATTTTTAGTCATTTTTATTTTCTTCCGTTAGGGGGAATTCAAAGAGGAAGACGTGAAAATCGTGAACGGGCTGGTGAGATTTAATAATCATTCCATTCAATTATTTGTAGCGTGTGGTACATTTTTCAAAGTTTCCATTCAGTCTTAAGTCTAAACGTTTCCGTTGTTGAACATGTGCGTCTAAAAATTTCTCCGATTCCAATCCTAGGCCATTTTTGTTTTATTACTTCAATCCTCTTTGTTAATCGTCTTCCAGAAAAGCATCTCAATGACATCAGTAACCTTTACTTACAATAAACTGCCGGCACTGTTGATTATAAAAACTACTCAAGTAGTGCTTAAAGTAATTATTTCCGAAAAAAATGGAAACTATATATATATATATAGTTTCTAGAGATGTAAAGCCTGGCATAGCCAGGTGGTAAAAGCACATAACTCGTAATCTGAGGGTCACGGGTTTGAAACCCCGTCACACCAAACATGATCGTCCTTTCAGCCGTGGGGACGTTATAAAGTTACGGTCAATCTCACTATTCGTCGGTAAAAGAGTAACTCAAGACTTGGCGTTGTGTGGTGATGACTAACTGCCTTCCCTCGAGTCTTACACTGCTAAATTAGGGACGGCTAGTGCAGATAGCCCTCGAGTAGCTTTGCGCGAAATTCAAAACAACCAAACCAAATCTAGAGATGTGTTATCTTCTTTGAATAAAATGTTTATATTTCCAGTATAGAAATAAACTAAAAACCCTCTCCATTGCGACGCGATCAAGAACGACACGAAAACATTGTTTGTTTTTTTGAAAACAAACAAATAAATACACTGAATGTTGCAACAGATAAAAACATAACATTACACAGAATAATGCAACATGTGGACAGTTCCGGTGGCGCACGGTTTTAAAACGACTCATTAACGTGAGGGTTAAAATATAATCAAAGAATATTTTGTTGCTTAATTTATACATATATAAATGTTTTGAATTATTGCTTGAAAGTTGGCGACTGCTTAAAATATTAGCTTATTTAACTTACACAGATGAATGAAACGTGAACCTCTCATTCTTCTTGTAGTTCATATCTCGCTAAAATATTGGCTTCTTTACCTTACGCAGATTAATGAAACGTGAGCCTTTCATTCTTCTTGTACTTCATACCTCGCTAAAATATTGGCTTATTTACCTTACAAAGATGAATGAAACGTAAGCCTCTCATACTTCTTGCAGTTCATACCTCGCTACAATATTGGCTTATTTACCTTACACAGATGAATGAAACGTGAGCCTCTCATACTTCTTGCAGTTCATACCTCGCTACTACAATATTCTCATTCTTCTTGTAGTTCATACCTCGTTAAAATATTGGCTTATTTACCTTACACAGATGAATGAAACGTGAACCTCTCATTCTTCTTGTAGTTCATACCTCGTTAAAATATTGGCTTCTTTACCTTACACAGATGAATAAAACGTGAGCCTCTCATACTTCTTGCAGTTCATACCTCGCTACAATATTGGCTTATTTACCTTACACAGATGAATGAAACGTGAATCTCTCATTCTTCTTGTAGTTCGTACCTCGTTAAAATATTGGCTTATTTACCTTACACAGATGAATGAAACGTAAGCCTCTCATACTTCTTGCAGTTCTTACTTCGCTACAATATTGGCTTATTTACCTTACACAGATGAATGAAACGTGAACCTCTCATTCTTCTTGTAGTTCATACCTCGCTAAAATATTGGCTTCTTTACCTTACACAAATGAATGAAACGTAAGCCTCTCATACTTCTTGCAGTTCATACCTCGCTACAATATTGGCTTATTTACCTTACACAGATGAATGAAACGTGAGCCTCTCATTCTTCTTGTAGTTCGTACCTCGTTAAAATATTGGCTTATTTACCTTACAAAGATGAATGAAACGTGAAGCACTCATTCTTCTTGTAGTTCATACCTCGCTAAAATATTGGCTTCTTTACCTTACACAAATGAATGAAACGTAAGCCTCTCATACTTCTTGCAGTTCATACCTCGCTACAATATTGGCTTATTTACCTTACACAGATGAATGAAACGTGAACCTCTCATTCTTCTTGTAGTTCGTACCTCGTTAAAATATTGACTTATTTACCTTACAAAGATGAATGAAACGTGAAGCACTCATTCTTCTTCTAGTTCATACCTCGCTAAAATATTGGTTTATTTACCTTACACAGATGAATGAAACGTGAACCTCTCATTCTTCTTGTAGTTCGTACCTCGTTAAAATATTGGCTTATTTACCTTACAAAGATGAATGAAACGTGAAGCACTCATTCTTCTTGTAGTTCATACCTCGCTAAAATATTGGCTTCTTTACCTTACACAAATGAATGAAACGTAAGCCTCTCATACTTTTTGCAGTTCATACCTCGCTACAATATTGGCTTATTTACCTTACACAGATGAATGAAACGTGAACCTCTCATTCTTCTTGTAGTTCGTACCTCGTTAAAATATTGACTTATTTACCTTACAAAGATGAATGAAACGTGAAGCACTCATTCTTCTTCTAGTTCATACCTCGCTAAAATATTGGTTTATTTACCTTACAAAGATGAATGAAACGTGAACCTCTCATTCTTCTTCTAGTTCATACCTCGCTAAAATATTGGCTTCTTTACCTTACACAGATGAATAAAACGTAAGCCTCTCATACTTCTTGCAGTTCATACTTCGCTATAATATTGGCTTATTTACCTTACACAGATGAATGAAACGTGAACCTCTCATTCTTTTTGTAGTTCATACCTCGTTAAAATATTGGCTTATTTACCTTACAAAGATGAATGAAACGTGAAGCACTCATTCTTCTTGTAGTTCATACCTCGCTAGAATATTGGCTTCTTTACCTTACACAGATGAATGAAACGTGAGCCTCTCATTCTTCTTGTAGTTCATACCTCGCTAAAATAGAGGATTTTTGCCAATTTCATGGCATACTAGAAATTGTTGAAACGGAACGTAAGTGTTGGATCCACAGATCCACAATCCTGCCAGTTAGCCGTTGGGTCACACTCGGTCTCTTAGTTTTGTTCTCAGTTGATCTCAATAACATATTTGAAATCCTTCACACCCACGCTTATTTAAAATTTTCAGTAATTTATATCCGACTATTGGACAATGCATCTGGATATTTTTATCGTTAAAAATGGCTAAAACAGTTGAATTTATTGATGGCCAATGGCTCAAGTTTTCAATGGTTAACAGATGGATAAAATATCTGTGTTTGTTTACTGTTTAACAAGGTTAGCAGATGGAAAACATACCTGGGTTACAAAGTTAGGAATTGAATAATATACCTGCGTTTGTCCACGGTTGACGGTTGATTACACATCTGGGTTTGTTCACTGTTAGTAGTTGGTTAACACACTTGGGTTTGTACACGGTTGACCGTTGATAACACACTTATATTTGTTTACGGTTTACAAATAGTTAGTTCATATTGTTTGAAATTAGTTAATATACCTGAATTTGATGACAAGTGGACAACACATCTGGGTTTTGTTTATGATTACAACTGGTTAAAATACCTGAATTCGTATTTGATTGATATGTGAATAAAGAACCTAGTTTTTATTTACTGTTCATAACTGGGTGGATGACGTTCTTTTTCTCCTGAGCCCCAGCAGAAGAAGTTACTGTTCATAACTGGGTGGATGACGTTCTTTTTTTCCTGAGCCCCAGCAGAAGAAGAATTAAATTACTGAGCGACCCCAATTCTAGACACCCAAGACTAAGTGGGCAATCTTTAAGAGACTCATAAGTATTTCCCAATTAGAGGCCCAAAGGTCCATTCTCATTCAAGACCACCTTCTTTGGTGAAGGATCATGAGAGATGTGAGATGTTTTGCTGAAAAGCGAGAGCATTTCCATGAAAGGAAGCATTCCGCTTAGTCAATATTTAGATGTGAGAAACTGGGATAGGTGACAGTTACCAGTAGAAGCTTTTTTGCCAGATGGTAAAATAACAATCACTTGTGTGAGAAATCAATGATCGCTAAGACAGTAGGCATCATTTGTATGAATGGAAGTGACCAACTTTACTGTAAATGAGAAACTAGGTGACATCTGTGAATGTAGTCTGCCAACTGTATCTGGATGTTACCCCCGAAAGAAAGACCAGAGAATCTGCTTTGGTTATGGGTTGCAGGGAAAATTTTGAGAAATTTTCCATATCTTGCAGGCAGTAAGATTTATGGAAACCTCTATCCTGACCAATTGCTTGGCAGATGCAGGATAATTCGCAGCAAGCAGTAGATGCTGTTATTCTGGCTCCATAAAAAGTAAGGTAGTTGTAGCTGGTTCTGGCTACTGTTTTTGGAAAGCATAGCTTACAGCTTGTGTTAAAATAATTGTGGTCAGTCCAGTTCTTTTTGGGTTGAGTGAAGTTTATTATGCGCCAGTTACACTACGTGCTCGAGTAAAATAGCTTATAGTTTATACCAAAGCTACCAAAGCCTGATGATACCATTACTCTTGTTAGTCAGCAATTACTTTGAGCTGGCAAAATGATTGTGATAAACAACAGTGTAACAAACATTTGTATAATGGTTTGACTTGTTTTAGTATATTATTTTAAACAACTGCTGTTTGTTTATTGTTGAAATTTGTTGCCAACAAGTCACATAGCCAACAAGAGTATAGCCCATATCTAAAACCTTACAGCAGCAAACAAACCTCGAAAAAGATTAACAATATTATTATACAATTTTGATTCCTCTATTTTATTATTATTATTTATAAACTGTATGCAGCAAGAAGGACATCTGAGATTCTCGTCAAGCAAATTGCTGATTCTAAATAAACTTTGCTAATTCACAGTGTATGGCTCAGTTGAGTGAGTGCCGGATGGAACGAGTGTACTTCTAATCATCTAAGGCCGAATAAACCATTTCTTCCTATAGTGTTTTAGCTGAGGAAGCTGTTCATCTGAATATACATTTCATAAATCAACCAGCTTTTGAAACTAATTCTCTTCTTCTTCGTGTTTTGCTCATGATAAAAAAAAGATTACAGATCAAATAAACATGAAATTTTGTTACTTTTACTTCTTAACCGCTTGTCATTTCAGAAGTCTGAGGATCGCGAATTCGAATCCCGCCACACCAAACATGCTCACCCTTTCAGCCGTGGGGACGTTATAATGTGTCGATCAATACCACTATTCGTTGGTAAAAGAGTAGCCCAAGAGTTGGCGGTGGGTGGTGATGACTAGCTACCTCCCCTCTAGTCTTACACTGCTAAATTGGGGCTAGTCCTCGCGTAGCTTTGAGAGAAATTCAAAACAAACCAAACCTTCGAAAAGTCCAGTAGTAATTCTGCAGGCTTACCACACTAGAAACGGAATTTCGATACCTGAGCACAGCAGATAGATCGATGTGGCTTTGCTATAAGAAAACACACACACACATGCAGAGTCGTGGTATAACTTTGCGCTTAACAAACAATTAACCATTAAATGCTAAAATTCATTCGTTCATTATTTTATGCTTAATATATGTAATTAAATCATAGAACTACCGGTAGTGCTCATAAGACATCACTGTTGTTGATTTTTATCTTTTTTTCTTCTCATCTAAACTATGTATATTGCATGTGGGTCCATGACTTGGTTGATTGCATGGTCCTTTATAACAAATTTGAAAACAAAACTACCACAATTATTTCTCTTAACTACAACTACCTTATCTACGTATTTTACGTGAAAAAAATGTGTGATTTCATCCCATTTTTTCTTTCTTTTTCGCTCATTTCTTTATGTGAATTGTCATAAGAGGCAAAAGACATTAGATTCCTCAATTAAGCGCAATATGTGGATCCTACCGGTTATGGAATGCTTAAAACGAGCCATCAGTTTGAAGGTTAATATTCATACTACTTAAAGAAATTGTAGTTGGCTATACGAGAAACATGATAACCTCAGTGCTCGCGGAAAGTTGACCGTATAGGTTATTTTTCTGCAGTACATTTGGAACTAATTCTGAGTTCTTCCTGGATTTACTGTTGTATTTAAGTATCAACTAGTAGTTAATATATTAAGTATCTCTTTGGTAATTATCACTAGTGCTTCAGTGATATCAATGAGCAGACACAAGATATGTAAGTTCGAGCATCCACTCAGATTACCAACCGACTATTCTTAACAACAGTTATGACTAAACTTTAGGTGCAACACGTAAAAATTAAGTAAAAACCAGTTAGTTATTGGCTAACATAGATACATCAGAGAAAGAAAAACATTTACTGGGCATTTTCAACAGAGATTATTGGTTCATTTTAAACACATCACGAGAAAATCCAGTTAGTTATTGGCCACTTTTAGATGAATTGTGAAGAAAATCAGTTACCTGTCATTTTCAACAACTATTGTTGGACACTTTTAGATACACCGTGGGAAAAAATCCAGTTAGTTACTGGTCATTTTCAACAAAGTTATTGGTTAATTTTGAATGTATTCCGCGGGAAAACCACTAATTAGCTACTTGAAACCATTTACAAAACGGTAAAATACAGTTCTCTAACTCAGCTAGCTATGTTAGCTGAATTCATCTAAAGCGTTTTAACATATTTGCGTTGTCAGAGCAAACGTATTCATTGATTAAAATCAAACACCACAAAAAAAGCTAAAATCAGTCATCACGACATAGTGGGCACCGAGTACATTATATATCATAATCAACAAATTATTCTGCTCTTTCATAGGAGAAATCACCAGTTGTAACCCAGCGTTAGGGTTGGGCACGAAGAGTCATCCTCACAACTAGTTCCAGTTAGAAACATAAGCAGGAAGATACCGCGTCATTGACCCGTAAGCCTATTCTCATAGGTTCCATAGAACTGTCTAGAGCCTGTAAATGTGAGAGGTGTGATCCTGTATGCCAATTATGTAATAATTAGGGGTCGTATAAACGCGTCATACCTGTGGTTAGGTTACCCATCAAAACTGAGGTCATAGATTTCACCTAAAATATATTAATCATGACACGCCCGGTCCATCGCCAATTGGTCGTTGTTGCTGTCACTCAAGCCTGTGTTGCTAACGGAATTATCCGTCGCGAAGTAAAATCGACATGGCTCGAGCTCACGCACTGAACGACGCCACTTGTGACGGAAAACCTTACTGTGTCTCATCGTGGTGTTACTGCTGTTTCTTTTTGTTGTTCTTGTTGTTTATGTCGAAAAGGAGTACATGTGTCAACGGTTGCAACTCAAGTGTATTTTTGTCGTAACGTTTGTACTCGTCGATGACACTGTGGGCTCGCGAAAATTAGCATGTTTGCTTGAATTGTTGAAACATTTGATACAAACAATTACGGTTTTATACCGATCGTATACTGTCAGTTCGTACTAGTGGATATATAGTTGAGAAATAGGTAACACGTGTGTTTTATGTACTAATTCATTTTTGCTAAGTTGAGAACAAACGAAAAACAGTTACTTAAAGGCGTTAGTTAACTGCTATAATTTACAAGATGCGTTGGTTAAAACAGCACTCAACGTAGGTTTTTCAACCAAAATACTCGAGACTAAGAGGTAAGTTGTCAGTTATGTCTAACTTACTGTTACATGGTAGCTGAAAGTTTAGCACTGACGTGAAAGTAATGGTCAAATATGATTAGTGCAAACTTTTAATGTTTGATTAACATTTCTTATTTATAACATTTATAAAAGTTGTAAATATAGCATTATTTGTAATTCTCTTGAAATTAAAATCCTGATGTAAGATATGAATAAATAACTATTCTAAAAAATTTTGTTTTTAAACAAATTATTCATGTTATTTTTAAAATATGACACCTTAAGTTTATTTCTTTAGCATATCGGTCTAATTAACAACTTTCTATCGCTTGGTCAGTCTGCTCAATTAACATTTTTAGTTTGAGAGCAACTGACTCAGACACGTGCTTCTTTTTAGATCTTCATTGTTGATTCATTGTCGAGAGGGCGCTGTGTCACTCTCGCTTCATGACCCGGTATAAAATATCGAGAGGCGACCGGAAATTTGTGTTGGTTAAATGATCAAAATAAACTAGTATCGTTAGCGTGATGTGACACAGCTTTTGTTAGTGTTCCAAACAAATGAGAGCATTACACAGATAAGGAAAAACAAAAGTGCTTTGTTTAAATAAACAATAAACTACAACACATTACTTACAGATACTTTCAATACAGTCCTCACATCAGAAACTGGGTACGAAAAGAAAGTTATGGAAAATTTGTAGTTTTAAATTTAAATATTTGTACTTAATCAGTTAATTTATGGAAATAATAGCAAACAGAATCTTTAGTTTTATAGCTTTAAGTTCAATGTATGGGAAAAGCAGTGAGCTAAATCTAAAGGTTTAAAGCTTCGAGTTCAATGTATGGAAAGAGTAGTGAACTAAATCTACAATTTTAAAGCTTGAGTTCAATGTATGGATAGAGTAGTGAATTAAATTTACAGTTTTAAAGCTTTGAGTTTAATGTATGGAAAGAGTAGTGAACTAAATATACAGTTTTAAAGCTTTGAGTTCAATGTATGGACAGAGTAGTGAACTAAATCTAGAGTTTTAAATGGAAAGTAAATGTATGGAAAGAGTAGTGATTTAAATCTACAATTTTAAAGCTTTGAGTTTAATGTATGGAAAGAGTAGTGAACTAAATATACAGTTTTAAAGCTTTGAGTTCAATGTATGGACAGAGTAGTGAACTAAATCTAGAGTTTTAAATGGAAAGTAAATGTATGGAAAGAGTAGTGATCTAAATCTACAATTTTAAAGCTTTGAGTTTAATGTATGGAAAGAGTAGTGAACTAAATCTAGAGTTTTACAGCTTCGAGTTCAATGTATGGAAAGATTAGTGATCTAAATCTAGAATTTTAAAGCTTTGAGTTCAATGTATGGACAGAGTAGTGAACTAAATCTACAGTTTTAGAGCTTTGAGTTTAACGCATGGAAAGAGTAGTGAACTAAATATACAGTTTTAAAGCTTTGAGTTCAATGTATGGAAAGAGTAGCGAACTAAATCTAGAGTTTTAAAGCTTCGAGTTCAATGTATGGAAAGATTAGTGATCTAAATCTAGAATTTTAAAGCTTTGAGTTCAATGTATGGACAGAGTAGTGAACTAAATCTACAGTTTTATAGCTTTGAGTTTAATGTATGGAAAGAGTAGTGAACTAAATATACAGTTTTAAAGCTTTGAGTTCAATGTATGGATAGAGTAGTGAACTAAATATACAGTTTTAAAGCTTTGAGTTCAATGTATGGAAAGAGTAGTGAACTAAATATACAGTTTTAAAGCTTTGAGTTCAATGTATGGACAGAGTAGTGAACTAAATCTAGAGTTTTAAAGCTTCGAGTTCAATGTATGGAAAGAGTAGTGATCTAAATCTACAATTTTAAAGCTTTGAGTTTAATGTATGGAAAGAGTAGCGAACTAAATCTAGAGTTTTAAGGCTTCGAGTTCAATGTATGGAAAGATTAGTGATCTAAATCTAGAATTTTAAAGCTTTGAGTTCAATGTATGGACAGAGTAGTGAACTAAATCTACAGTTTTAGAGCTTTGAGTTTAATGTATGGAAAGAGTAGTGAACTAAATATACAGTTTTAAAGCTTTGAGTTCAATGTATGGATAGAGTAGTGAACTAAATATACAGTTTTAAAGCTTTGAGTTCAATGTATGGAAAGAGTAGTGAACTAAATATACAGTTTTAAAGCTTTGAGTTCAATGTATGGACAGAGTAGTGAACTAAATCTAGAGTTTTAAAGCTTCGAGTTCAATGTATGGAAAGAGTAGTGATCTAAATCTACAATTTTAAAGCTTTGAGTTTAATGTATGGAAAGAGTAGCGAACTAAATCTAGAGTTTTAAAGCTTCGAGTTCAATGTATGGAAAGATTAGTGATCTAAATCTAGAATTTTAAAGCTTTGAGTTCAATGTATGGACAGAGTAGTGAACTAAATCTACAGTTTTAGAGCTTTGAGTTTAATGTATGGAAAGAGTAGTGAACTAAATATACAGTTTTAAAGCTTTGAGTTCAATGTATGGATAGAGTAGTGAACTAAATATACAGTTTTAAAGCTTTGAGTTCAATGTGTGGACAGAGTAGTGAACTAAATCTAGAGTTTTAAAGCTTTGAGTTCAATGTATGGAATGAGTAGTGAACTAAATCTAAAGTTTTAAAGCTTTGAGTTTAATATATGGAAAGAGTAGTGAACTAAATCTACAGTTTTAAAGCTTTTAGTTCAATGTATGGAAAGAGAAGTGAAATAAATCTACAGTTTTAAAGCTTTGAGTTCAATGTATGGGAAGAGTAGTGAACTAAATTTATAGTTTTAAGTCTTTGAGTTCAATGTGTGGAAAGAGTAGTGAACTAAATCTACAGTCTTAAAGCTTTGAGTTTAATGTATGGAAAGAGTAGTGAACTAAATATAGAGTTTTATAGCTTTGAGTTCAATGTATGGATAGAATAGTGAACTAAATATATAGTTTTAAAGCTATGAGTTCAATGTATGGATAGAGTAGTGAACTAAGTATACAATTTTAAAGCTTTGAGTTTAATGTATGGACAGAGTAGTGAACTAAGTATATGGTTTTAAAGCTTTGAGTTCAATGTATGGACAGAGTAGTGAACTAAATCTAGAGTTTTAAAGCTTTGAGTTCAATATATGGAAAGAGTAGTGAACTAAATCTACAGTTTTAAAGCTTTGAGTTTAACTTATGGAAAGAGTAGTGAACTAAATATACAGTTTTAAAGCTTTGAGTTCAATGTATGGATAGAGTAGTGAACTAAATATACAGTTTTAAAGCTTTGAGTTCAATGTGTGGACAGAGTAGTGAACTAAATCTAGAGTTTTAAAGCTTCGAGTTCAATGTATGGAAAGAGTAGTGATCTAAATCTACAATTTTAAAGCTTTGAGTTCAATGTATGGCCAGAGTAGTGAACTAAATCTACAGTTTTAAAGCTTTGAGTTTTATATATGGAAAGAGTAGTGAACTAAATATACAGTTTTAAAGCTTTTAGTTAAATGTATGGAAAGAGTAGTAAATTAAATCTTTAGTTTTAAGGCTTTGAGTTCAATGTATGGATAGAGTAGTGAACTAAATCTACAGTTTTAAAGCTTTGAGTTTAATGTATGGAAAAAATAATGAACTAAATCTACACTTTTAAAGCTTTGAGTTCAATGTGTGAAAAGAGTAGTGAATTAAATCTAGAGTTTTAAAGCTTTGAGTTCAATGTATGGATAGAGTAGTGAACTAAGTATACGGTTTTAAAGCTTTGAGTTCAATGTATGGATAGAATAGTGAACTAAATATATAGTTTTAAAGCTTTGAGTTGAATGTATGGAAAGAGTAGTGAACTATATATACAGTTTTAAAGCTTTGAGTTCAATGTATGGATAGAGTAGTGAACTAAATCTACAGTTTTAAAGCTTTGAGTTTAATATATGGAAAGAGTAGTGAACTAAATATACAGTTTTAAAGCTTTTAGTTCAATGTATGAGAAGAGTAGTAAATTAAATCTTTAGTTTTAAGGCTTTGAGTTCAATGTATGAAAAGAGTAGTGAGTTAAATCTAGAGTTTTAAAGCTTTGAGTTCAATGTATGGATAGAGTAGTGAACTAAATATATAGTTTTAAAGCTTTTAGTTCAATGTATGGGAAGAGTAGTGAACTAAATCTAGAGTTTTAAAGCTTTGAGTTCAATGTATGGGAAGAGTAGTGAACTAAATTTTTAGTTTTAAGGCTTTGAGTTCAATGTGTGTAAAGAGTAGTGAACTAAATATACAGTTTCAAAGCTTTGAGTTCAATGTATGGAAATAATAGTGAATTAAATCTACACTTTTAAAGTTTAGAGTTCAATGTATGAAAAGAGTAGTGAATTAAATCTAGAGTTTAAAACTTTGAGTTCAATGTATGGGAAGAGTAGTGAACTAAATCTAGATTTTTAAAGCTTTGAGTTCAATGTATGGGATGAGTAGTGAACTAAATTTTTAGTTTTAAGGCTTTGAGTTCAATGTGTGTAAAGAGTAGTGAACTAAATCTACAGTCTTAAAGCCTCGAGTTCAATGTATGGGAAAAGTAGAGAACTAAATCTAGAGTTTTAAAGGTTTGAGTTCAATGTATAGAAAGAAATGAACTAAACCTTTAGTTTTAATGAATACAATCATGTCTATCATGTGGCTGAGCTTATTTCAAGTTTTGGAAACAAGCAATGTCATAAATACTAACACATTAGGTCTCCACAATGTTACAATTTACTGCACATAATGTCATACATAATAAATGTTAAAGTGCACAAAAGGCAAAAATGACGCAAAATTTCTTGAAAATCGTCACTGAGCGTCTGCAGTTAAGAAGAATAAAAATGCAAACATGTGAAGCACAATAATAATAAGCGAACAGATCATTTTAAGAATAAAAATATATAATTAATCATAAATAAAACATAATTCACTGAAGTAACATAATAAAATAACCTCAATTTTCTTTACTTGTAGCAGCCTTTATTTCAGTCGTTTCTATGAAAAAATAAGAGAAAAATGCGAAGGTAGTAAATAAATTAGGCTTATAGGGAAAAAACATCACCTTTAAACAACTATTATAATAATTTGTTAACTTTTCGAGCAAATGGTCTTTTTCGAGCCAAAAAAAAAAAAAGGACTGTCAGCTAATGACAGTTACACTTGACTTAACATCGTTGTATACCTCCATTTTACATGAAGATGAACTCAAGGCCCTTAAGCACTACCTTGACTGCTTAGACCCACCCACGTAAGCCCTGATTAGATTAGCTGAATTACTTTTATCGTGTCTCGGCTTGGCCAAGTGGCTAAGGCATTCGACTTGTAATCTGACGGTCGCGGGTTCGAATCCCCGTCACACCAAACATGCTCGTTTTTTCAGCCATAGGGGCGTTATAAGAGTATCTCAAAAGTTGGGGATGGGTGATGATATGACGAGATGCCTTCCCTCTAGTCTTACACTTACACTGCTTAGTCAGGGACGGTTAGTGTAACTTTGCGCGAAATTAAAAATAATAAACGATACTTTTATCGTTAAATGCCTTTTCCTGTTGACACCAACTTCTACAAACAAGTGAAAGGCACAACCATGGGAACCAGAAATGCCCACTCCCCTATCCCTACGCTAACTTCTTTGTTGGTTATATATAAGATTATATATTTCGTTACCATACAGATGCCCCATGGCTTGTGTTGTATACAAAAATGTTCATGTGAAATACTTAAATCCTAATCGATTTCACGAATTCAAAGTTAATTTTCAGCTTATAAGACAGAATGAAATATTTTACACATAATCTCAATCAAAGCTTCTAGAATTCTTCGCTAATTTTTCACCGGTTGACAACAGCGCCACTAAGGTGCAGCTTCAGTGACAAACTCCAGCTTTACGTTTTGTTTTCTTTGTTTGACTATTTATTCCATTTCTCTGTTTCTCTTCTTCATTTTTCTCCCCATTTATTTCTCTTTTTCTCATTTTATTAGACACAAAATATTCCATTCACCTTTTAAAAACAATATTTATACCCGTCACTACAACTTGTTCGTAGGTTTTCAGATCTTTTTAAATAAACGTTGTAAATTCAGCTTTAAAAATACAAGTATGCAAGGCTTCTTTAACCTGGGTCTCACGTCTTTCACTTAACGACTGGGTCAACTTATTGGCGGTATTAAAATATATTATTTTTACCTGAGATAAAATAGAATGTACAGAATTGCTAAATTATATAAAGTATTGCATCTTGTATATAATTACTGGAATTACTTAAAATATTGATAGTATATTTTTATTCAGTTTTTATTTGTGAATTAAATGGTCACAGTTTGTTTCGAATTTCACACAAAACTACGCGAGGGCTATCAGGGCTAGTTGTCCCTAATTTAGTAGTATAAGATCGCCAACTCTTGGGCTACTCTTTTTCCAACGAATAGTGGGACTGACCATCACTTTATAACGCCCTTACGTTGAAAGGCCGAGCATGTTTGGTGTGACGAGGACTCGAACCCGCAACCCTAGAATTGCGAGTCGAGTGCCTTAACCACCTGGCCTTGCCGGGCCCGAAGGTTACAGACCCCATATACTATTTTGCTGTGTAAACAATCGAGAAAAGTATCTGATTAACCGGTGACCCCACCTGTTAAAATATTCAGTAAATCTGAACATATAGAGAAAATATTCGTTGAGCAAGTTATAGCGATAATAAACTCATTAGCTGTTTTCCTAAAATTTTGTTATTTTACTAATTTTTTTTTTTGTGTGTATGTAAAGTTTGGGCGTATTTTACGCTTTGTAAGACGCATTTTTTTTAAATACCTTGAAAAACATCCCCATGCGTTTTTCAAGACAAAAATGTTGGGTTAAGGCAAGAGGTTAGCTTAGGGTCTACTCAAAACGGCCTCTCATACAGATCGTAATTTCATTACTTACCAATTATAAGTATTTTCAATAGCATAAAACATTCAGTTTAACTGATATTGTCGATATACTGTGAAGAATATGACGTATTTTACTGTATTTACTCAGTTGGTTGAAAAAAAAGTCAAGGTTACATCAAGATTGTTGGTTGCTGAGTCAAAATATTTTTATCTTAGAATTTTCTTTCCAAAATTAGGGTGCGTCTTGCAAGGCGTAAAATACCGTAGATGTTTTAAAAATCTACGTCATAAATGTCCAATGATTTTTCCTTCTATCTAGATAGCGCTGATTATATTCATCGTCCAAAAGTCGCGTCGATAGCTTAGTTACTTTGCGCCATAAAACAACACTAATCAAAAGTTTAGGATAAGTAAGGTCAAGGTCAATACGGTGTCTTTGACCGCCCGGTGGGACAGCATAAATATACGTTCGATTACCCACAGTGGACGCAGCAAATAAATACACACGCTATCTTTATTTTTATATTTTCAATCAATTAGACCTGCAGATATATATTACATAAAGACCGAGAAGAGGTGGGGTGGGAAGGGTTACATAACTTTTTTATAATTCGTGTCCACTCTACATGATTACAAAAGACTTCAATGTTGTTGAGTAAAATAATCTTTACAAGGTTGTTTTATCCACATATTACTTAGGCAAGATAAGTGTAATTATACGCTGAGGCAGATGGATATATAAATAGGAAAGACGAGAAGAAATAAAAACAAATGTGAAAAAGTTGAAATAATGCATTAGCGCCAGAGTCGATAAACAAACGAAATATAATAGCATTATTAAAACGGTGTGCGTTGTTATGCAAAAAATTTAGTAAGGAAATGGTTTAGGCAGGAATAAAGCTTTATAAAATTAAAATATTTGATAGATGGCGTGGTCAGCTCGACAGTTCAGGACTGATCCCGAGGAACGAATTGAAATGTGCATTTCTGGAACTTAACAAAGACAATAAACTAGCTACAAAAATCCTGTACCACAACTAAAACCATGTAAAGAGTAGACCACCCAAATGCGGCGTTTCCTTGGGGAAGGGGCATACAATGAGTGGTTAGTATGGCTTAGGTAAAAGTAAGCAATTACCAGGAACCGTTACTATTTCCTGGTATAATATGATATAGTCCTAATGAATATTACGTTTGTTAAGAAGAAAATTTATTTTGCATTTTTCTCTTGTGTGCGTTTTTGTTCGTGATGTCGTAAATTCCCCGTGGATGAACCGAGCTTCGAATGAAGGGAGGAATCGAAGGCAAACGGAAGTTTCGAATCTCACGGACTGTTCCTTAACTTCCACTTCTTTTTCTTTAGTCTAGTCTAATGACATACTCGACTAGTTCTGTTGTAAAATTGACAGAACTCGTGTTTAACACTCCTACAAAAAGACATTTCTAGTCCCGATTTCTCCAAGCCCGTTCCCCTGGCTGTGGTTTCGCTAGATAATAGATAGGGACAGTGGGAATCTCGTTAATCCATTCATTAATGGATTTAAATGGCAATTTCATTTAAATACAAAATTATTAGCCTAATATTAATAACCTTTCAAGTTGCTCTGGGGCCTATTAAGCCCCACTTTTCGTAGGAGTGTTAAAATGGAGAATAATAGACGTGCATCTATACAATAAAACTTAACGTTTCTACTTTAGTTAGGCCGGGTGGTTAAGGCGTTCGAATCATAATCTGAGGGTGGCAGGTTCCAGTCCTTTCACACCAAACATGTTTGTCCTTTTGGTCGTGTGGACGTTATAATGTAATAATCAATTTCATTTTTAGTTGATAAAAGAGTAGCCCAAGAGCTTGTGGTGATGACTAGCTGCCTTCCCTCTAGTCTTACACTGCTAAATTAGAGACGGCTAGCGCAGATAGCCCTCGTGTAGCTTTGCGCGAAGACAAAGAAACAAACGAACTTAAAAATCATTGTTTATTATTGTAGTAGTAACAGCGACACCACATCACTAAAGTTGCCAAGAGGGGAAAAGTTTACTTTTCAATTAACATAGCGCTAATATTTTATTGGGTAAAATGAACAAGAATTTTGAAAAAAAAAGAGGAGTGCCATCTTTTATGGTGTATTCTCCTGTAAGTGTAACAGATTGAAACGATAAAACTAGTACAATAAAGAAAGCGTACTAAAGTGTAGGCCGTCAGTTACTATTATCCTTTAGTCTTTCTTTGTCCTTTGATTTATAAATATGAATGCAAGTTGAGATCCTCACCATTAAAAAAAATCAATGAGCTTTGTATGACGTAGATTTTTTATCTAATTCTGATAAACAATAAAAAAATATTTTCCCTATTTAACAATTGCGTTTGACTTGCTTTTATTTTGTTACTTACCAATGTAGTATCACTGATGTGTGTGTGTCTTCTTATCGCAAAGCCACATCGGGCTATTTGTTGTGTCCACCGAGGGAAATCGAACCGCTGATTTTAGCGTTGTAAATCCGAAGAGTTACCGCTGTCCTAGCGCGAGGAAATATCACTATTGAATCTGCAAACGTTACGGTGGTTTCGTTATACAAATATATCCACTTGACGTTGCGGGGCAAATCAAGCGAAACGTAGCGTTTATTGAGAAATGGAAAATACGTCTTTTAAAAACTAATTAATTGAACCATCACCCCTAGTGGCACAGCGGACTTACATCGATAGAAACCGAGTTTCGATACCTGTGGTGGGGAGAGCACATATAGTCGATTGTGTAGCGTTGTGCTTAACTGGAAATCAACAACTTGATTTATTTCATACCATGGAGTAAAATTCACACTTAATTGAAATATGAATATAATTTTATACACAATACACCTTCAGGGTAACCCTCTAGTACATCGGTAAGTCTACGGATTTACAACGCTAAAATTAGGGATCTGATTCTCGTCGGTGGACTCAGTAGATAGCCCAATGTGGCTTTGCTATAAGAAAACAGATATGCACCTTCAAGTCCGTGATCTTGTACATTTGGGCCCGGTATGGCCAGGTGGTTAAGGAGCTCGACTAGTAATCTGAGGGTCTCGAGTTCGAATCCTCGTCGCACCAAACATGCTCGCCCTTTCATCCGTGGGGGCGTTATTATGTGACGGTCAAGCCCACTATTCGTTAGTAAAAAGTAGCCCAAGAGTTGGCGGTGGGTGGTGATGAGTAGTTGCCTTCTCTCTAATCTTACACTGCTAAATTAGGAACGGCTAGCGCAGATAACCCTCGAGTAGCTTTGCGCGAAATTTAAAACAAACCAATCTTTTACATTTATCATATACACATATCTGGCGTATTCCACTTACAGTTACAACTGGTGATACACAAAACGTTGTTTCAGCTGGAGATCACACAGTATATGTTATATTTATTCTAACTAACGATTACTTATTGTTATTTTATTTCGGTGATCCAGTTTCCAACCAAACTTTGTCCATGCAATAAAGAATTCAAATGCTTTAAAGATTGAAAAAGAAAACACAAAAAACAACATATTTTTATGTCACTGCCGTGACACATTGCTATCCCTTACCTTTTGAAGCTGAAATCAAGTCTTAACAACATACTTCCAGCCAATCTTCAGTATGTAGGATCGGTAATGATTTTGTCAGAGAAACTAAAACCTGCAAGCTTGCGTGTTATTTATTCTCTTCGTGGCTCACTGTTGACTGCTTAGAACTAATGGCATAAAGGGAAATGTTAAATATAGAATATACGTTAGCACGAGTACGTATTATAAGAACCGAAAAGTGACAAGTTAGAAGTAAATCGGTAGATGTTATAGAGAAGCGAAAGATTATTTTTTTCTTCTTTCAGAATTTCGTGTTTGTAAGTATGAAAAATTGTTTCGCTGCACTCTAATGAATTGTTCTCAACTGTTATTAATAAGAATGTGCAAAAAACAAGCAACAAGAAACTCCGAATAAACTATCTAAACGATAAACTTATTTCACAATGGGATCATAAGTTAAGGTACCCCTCAAAAATGTGAATATAGTTAAAACATTAAAAATATCCAGTGGATTATTCTAAAATCTCATCAGAACTGTTGATGCTGTCTGTTTGCGTGTTGATTTTTATCTGTTTGTGTATTTTATTATGTGTGGTTTAAGAACTGTGCCGACCTATGTTGTAGCTGTTTTGTACAGAAAACCCTTGGTGATTAATTGTTAGTGTTCTGATAGTATAGAGGGCGCGCTTTAATTTTTCTATTGGTTACAACCGACATCAAACACTGCCGCTCCACCGCCATCACAAGAAGAACGACAGTTTTAAGCAGTCGCTATTCATGTGCAACATAATCATCGTCGGCTGTGGGGCTGCAGGTGGGCCCCACAAGGTCAAAAGAGGGTAGGGAGGGTTAGGTGTGTGGCACGTGAAAGTAACATAAAGAAAAAGAAAAGCTAACAGCTTAAAGTTGTGGATTGGATATTTAATACACACATAGAATTCCCATGTGGACTCTTTTTTGTTAGCGTAATAATTCCAAAAATTTAAATCTTGTTGTTATAATATATATTTAAATCGTTCTCTAAGTTGCAAGATCATAGAAAGTAAGACAGACGAAATGACCCTTTAAAAAGTCATTAAATTGTTTATTAACACTGGGAACAAAAAACACACTACGAACAAAAGAAATCGGTTCGCAGGTTCGTTATGGGTTTAGGATAAAATTCAATGAAATGAATGAAGTATAATGCAATTGGTGTACACTGATTCTCACAACAACATAAAAATCCTTTTTACTTCCTTAACAAAAGATTTTAACTGAAACTTATCAAACAGTTACGATTTCAGCTCGATTTCCGACCAATGAACATGATTTGTTGGTAACGTATCATCTCCTTATCACATAATACCACCCGAAAGCGCATAAAAGTGATTTCTACTCGCATACCTCACTCGGACCCACGTGACTTTGATCCAGAACAAATGTTCTACTGAACGCGATCTTGGCCTGTTGTGCATTTCCCGTCCACATTAAAAGAATAGTATTGATAGGTAAATTCCTTATTTAAAATGTAATTGTATTATGCAATAACAATTCATTTAATCAAACAAGTTTACGGTACGGAGGCTTGCCATCTGCTAGTGTTATTTACACGTGAATTTGTTACCTGATAATAGTTTTGCTTTAGCAGGTTGTGGTTCTGCGTTGAAAGTTTATGGTCTGTTTTTATTAATATTATACCTAGCATTTTTCTGGTGGTAGAAGGAGATAAATAGAAAAATAACTAGGAGTATATGGAAGTCAATTGTGATGTAAATATTATATTTTCTTCTTCTTGACATGTGGTATAAAGTGTGGTATGAATACTATACATCCTTGCAATACCCGACAGTCAAGTGTCGTCCAAGTATTATACGTATTCGTTGCTGCATAACTTGCAAGTTTTGTCGTATTGTTTTTTCGATGAAGGGGGTTCTTTGGACTATTTCACAAAAAAATAATAAAAAGTACAGTCCACGTAGTGGTAACGAATTAGTTTCCTTCTTAACGTTTGCTATGGTTACTTTCACTTGTAGACCCGGCATGGCCAGGTGGGTTAAAGCGTTCGACTCGTAATCTGAGAGTCGTGGGTTCGAATCCCCATCACACCAAACATGCTCGCCCCTTTTAGCCGTGGGGGCGTTATAATGTGACGGTCAATTCCAAAGACGGTAAAAGAGTAACCCAAGAGTTGGCGGTGGGTGGTGATGACTAGTTGCCTTCTTTCCAGTCTTTCACTGCTAAATTAGGGACAGCTAGCGCAGATAGCCCTCGTGTAGTTTTGCGCAAAAAACAGAACAACAAACTTTTACTTGTAGACCTAAAATCACAAACAACAGGCATTCCAAAACTAATAAAAGCCTTCCTCACAAATAAACTTACTTGTAAAATTTCCTCTCGCTTGTTGATCGATAAAAAAATGATTCACTCATTAATTCAATAAATACTTAACTGACCAATTAAGTTAGCACTTGCATATATGTCATTACTTATTGCACAAAATTTCTAGATTATTACATTGTCATTATTTTAATATTTTAAAAATATAGTTCCCAAAGTGATCACACTTCTTCGCCGTGTGTAACATTTAAGTTTAGTGGGTGTGTCTACATATGTCTACCCAATGTAAAGAGCTAGTGTGTGTCACGTCACGTCACGCTTGATTTCTCGATAAAGGTGGTGTCATGAAAGTCAAAATTATTTATACAGAAAAAAAATAGTTCAATTACTCTCTGTCCGTTACGATTTTAGTGACGAGGTAAGATGTAAGTGGGCCACGAGGAAGGGAAGCGTGAAACCTTATAAGTGCAGTGAACGTTGGCATAATAATACTAAAGTTAAGACGTAGTGTGGGAATACCTAGCCTAGAGCCAAAGGCATAAAATTTATCATGAAAGTTAAAGTATCGATTCAATTTTTAAACTTAAATTGTTTCTGAATTAAGCTATTTTTCTTATAGCAACAACATTTTTAATTAAAAAACAAACCTCTTTAATCAACGGAGACTCTAAGTAAAAAAACAATAAACATTTCTCCTGTTTTGTTGTCTATACATTTCATTTTATACCTTCAGTACATGACTAACAATAGTATTAGGTTATACTTTTGTTGTAAAGCAACTTGACATGAAAATTATCATTGGAACGTAGTGTAACTCAAACGCGCTGGTCTTTCTATATATTGTATATGTACGTTTAACTGATTTTTACCAACAATTATTCTATGAATACGCCACTAAGCCATTTCATGAATCACCTCAATTTTTATTGGCTCACAAAGGGTGTATGTATGTTCATTTTATCATAGCAAAGCCACATCGGGCTATCTGCTGTGTGCAGATCGAACCCCTGGTTTTAGCATTGTGAATCCCAAAACGTACCTCTGTCCCACCAGGGGACGGCTCGCAAAAGAACTTACCGACCCTTGACTCTCTTGTCTACACTTTTCTACCTCTTTATTGGTTACGCTTGATCACACAAAATTTATTTACTTAGTTGAGTTTAGAGGTGTAGGTGGATGGTAGTACTTGCCCTATAATTTTTCACATACTACACGCTATTATATCATTTCCCCTTGTTATGCTTGTTTGTTTTTGAATTTCGCCTAAAGCTACACAAGGGCTATCTGCGCTAGCCATCCCTAATTTAGTAGTGTAAGACTAGAGGGAAGGCAGCTAGCTATCACCACCCATCGCCAACTTTTGGGCTACTCTATTACCAATGAATAATGGGATTAACTGTCATATTATAACGCCCCCCATGGCTGAAAGGGCGAGCGCGTATTTAGTGTGACGGGGTTTCGAACCCGCGATCCTCGGATTACAAGTCGAGTACCTTAACCACCTGGCCATGTCGGGCCTCCCCTTATTATATAGCAGTCAAATGAAGTGTAAGTGTTTTTAAAAAGTTCTCATCAGAGTACCGTAACCAAATAACACTAATTTTTAGTAAAACTATCCGAATTTATAGCAGTCTCTTGAAAAAATAGGTTTCCTGATGTATCCCTGATTAGGCAAATATCATGCGTGAAGACCCAAAATACACGTGTTTCTTGATAACTATTATACAAGTACTCTAATACAAACTAAATTATTATATCTGCAGTATTGTTTATCAGCGGCCTATATGTGTTTTTTTGTGTGTGGTTTT
Organism: Tachypleus tridentatus; assembly: GCF_004210375.1. Classification (NCBI taxonomy): domain Eukaryota; kingdom Metazoa; phylum Arthropoda; class Merostomata; order Xiphosura; family Limulidae; genus Tachypleus; species Tachypleus tridentatus. The sequence goes on along the minus strand of NC_134830.1, from coordinate 60,691,105 downwards.
TTCAAATACCAGTCTTACAATATTGACGTAAATAACAAAAATCTGATATTACTGAAGGCTAGTATGGTGCGACAATTTAAAACAGCCGATTTCTTGCCTTAAGCACAATCACACATATTCAATAGATAAGACCCCTACTATCAGGTTTATTTTAGAAGTGCATGTAATTGTTTATATTTCGTTTAATACTTTTCATGAATTTTTTTAAAGAGATAATGTATTTGCCTGGAATATTTCGTACGTCGTTACGTTCTTGGTTCGTAAGAAACATTGTACAAGGTAATATTTCGTGCGTTTATTTCTCAAACTTGTTAGTTAATATGCAACACTTACAGTTTTCAAAATTTAATAATAGAATCGTTGATTTTATTGTGTGAGTGTTTCTCAAATTATTTACTTAATATCATATGTTTTAAAGGCTAAAACAAAAGTTGTGTTGTACGTGAACTTGACAGTGAAATGGATAACTCTTTTTCTGAATTTTGATGACATAGATCTGGTCACATGTTTTTGGCGATACCATTTATCTCATCCAGACCTCAGATGTAAATCTGTGGATTTATATCACTAAGAATCGAGTTTTGACAAAGATGGTGGGCAGTGCACAGATAGCAAGCACACTGTGTAACATTGCGCTTAACTACAAACAGACTTTTTATCCTATTAACACAAATGTACTGGTGTTAGGTTTCGTGAAATACAGAGGTTATTGAAAGTTAAATAAAATTGATTAATGTTGATAATCTGTGATATCTATTCTGCTTTGTTCTGAAGAAGCCTTCCAGTAAGAAGTTTCTGAAGCCATGTAATTAAAAACTGTGATAATCAAATTCAACATTAATTTGTTTCCAGGTGATTAGAATGAAACAAGCCAACTGAATTCTGTTTCGAATAAAATATTATGAGACTGGATGCCAGACAACACAGTATATATTTAGCTTATGAAAGAGTACAATTCAGTTTAAATCTATAATGTAACATACAGGAGGACTGTCAAGAGATGACAGACATTTTCGACCAATTCTGCGGTCAATTTTCATTCTTTGATCATCGATATATCAAAGGAGATGGACTGTATTCCATCAACTTTGATAAATTACTTCACATTTTCTGACCAGATTTTTACCTATCTTAAGAATATGGCTGTATGTATGGAGCTAACGATTTCTAAGTGATTTTTATATGATTTACAAAGTAACTACCTAAAAGAAATTACATTTTCTTTTTCCTTAGCATATTTGCGTTTATGTCATCATAGCATTAAATAAATTTAAAAAACAATGTTTTTTGTGCAGATCTAAGAAAGCAAAATTTATTGAAGTTCAATATTATTCCACATTATTAAAGAATCTAAGCCTAATTAAAAAAATTGTATTATTTTGTTGATTAGTTGCATTTAAACAAGTGTGCGTGTTTCCTGTATAGTAGTAGATACTACAACAGAAAACGAGCCAATTTAATTGAAAATTGGGCGTGCAAACATGCAATAGTTTGTTAGTTAGTTTCTTTGTTGTAAAGCACAGAGCTATATATTCTTCTCACTGTGGACCATAAAACCGTGTTTTTTTAGTGTTATAAGCCCATAAACATGCCGTTAAACCACCAAGGAGTTGCAGTAATTAATAACGAAATTTTCTCAAAGATGTGAAACATTAACCTGATAAAGTAAAATGAAAGATTAACCATATTAACCCCTTACTTATCTGCTCATCATAGGAAGTTACTCACTACATCTATCTATTGTATTTCCAGGTTCCATATGTATGTACTTTGAAAAGGGATTTTTTTTTTTGCACTGATTACAGTTATAAATGATTTGTAGAGCGTTTTCACATTTCATCAAATTCCCCAGTAACAGATCTGGTATGGCCAAGCGTGTTAAGGCACTCGGGTCGTAATCCAAAGGTCGCGGGTTCGAATCACCATCACACCAAACATGCTCACCCTTTCAGCCGTGGGTGCGTTAGAATGTGACAATCAATCCCACTATTCATTGGTAAAAGAGTAGCCCAAGAGTTGGCGGTGGGTGGTGATGACTAGCTGCCTTCCCTCTAGTCTTACACTGATAAATTAGGGACGGCTTGCACAGATAGCCTTCTTGTAGCTTTGTGCGAAATTCAAAACAAAACAATGTCTAAATCTTATTGCACTGTAGTAAACAGACGTGAGCGTCTCTTATTAAGTGGCTATCACATTAAAAGAAACTCGCGTGTTGTTTAATTTTACGTTTCTCAGTTATTATTTTTGTTCGTTTTCAATCAACCTTTGTTCTAACTAAGTATTAAATTACATTCCAAGCTTAGTAATTTGTGTTCCACAATATTATGTTAAGCGTCATCAAAACAGGTTTAATACAGTATAACTCGGAGAAATCAGTACGTATGATAAAACAGAGATTGAGTACATTTATATAGAGCTATTTTAGAGCTTTGCATGATCTTAGTCCATTTAGTCACATTTGGTTATGCTTTGTCTGGTTATCGTGTAGTTTTTATTCCAAAAGACTCTGTCATGAGGTTTTTCCATGTCAAACGTGCAAACTCCTCCCTACATGCTTTTCATAAACCATTTAGTGTACCAAAACAACAATTTTTCAGAGTCCATTTCTATAGTCAGGTCGCATAAAAATCCATGGGCGTTGCATCAAATATATCTTCATATGTGGTAACAGGAATTTGCATTTCATTCTCTAGCTGTTTCAAGATATGTTGAGGTTGCAACTTGTATACTCGTGACTTGTGTCGCTTCTACAGATAAAAATTCTTCTTGATTATGTTACGTACTGTTGCTTTGTGTTCGTAAATGATCACCTGTTACAAAATGTCACATTTTAAATCATCGTACCTACAGTACATGCTTGTTGCAGTTTTTTATCTGGATGGCCCTTGTACTCCAAGCTCATCTACATGTCTTTGTTTTCAGTGCAATTAAACACAAGAGATATCCCTGTTCCGGAAATTTTAAATCCCTGATATAAATGGGTCTTTGAAATCTGATTATATGAATACTTCATGCGATTAATTTTCAGTGGTGTCGTTTGTTTGTTTCTTTGAATTTCGCGCAAAGCTACTCGAGGGCTATCTGCGCTAGCCGTCCCTAATTTAGCAGTGTAAGAATAGAGGGAAGGCAGCTGGTCATCACCATCCACCGCCAACTCTTGGGCAACTCTTTTACCAACGAATAGTGGGATTGACCGTCACATGATAACCCTCCCACGGCTGAAAGAACGAGCATATATGGTGTAACGGGAATTCGAACCTGGGATCCTTAGATTGCGAGTCGAGTGTCTTGACCACTTGGCCATGGCGAGCCTAACTCGTAGAAACAATCAAATCAAGTGTAATATCAAAAACTAATAACAATAAAAAACACTAGTTCGTAAAGAATACCTGCTACTGGTAGGTACTGGCGAGCATGTTTGGTGCGACCGGGATTTGAACCCGCTAGTCTCGGATTACGAGTCGAACGCCTTATCACTCTTGGCCATGCCGGGTTTTCAGTGGTATCACATTATCAACAAAACGCAAAACAATGTGAAATTTAGCTCAGATAAATTCTATTTTACAACGACTTTATATCGGTTGTGGTTGTCAGGTAATTTGATGATAGGTTTATTACTATTATTAAAATTCTCGTAAGTACTTCTGTTTCAATGCAGCAAAAGTATTGTCATACACCTTTTTACAATTTACTATCGATTTTAACATCAAAGCTATCGTAAGCTATCTTAAGTTTTTATTGTAATGCTCCAAGGTTTTCTGAACTTAATATGAACCAAGCTGCTCGTATGATAAATATACTAGTTAAAGCTGAGTCGGTTAATTCGAAAAACCGTGCATTCAGAACTGACCTTTCTTCCGACTTCCTTACATAAACTATCATGTAAATGTTCAATCAGTGAAGGGTAAACTTCGATTAATAAACTCTTAAATAAATTCTAGACCCAAAGAAAAAATAAATAACTGAGTTTATACCTTTCAGGAACCCATTTAAACCTCTTGATTCAAGTTTTGGGTCTCGTTTGAAAACCATTTCAAGTTTTGAATGTGATCCTATGTGCTAACTTCTTAATCAGAACTGATTTGTAACCTAAAATTTTTCAGATTCTAACGGGCTGGCATGGCCAGGTGGTTAATCCCCGAATCCCCCGTCACACCAATGGGGGTGTTATAATGTGACGGTCAACTATTCGTTGGTAAAAGAGTAGCACAAGAGTTGGTGGTTGGTGGTGATGACTAGCTGTCTTCCCTCAAGTCTCATACTACTAAATTAGGGACGGCTAGCGCATATAGCCCTCGTGTAGCTTTGAACGAAATTCAAAACAAACAAACCAGATTCTAACTGTTTTTAAATGACGTGCCGAATGAAAATATCTTCAGAGAATTCGTGGCAGTTGACAACAACATGTATGAGCAAACGAAGGCTACAAAACAAAGCAATACAACAACTCGCTAATCTCCACCAGGGTTGAGACTCTGTAAGAACATCAAATAACGCTGAAAATGACATCCTGAATCAATTCTAGGCACTTGATAATAATAGCATTTCACTACCCTGATACTGTAACATCTTAGTGGCAGAGACTGAGCTTGAGGCAGAAACAAATCAAACATCATAAATCATTGTGCTTAATCACTTCAAAGCCGAATAAAAAATTTATTTTTCTTGTCTTCCACCCCCTTTTGTTTAGAAATTTTGAAGTTATTACGTTCTTGGATTTGTGTGTGTGTGTGTGTGTGTTTGTGTGTGGTATTAAAGTAGAGTTGCTTTTAACACTTCCAGTTTCAAATGTGTTAACTACGAAACTGAGTTACCATGAATTGTATTCATGTTCCCATGTTTTTGTATTTTAATTAATTCATTATGCATATGTTAACACTTTCTTTAATTAGACTCAAAATCGACCAAACTATACGTTTTTAGTGGTTGCTGCTATACAGGGATTTCTGAACAAGTATGGTTTGTTTATTTTGTTGTTAACCGTAAAACTGCACAGTGGGCTGGCTATCTTTACTGTACTCATCCGTACTATTGAAATCCAATGTTTAACGTTTTAAGTCATCATACTTAACGCCGAGCTCCTGGACGGTGACATTCTGTCATTGATTAAGCGCCTACGGTTAAGTTTGGTTTGTTTTGAATTTCGCTCTCGTGTAGCTTTGCGCGAAATTCAAAACAAACTAAACCCTTTAGGCTATCACTTCTAAACTAGGGACGGCTAGTCTGGATACCCTTCGTGTAGTTTTGGGCAGTACCCAACAATCATACAAACAAACACCAATTGTTTATTTACGACTTCACTTTCGTCCTGCTTAGGCTCGATATGGCCAAGCAGTTTAAGGCGTTCGACTCGTAATCCGAGGGTCGCGGGTTCGAATCCCGCGCGCACCAAACATGCTCGCCCTTTCAGCCGTGAACGCGTTATTCGTTGGTAAAAGAGTATTCCAAGAGTTGGCGGTGGGTGGTGATGACTAGCTGCCTTCTCTCTAGTCTTACACTGCTGAATTAGGGACGGCTAGCGCAGATAGCCCTCGAGTAGCTTTGCGCGAAACTCAAAAACAACTCGTCCTGGTTATATTGTTCTTGCCTTCTATTCATTACACTAAGTTTCCAGATCATAGCGTCATACGCCTTCTAGTAAACGTGCAAACATTTAAATTAAAACGTCGAAAATACATCTTAAAGCAGCTGATAACAACACAACTTCTTCCAGTTGTCAAAAAAAGTAAGAAAGGCACGTGAACTACCGAACGATTCCAGCATTTTCTTTCCAAAAACTCCGATGAAAACAAAAAGCCAATCACAAATAGTCAAAACAGCTTCCACATAAGTTTTAGTGCAATTATGTCTTATTTTTCATTGTTCCTGAAAAAACCGATGCAAGGTATCACTATTTAACCAGTGTCACATAGCGAACCGAAATATATCCTTAATTAAATCCTTGGAAGCATTTAAATTCGAACGTTTAAAGCTCACTCATCCATTAGCTTGACCTTTTTCTTTTTTTAATTTTCCGCATTTCCCGAAAGTGACTCTAAATGGAGAAGTCTTAAACATTACGTCATTCGTCGAAGTAGCGTCACCGTTAGCTCTCGCGCTTTGCCAAAAAAAAAAGTAGGAAACCAGGTTCAATTTCATTCCTCAATGTTTGTTATAGTAAGTATGTCACATAAAAGAACTTACAGCCCATGGAAACAAACGTTTTGTTTTAACGACGACGGTCCCCACGTGATGAAACGATGCATTTAACTTTTAAAGTAAAAACAGTATATTTGATTAGTGATACTCATCGCTAGGCTTATTTATAATTTTGATCTAAATAGAAAGTCTACTCTGATCGAAAGTTAAAATTTATTAATAATATTTATATTTTTTTTCCCACCTCGCAGTCTCTCGCTAGTACAGCGGTATTCTATTGATTTACAACGCTAAGAACACGGGTTCGATTCCCCTCCGTGGGCTTGGCAGATAGCCCAATGTGCCTTTGCTATAAGAAAAATACACACATATACTCTACCTTGTAAACAAATTCTAATCGGAACACTGCTTAGGTTTTTACGTCGTGGCTGTAAAAATAAACAAAAAAAAACATCGGATGTAATGATAAAAACATACTTCAATATTACACGTTTTTGGTGATTCACCACCAGCAATGATCGTGTATTATCACGCAGAAAAAATAGGTCTGGTAAACATTGCAAATGTTACATTTTTCAATATTTTCAATAAAATTGTTGTGCTGTGATCGTATTTCACCGACCAAAGTATGGTTTTCTAATGAAAACTAGAAATAATTAATTAGTACAATCTCCTTACAAATATGTTTACCATCTTTAATGTAAACAACTATTTGGAATTAATCCGCATTCTTATGACGTATTAAGGTATGTAATTATGGCAAAACGCACATTAATTTGCAATTTGGCCCGGCATGACCAGGTGGGTTAAAGCGTTCGACTCGTAATCTGAGAGTTGCGGGTTCGAATCCCCATCAACCAAACATGCTCGCCCTTTCATAAAAACAAATCGGTTGCTAAGAGAGCTAAAGGTAGAAATGTGATTCTTAATTACTGAGATTATAATAATAATAATAATTTAGATTATTAGTGTTGACTGTAATTCTGTTTGGAACGGTAAGTATACATTAAAATCTCAAATAAGGTTTCGCTTATATTTCGGAGGTAATAGTAAAATAAAGCAGAATTACATAAGAGTGTCCAGCCGGAGACTCAACAGTAAATCTTGTAGAAACGACAAGGAAACTGACTTTAATAAACGTATGTCTATCCATATCTTGACTTTTATTTGTTTAAAATAGCCTTTTCTGTAGACAGACGAACTACAGTAATTCATCGCACCTACTTTCATTTACAGGTTATATCAACAGCAAATGGCCCATTGGAGATGCAAAATCTAGAAATACGCATGCGCAGTCTCAAGGTACCTCGCCAGCTATTAAGTCAGTGGGCTCGTGGAATGGCGTGAATTGGAAAGTTCAGCCATAATGCTATCCGCAGTGGGTTCTCAGAAGCAGAGCTCTTAGAGAAACTGATGCTTATTGATCTGTGTTCTGCTGTAGGCAGAGTTACCCTAGTAACCTGTACATATCTCTATGACCAAAATTCGGAACGAATGTGTAACGAAAAATTGAACGCATTTTTTTTAGAACGATCTGTTTAGAATTTAAATTCGGGAAACATAATTTATATGATTAATAGAATTTATATATCGCACATTGACTTCAGTAGCTCCCAAACCGAGATTTCTATACAGATAAAGAAAAGGTTCGACAAAAATATCGATACCTGTACTACTACAAGTACTAACTGAAACACAAAATGCCGATGTCACTGTACAATCACAAGTAGTAACTGAAATAAAAATGCCGATGCCACTGTACAATCACAAGTAGTAATTGAAACACAAAATGCCGATGTCACTGTACAATCACAAGTAGTAATTGAAACACAAAATGCCGATGCCACTGTACTATCACAAGTAGTAACTGAAACACAAAATGCCTATGTCACTGTACGATCACAAGTAGTAATTGAAATAAAAATGCCGATGTCACTGTACAATCACAAGTAGTAATTGAAACACAAAATGCCGATGTCACTTTACAATCACAAGTAGTAATTGAAATAAAAATGCCGATGCAACTGTACAATCACAAGTAGTAATTGAAACACAAAATGCCGATGTCACTGTACGATCACAAGTAGTAATTGAAACACCAAATGCCGATGTCACTGTACGATCACAAGTAGTAACTGAAACACAAAATGCCGATGTCACTGTACAATCACAAGTAGTAATTGAAACACAAAATGCCGATGCCACTGTACTATCACAAGTAGTAACTGAAACACAAAATGCCTATGTCACTGTACGATCACAAGTAGTAATTGAAATAAAAATGCCGATGTCACTGTACAATCACAAGTAGTAATTGAAACACAAAATGCCGATGTCACTTTACAATCACAAGTAGTAACTGAAACACAAAATGCCGATGTCACTGTACGATCACAAGTAGTAACTGAAACACAAAATGCCGATGTCACTGTACGATCACAAGTAGTAACTGAAACAAAAAATACCGATACTAGTATGATACTGTATGTAATAACGTAAACAGAAAGTGCAGATACCGCTATAATACTAGGCAGTGGTTTAATTTGTCGTTACAAGTTTACATTTAACCAACGTCTATTTCAATGTGCACGAGTTTCATTGCGGGAAACTTGTACGACTTATGTAATAATTAAAATCAAAGCTAATATTTTAAAAGGTCAAATACCTCCAATTCTTCTACTCAACTGCTGGTTTGAGGTGAAAGAAACAATGTGTATCTAATTTTAATACCTTGACACACACCGGTTTTCAGCGCCTGCAGTTATTATGTGAACTACGTTTCGGGTAAGCTGTTCATGCTAAGGTAAATTCAGTTGAGAGACATTTATCTGCAAAATGAGTATAATTAAGAGGTGTTATATGTATGATGCGTATTTAGCCTCAAGGATCTATATGCTTGACTCATTAGAGGCTTCAACATACGTGCATTAGTTGTTGTAATTTGTAAAGTTTACAGTAATTTAGATTAATATTAAACCGTTATACTAGCTAATGAGTAACTTAGACGTATGTAAATCATTTGTAGGTAGAACTGTTACACGTAAACAGGCATAAATATGCAAAAGCGACTGTACATATATTTTTTGTCCTCTGGTGGGACAGCGATAAGTCTACGGAGTTACAACATTAAAATCCAGGGTCTGATTTCCTTTTGTAAGCACAGCAGATTTGTGATTTCGCTCGAAAACAAATAAGCATATGTATTATATTATTTATATAATACATATACATTTATTTATAACAAACTGATATAATTATCAGAGATTTGGATTTACTGTTTTTAACGCAGTCCTTCCTTGTGATTGGGTTTACTTAACTTTATCAGTATTAATTTTTTCTAAAATATATATATATGTTCCGATTTTCGCGCTAAACTACACAAAGTCTCTTGTGCGCTAGCTGCCCCTAATTTTGGACATATAGACCATATATTCTTTAATCGAATAGAGAAATTTGACACTCATTTTTATACAGCACTTTCACGGTTCCAAAGTGCGCCGCGTGATTTTGCGGCAATTGGATACGAACCTTAGACCCTGTTACATATACAGGTATGTCTATATTGTAGTATTACTTTGTTGGTTCGAAATTACCATTACGTCTAAAACAATCTAAAAAAGATTCACTTCTCTAAAGTAAGACCACTTTGCAAAAAGACCAAAAACAGTTTAAGGTGACTAAAATTCCAGAAGGAAATATAAAAACGACGGAACGTTTTTGGTCTTGATTGTTCGTTTGTTGAATTTTACACAAAGCCGTTCGAGGGCTGTCTGCGTTAGTCGTCCTTAATTATTTGACCCAGCTTTGCCAGGTGGGTTAAGGCGTTCGACTCGTAATCTGAGAGTCGCGGGTGCGAATCCTCGACGCATCATCCATGCTCACCCTTTCAGTGATGATAACTAGCTGCATTCCCTCTAGTGTTACACTGCTAAATTAGGGACGGCTAGCGCAGATAGCCCTGGTGTAGCTTTGCGCGAAATTCAAAACAAACAAACAAATATATTAAAGGGAAGATAGCTAGTTAACACTACCCGCCACCATCTCCTGAGCTGCTCAGCTATCCTTTACCAACAAAAAGTGGGATTGACCATCACATTATAACGCCTCTACGGCTATTAGGGTGATTCGAACCGCGACCATCAGTCTGCGAATCGAGTACCTCAACCAATGTAGGCCATGCCAGGCTACTTAAGGCCATCAAGTATGTTTAGAAAATGCATTAGTTATTATTATATATATTAACAAATAATAATAAATATAAATATGATTGTATAAATTATTAGAGCCTGACCTAGCTGGTAACTCGATAAATATGATATTGAGTTATATACATAGTTAACTAATTAGTTCTAACAGAATAGCTGACAAATGTTTAGCAGATCTGAACGGTAAGTGAAATCATTTTGTTATTCATCGTGGAGATATGATTTGTTGGTTTTTCAGAACTTATCGATCAGAAGAGAGTATGTATTGAACGACTTATTTTGTGTCTGTAACACATTGTACCTCACCACACTTCGCCTAGTATTTTGAACACACGTTTAAACATACTGTAAACAGTAACAGATTCATAAAACACTACTTGCTGTTGTCGCTAGACTTAACCTTGTTTCTTTTATTTAATGATAATTTACGTTACTAGCTGGATCGGTATATTAAATTAATTATATTAATCACTATGCCTATTTCCAGTTTTGAACGAATGTGTAGTTGGCTTTGATTTCTTACAGGCATATAAGTTATAAATCAGAATAAATACCTAATAAATCTTGTGATGTACAGAATACATTCATTTATAAGTTGTTTTCATCTATGTTATCTTTATTTTCGGCCGTAACCCCAATAATATCTCATGAAGTTCGGCACTTATCAGATTTAAGTTAGTCCTAAATCCGTATAGAAAGAAAATAACATGATAAATAAATATATATATATATTAAGCATTTTAACCAATGTTGTCTAACCTATATGATCCAATATAGCGAAGTGATTAGGGAGCTTGACTCGCAATCTGAGGGTCGCGGGTTCGCATCCGAACATGCTCGCCCTTTCAAGTGTGGGGCGTTATAATGGTACTGCCAAGCCAACTATTCCTTGGTAAAAGAGTAGCCCAAGAGTTGGCCGTGGGTGGTGATGACTTTCACTGCTAAATTCGGGAAGACTAGCGCTGATAGATTTCGTGTAGCTTTCAATATTTAAATTCTCGTCATGCATGGTGTTGGGTGTGTTAAAACCACCTCAGACTATCTGCTGAGCCCACCGAGCCCCTGATTTTAGACATGGTGTTGGTCAAGCTTCATTTCGCAAAATTTGTTTCCGATAATTATAAAATGTGTTTGTTTGGAATAAACCACAAAGCAACACAATGGGCTCTCTGTGCTCTGCCCACTACGGGTATCGAAACCTGCTTTCTAGCGGCCACACAAACCGCTGTGCCACTGTGGAGCGTGAAATGTGAGGTTAGGGTATAAGTATGGGGTTGGAGTAGGGGGTTAGTATTAGGTTAAGGAATAATTCGTGAGCGTTTTTAAATAATTTCATTCAAGCATTACATGCAAGACTATACAATACTTCAATTCATGAACACATTACACCCAAAACATTTATTATGATACTTTATTTCATGTAATACCTAGGTATATAGTATGCATTGTTTCAAACGAAATTGCAAGAAATTAAATGCGAAAAGCAGATGGTGTCGAAAATGCTCGATTTTGTCCACTTGACATTCCATTTAATGAGCTGAAAATGAAAGCAAAAATTAAAGACATATGAAAATCAAACACACCATCTATTAGAGCAAAAAATTATCTACCAAATGACATGAAATATTTTGCGAAAGCGTTTCATTTATGAATATATTTTTTTAACTTGAAAAAACGCTCACGAATTATTCCTCAACCCAATACTTGTCTCGTAATTTCTTATGGGCTATATGGTGTTTGGTAATAAAACATGGATATAAATATAATGTATATAACTTGCTGCATTGTGAAGTTTTCCATTTTTTTATATTTTATTTTTTTTACAATGATTTAACACTCTATTGAGTTGACAGCACACTAATAAATAAATCTTTTTTTAAAACCTGAATATGTTATTCCATCTATCCTCCCACGTTTCCTTAGACAAATCACTTTATTTGTGTTTATTTTTCCATTTTTTCTTATTTTTCCCACATCTACACTTATTGGTGAAACCACGGTTCAATTGCCCAGAAGTGACCTAATTGTTATCGTAGTTTGAGACTTGACGCTACTGAACGCGTTTAGTATTTACAACTGTGGCTGGGTTATAAAAGTGTAAGAGTCGGTCACTTTATTACATTCAAGTAGTGGTTAGGGCGCCCGACCAGTAATCTGAGGGTCGTTGGTTCGAATCCCCGTCACACCAAATACGCTCGCCCTTTCAGCCATGGGGACGTTATAGGTGACGGTCAATCCCACTATTCGTTGGTAAAAGAATGACCCAAGAGTTGGCAATGGGCGGTGATGACCCGCTGATAGCCCTCGTGTAAATTTGCGCGAAATTAAAAAAGAAACAATTGCGTTCAAAGAATCGAACAAAACACTTTCGACGACGTGGTCATTAGTCCAAAATGGCTGTAGAGATCCTTGACCTTGTCGATTAGCGACTTGTACGAAAGGCCTTGTTTTTGTTTTGTTTAACCGTACATAACTTACTCTCCATCAAATGTTTCTCTAACTTCTGAGATGACCTAGTCTATCTTTACCTTCAGCTACTTAACTCATTTGCTGTGTCCTTTCTTTTGAGGATTTGTTCTTCTGATCTGTTTGGGGCAGATAGCTTTGTACCATAGAAGACCAAACCAACCAACCAACTGTTCTACACTTTTATAAAACTGTTAGCAAAACTTGTGTTTTTTTTCAATTTTGCTGATTTGCTTTTCTTTTCTCTAAACGTTTGAATTTCTCTTACCGAAACCATGAGCTACTTTCAGCTGTGCTAACTTCATGTTTTATCTTAGTGTTTGTCTAACTGCAGCCCAAATTTTCTTTTTTATTAAGCTCATTGATCGTTTACATAACTTCCGATGTAAGTTTAATATTAATGTATCTGCTCTTTGGGTCCCATGATCCTTGTCCGAACATGCTCGTTCTTTCAACCGCTAGGGTTTTATAATGTTGTAGTCAATCAGACTGTTAATTAACAAAGAGTCACCCAACAGCTGGTGATGAGAGACGTTTATTAGCTTGTTGCCCTTCCATTCGTCAATCATTTCAAAATTTAAGGACGGCTAGCGCAGAAACATTTTCAGGTAGCTTTGCTCAATAATTGAACAAAGAAACAAACAAAATAATGTGCAGTTATAAATTCTTGATTCCTGATACTACACAGAAACAAAGTTTAAAAAACCGTTACAAGTAACTAACAACAACCAAATTTCCAGTAGTTCAACGTTACGTTTTTTGTTTTTCTTACCGACATACTCGTCTAACTCCTCACCAAGCATAGGTTACAAAACGAATGGAATGATAGATTCCACTGAGTGTCGGTGGTGTTAGATGTTTGAATATATAATTTTATATTATTTATTTTATTATTTTTAATATAGGTATAAAGGCGTTGCTTTATATTCCGACACTCAGTTACACAACCCCTTTTAAACATGTGGTCAGCTTCCGGTCAGTTACCTCTTTCTTTCTTTGTGAACCTGACGATGACCGAAGAAGGTCGAAACGTTGTTCGCTCCTCTACGTAAAATATTTTCTCAACCCAAACGAGCCGTTTTTACATATATATTGACTGAGAATGTTTAATGTTTGATCACATTTGACGTTTATAATTTCATTACATCATGTAACTTATTAAAATCTTTATTAAAGGTATTGTGATTAAACAAAAGGGGAAATAGATCAATGATAAATTGTGCATGAGAAAAAGATACAGAGGTCAAAATCGTGATTTCATCATATCTAATTTACTGCATAACAAAAAAATGAACAGATTGTCATTGGATCGGAAACTGGATCTAGGAAGTGTGAAAATGTCATATCAGGAAAACAAGAGTTAAATTATACTGGAAGGAAGAACGTAATAAAGACTTGGTGTAAAATAAATGACGAAAATTGGAAGTGAAAATAAAAGGGCGTGCAGGTAATAAAGGTATCAAGTTAGGATCAAATTTATTAATAATTGTTACAAGAAAAACCTTGGGTTAACATCCACTAAAAGAGTAAAGAGAGTGAAAGAAGGAAAGAAAGAATCTGTAAGAGAAATGTAGAAAAAAAAAAGGTTTAGTACCGAGAAACAAACACCGTATGGCGCTGTAAAAGAAAGAGACACCGTAGCGATAGAAAAAACTCGTAACAGACACAGAGCGAAATTACATTCGATACACGTAAGTAAATAACTCATGGCACCGGAAGTAAACGAAACGGTCCATAGCGCGCGAGAAGAAATGAATCGTAATGGATGTGTAGAAATTGCACTGAAACACGTAAACAACTAACTCATAGTACTGGAAGTAAACGAAAGTGCCTATGGCGCTAGAGTGTGTTTGTTTGTTTGTTTTTATGCACAAAGCTACAGAAAGGGCTATCTTTCCTTAGCCCACCAGGCGTATTGAAACCCGGTTTCTAGTAGTATAATTCCGTGGACATTCCACTCTGCTACTAGGGATCATGGCACGAGAAAAGAAATCCCAATGGATTTGTAGAAATTGCATTTAATACACGAAAACAAGTAACGCATGTCCACGGAAGTTTGTTCGATCCCCGTCACGCCAAACATGCTCGCCCTTTCAGCTGTGAGGATATTATAAGTGAAGATAAATCCCATCATCTGTTGGTAACTAGTCATCACCACCCACCACTAACTCATGGGCTACGCAAAGCTACTCGAGGGCTATCTGAGATAAATTAAAAAACAACAAAAATAAACCTGAATACAACTCCAAACATATATCTATCCAAGGATATATTCATATATGTATATACACAACAAATGCACGGTTCTTTGAGCGCATTTTAAACTTGGAACAGGCGAAAGTGTACATAGGAAGAACTGACCTTCATAGCGGTTCACATGCCAGAAGTTTCGTGAATACAGAGTAATAGAGTAGTAGTAGCAGAAAGCTTGGTATGTGTTGAGTTGGGCCAGAAAGTTTACCAACACAACGTCTTACTGTTCTTCCTATGCAGGCAGTGGTTTTAATCATAACTGTCTCATGTTTTATTGCTGTTGTTTCTTTATTTTTTTGTGGGGATCCTCAGTAGTGATGTTACCAAGATGCTGAAAGTTAGAAATGTAAAGGTGGGTTAGAAAATACTGTCATAGATGCTAGAACATGGGATTGGAAAGAGACTCAAACGCAATCCGAATCTAATCAAGAATTAACCATCAAGCTTCAAATTCTAGTTAAAGATGGCCACTAAAAGAAAATCAAATTTAACCCAACGAGCAACACAGAGTAAGAAAAACATTAACCAATTTTTCGAGAAATAGCGGAAGGAGCTTCGAATGTAAAGAGTCAAACAACTAATAATACACAAGGGGACCATCTTGAGTATGACTGTTGTTTGTTTTCGGAATTTCGTGTAGAGCTACTCGAGGGCTATCTGTGCTAGTCGTCCCTAATTTAGCAATGTAAGACTAGAGGGAATGCAGCTAGTCATCACCACCCACCGCCAACTCATGGGCTACTCTTTTACTAATGAATAGTAGGATTGACCGTCACATTATAACGCCCCCACGGCTGAAAGGACGAGCATGTTTGGTGCGACCGGGATTCCAACCCGCGACCCTCATATTACGAGTCGAACGACTTAACCCACCTGGCTCTTGAGTTTGAAGAGCCTACCTAACTCTACAGACCCTTACCCTACCACCCCTTAGTTGGATACTTTGTAGATATATAATATTACCATTAGTAGATAGAGAATCCATCATCACGTCTTAAAAACTCAGTCAATGTTCGAGGTATTATAATAGTAACCTAGGAAACTCTCTAGAAACAAGATAAATTATTTCGTATCCAACTGACTCGCCAACGTTCCAACTCTTGGAATACTACTGAAACTCAGCTAAAACACTTGGAAATAACAGAACTCTCAATCATCTGTATCAATACAAGAAGATAAATGTTACTAACATTTTGAAGACCTAGCCATTGGCTTATCTGTATCACCAGCACGCGGTAATTTCTGCAGGTAACATTTCGAATATGTCGCTCTCAAAACATTCTCTCTAATATCCAGAAGTTAGCTAGAACATATTGATGATTTGATGATATGTTTTTACTACACCCACACACTACACGAACCACTTCTACAGACAACATCAAGCAATGTAATTCATTATGAAAATAAATATATACATATAAATATAAACTTCAGTTCCTAGACGTGATAGTTAATTACCAAGACACATAACTGGCACATCAAGGAACTTATAGAAAATCCACAAATACGATAAATAAACAAGATTTGTGTTATACGAGGTATGACAAAAAGTCCCTATAACTCTACTCCATAACGAGCACCCTCTATATATTAAAAAAAAAAGACAAGCACCAAAAATAAGGGAGAAAGAGAAACGTATTGTAATTTTACCATGTGTCAGTGGTCTCTGTGAAAACATAGAAAATATATATAAACAACATAAATCCAGAGCAGTATCTAGAAGCCATAACAAAATATGATCAGTTAGCACTCATCAACAGATCCAATGGAGACTATAATACTGTTTTCAACACTTCTTCTGAATGCCTTCTCCAAACGAACAGACACAAAGATAGACATTGAAAATCCAGGAGCATCTTGTACACATAATACCCTGTAATACCAAAGAATCAGTAGTAGCCCATCATGACCATGACAGAGATGAAAATCAAAGAACAAAATGGGCAAATACTAAAATAAAAAGGTACGAACCGCTCACGAGAAATGGACACATAAAAGGAGCTGTCTACATCAAACTAAAAAGTGGCGCACCCAGTAAACCTAACTTAGGAGCCATAAAAACCTTACAACATTTAAATAGTTACTTGATTCAGAATCTAATGGACAGAGGTCGCCAACAAGTGGATAGCACGTCTTTCTGATACGAAGTCTTACACGAAAAATCAATACTCAACCTTCACGAACAGAGACTCTCAGAGCTCCACTGAAAACAGCAGGAACTTATTAGTAAACGTAATTAAGTGACAGGCTGCTAAATCTAACAACGGAAAACTATTAAAGATGTGTCGTTTTTAACCACATTTCTTGTTTGATAGTTTCTAAACACCATTTATATAAGTTATTTCTATAAAAGTATAAAATTATAAACACCCCGAAATCCTTTACGATAAGTAGTAGAATAAAACATCATGCTTTGTATTGAAAGTTTTTGTGGATTAAATTTTACCTTTAAACTCAGTTCAATGTTATTTTTAACATTTAAAATTTGTATACATTACACTGTTTTGAAAAGAAAGACAAAATAAAAGATAAAATTTACTACTATTGCATCAGATAAAAGAATTCTAATACCTCAAACCCAATGTGTATTTCAACTAAATGGCTCGGTATGACCATGTGGTTAGGACGCTAGACTCGTAATTTAAGGGTCCCGGGTTCGAATCTCCGTTCCCCCAAACATGTTCGACCTTTCAGTCGTGGGGGCGTTTTAATGTGACGGTTATTCCCACTATTCATTGGTAAAAGAGGAGCCCAAGAGTTGGCGGCGAGTGGTGATGACTAACCGCTTTTTCTCTAGTCATACGTTGTTAAACTATGAGTGGCTGGCGCAGAAAGTTCTCGTGTATCTTTGCACGAAATTCAAAGCAATCCAACTTCAACCAAAATTCGAGTGTTTAAAACACAAAGTTTTGTTAATGTTCGTGAAAGTGTATTGGCGAAACATTGATGTTTTCTTCACTGTTTTATTTCCAACCGTAAAAAATGATAATTTTTCAGATTCGTTATACTTTCATGTAATTAAAAAGGTAAAACTTGTAATTTAAATATTAAAGAGGTTCGTGTGAATTAATTAATAAGTAAGTTTGTTGTGAAAAGGTTAAAGAGAGGAGGAGCTGTCTTAATGAAGTCCCAAGTGGTCCGTTTATTGAACTGAACTATCCGAGGGTTCTGAACTCGAGACGTGGTACTACCAAATATAATCCACTTTCAGATATTGTTGTGTTATAAGAATAACAATCAATCGTACTTTTACAGTTAAAAGAAGTCGCTGTCGGCTGTTTGTCTGGGGCCACGCAATACAGAATTAGGGAGACAGCTATATCCTTGACCACTGGGGATTTGACCTACAGTTTAGTTCATGCAAGTAAACAAACAAACAAGCAGCGTACAAAAAGCAAACAGACAAAAACTTTGAAGTGTTTTAATCACCAAATTCATTAGTAAGAAACTTCACTGGCGGACATCTTATGCTGTATAATTATTTTGGGTTATTTATAGGATTATTTTGATAAGAAACTGTCATTGGTGTACAGGAACAACATTCCTCACTGTCTAGTTACAACAGCATACAGGAAAGGAAGTGTCATTCTCACATGTTACGAAATAATGTTTGTTTTCAGAATATATATACTTAAACCTCTCTTTTGATAGATGGCGCTGTATGATTCTAATTTTCAATCTTAAAATAAACTTTTCCGAGTTATCTGGTGAAAAGAACAGCCGTCATACCCTTGTTAGTGAACATATCGGTAACGACTTAACTGCTATTAATAGGTTATGGAAGAGTCCTCAACATTTTTCTTTTCAGACGTTTTTCAAAAGTGAGCCTCACGAGCCAAAAATACACTTTACACAGAACGTGCAAGTCGCTATAAATCCCACGTTATTCTTCAATACCCCGTTTCAGACAGTTTTAAAGGTGAAAGGAAATGGGGCGACTAGACGCGTCACGTGCTTCAAAGGCTGATCGTTTCACCTCTCGCAGGAAATACGTATATTTAACCAAGTACAAAAATACTCATTTAATGCGTAATTTTAACTTATATATGTATTATCAAAACTAATTTACAAAAGTTAGTTGGTCCGCATTAAGGATCTTACGCCTAACATTCCTTTAGTTGTGGCTGACAAACTCGTCTTTGTATTGTTGGGGTCGATTAGTCAGAATGTAACTTTACCACAGAATAATGACATCAGAGGTCATTAAAAGAATAATTGTTACTGTCTGGAATTGACATATTCCAGGAAATATGACAGTAGAATTATATTTATAGTCTTCGGTAAGCAAACGTCTGTATCAAATTAAAACACAGAGTTATCAGAGATGTACTTGAGTTCTGCCAATGATCGCGAAACACGTCATACTAGTAAAATAATGTCACTACGATCATGTAGAGCAACCCGATACTGTATGTTCGTACCATTCCAACCCCATGGCGTTCAGTAAGTTTAAGCATTTAAGAAACACTTTTTTTTCGTCATAGGAGCCGTTAAGTATAAAATGTATCAACATAGTTTGTTTAGATGTAATAGGTTTTATGTTTATTGTTTTATTCCTGGTGTCAACTGATCAAAACTTGTACGTGACCTAAACCTAATTCGTCAGTTGGAAATGGTTTGGATTGTTTCGTATTTCGCGCAAAGCTACACGAGAGATATCTGCACTAGTTGTCCCCAATTTTGCAGTGTAAGACTAGGGAGAAGCAGCTAGTCATCACCACCTACCGCCAACTATTGGGTTATTCTTTTACCAACGAATAGCGGGATTGACCGTAACATTATAACGCCCCCACGACTGAAAGGACGAACATGTTGGGTGTGACGGGGATTCGAACCCACGATCCTCGGATTACGAGTCGAGTGCCTTAATCACCTAGGCATGCCAGGCCTAACTTGAAACGAACAAACATACAGATAAATACACATTGAATAACGTTTACCGTATAATGTAATACAGCATTGTTTCTTTGATAGACATGAAAAGTTTGTCAACCGTTTTATTCACTTAGTAAGAATCTAGTTTATTTATCAAAGTGAAAAAGTCAGTATTTTACGTTGTTATTAACTGTAATAAGTTACTTATTTAAAATATCACGAATAAATTAACAGTTTATGAAACTGCCGGTAAATAGTCGCACTTAAGAGACTATCTATTGTTCCATACATCAGTTTAATTAATAAACATAATAATAAATTATTAGACAACAAGTACAATGAAGATGTTTATCTTGGAAGTAACATCTTACATATGATGTCTTCTTCAGTTGAGGTCTACAGGTAAGGTTACAGGGTTTTGTAGTATCCCCCACCCAAAAAAAATATAAACTGCTTTATTATGCTTATAAATCGCTCTTTGCCTGTTCGTTATAATATAATGTGCTTCATACACAAGTTAATAAACCTGTCTGTTGTTACATTTAATAAGTGTCTTTTTGCTGTTGTTTTTGCAGGTAAAATAATGCAGTTGATTTATTCTAATTGATAAAAATATTGTTTGCAGTTACTAAAAATATAACGTGCTGGTTATAACCTGTGATTTATTGGAGTTGATAATATATTTTAGTTTTTAAATAAAACAGTGGTTTGTAATAATTTGATAATATAGTTTGATTACCATAGTTTATAATTTTCTTAAGTTTAATAATAACTGGATTTGTCTTTATAGTTTAGTAAGTAGTAATAGTACTAAAAACAACGCAGACAACTTTGAACTGTGTAAATAACGGTTTTGTATGTGTGTTCTAACTCTTTATCAGTCATGTTAAAAATAATCTCCATTAAACGTTGCAGTGCCACCTATCATCGTAAAATGTAATTAAAGGATTATCTAAATTGTTCACCTTCCATTCTTTGTTATTAAGTGTACAAAAAAGTGCATATAATTCCAGTGGTTAAATTATTTCGTAGGCAAAAAGGCATGTTTTTGTATGATTATAAACTGTGTATACAATAACTGATCATATTATGTCCTGTTCACCAATCTCAATGTAGAATAAACACCACAATACGATGGAAGGTACTTTTCAACCGTAACCTATTTTCGAGAACTATGACGTGTTTAAATAGTCAGTATGGAATTATGGTGACAAATTTGATGGGGATGATCGTTTTAGAAAGTCTTAATTACATTAAGATTCATTGATTTTTTTGACAGAATTCAATGTTAGGCCTTACAAAACAACATCAAGCTGCAGGAACAAATCCAATTATTGTATCAACTCTGGTCTAACAAGGTTAAATGTATCATTGTCGGTTAGACACGATATAGTAAAACTTATAAAACTTACAGCTACACTCCATATGCTATTTATATTTCATAGGTAATCAAAACGTGTCACATAAACGTACCACCCCTTCTTATTACATCACCTCCATCAGTTTGTAGTGTCAGATGGACACCAGCAGGAGCAAATGCCTCTTGTGACTTATTCATTGCTTTCAGTAGCTTTCTAAGTCTTACAAAAGTTTACCAATTCGCATTAATTTTGGACACGCTGTGAACTAAGAGTTTTTACTCACTATTTTGCACGTTGTGGTGTAAATAGTTGAATGTGGATCATCTTTGAACGTTCGCGTTTCGTTGATTAACTTTGGAACAGTTTTTGTTTTGTTAATTCCCCTTTTGATTAATATAAATCGTTCTTAACTTTTAGCACGTCTGGTCCACGCAATTGGTTTGGTTTGAATTTCGCGCAAAGCTACACGAGGTTTAACTGCGCCAGTCGTCCCTAATTTAGCAGTGTAAGATTAGAGGGAAGGCAGCTAGTCATCATCACCCATCGCCAACTCTTGGGCTACCCTTTTACCCACAAATAGTGGGATTGACCGTCACATTATAACGCTCCCATGGCTGAAAGGGCGAGCATGTTTGGTGTGACGGGGATTCAAACCCGCGATCCTCGGATTGCGAGTCGAGTGCCTTAACCACCTAGCCATGCCGGGCATTCACGTTTCTAACAAACATGTTTAACAATCTAATACAAAGCTCCATACAGATATGCTATCATCTGTGTATTTAAGTAAAATTACAAACTTATCATTATTTCTTCGATGTAGCAGAAAGATATCACTTTGACCATTAGTGACGAAATTTGGAAATTGACCCAGATTTGAATGAACTTCAGGCTTTTTGCTGTCGACTGATATTATAATATCAGATATGTCTGAACTTGTGACTGAGTTATCAACACCACCCAGAAACAACTAATTCTGTTACCATTAGAGTACATACAAAATAATTTGTTGTATTCTATAACGAATTCATAAATCTGGTACATTGTCACATCTCTGTAATGTTTATGTCGATTGAAGTCTAAGTATATATGATATACTTCGTAACAAGTAAAACTGATCGTAACCAAAAGTAACAAGTAAAACTGATCGTAACCAAGAGTAACAAGTAAAACTGATCGTAACCAAGAGTAACAAGTAAAACTGATTGTAACCAAGAGTAACAAGTAAAACTGATCGTAACCAAAAGTAATAAGTAAAACTGATCGTAACCAAGAGTAACAAGTAAAACTGATCGTAACCAAGAGTAACAAGTAAAACTGATCGTAACCAAAAGTAACAAGTAAAACTGATCGTAACCAAGCTTTAATTTCGAAAAATATTCTAAGCTATATTTTTCAAATACTTGTAGACTGACCCTGTCTCAACTTTTGACCGATTGCTGTATGTTGGGCACATTTTAATCTTATTGAATAGTGAGCGTAAATATTTTTCTATTGTAAAGTATTATGAAGTCATCAAAATACGACAATTGTACATTCACTTTTTCATTTTATAAACTATATCAAAAATCTTACATACTAAACTGAAATGAACAAGTAGTAATATGAACATAATGTTAAAAAGTTTCATGGAAGTTAATCTAGTAATTTATAAACTAAGATGTTTTCGTAAGTAGTATTTTACTTTGTTCTTAATAAATGTTTCAATATGATTTTCTAGCCTGCTATTTTACTAAGTATTGTGAATACGTGTTTCAGTATGTGTGACTTCAGTCTTAATCAGAGTGTGATTTTACTTATCCACATTAATATTTATATGGAGATATGTATTAGAGGGTTAAACACATTTGTTGGAAATGTAAATGGAATCCAATGGAATAGAAAATATGTAAGAACTGCACGCAAACTGAAATACGCATATTGAATATGTCCCATCAAATACTGAGAAATATTTAGTATTTTGTATCACTATGTAAAGTTACTGACCTTTAAATTCGGTGACATACAAAAACTGACCATCACTAGTTAAATTAAAATATGATGAGAAATAGATGTATGATCTACTGTTTTTGAATTTATGTAGAATGCTTATGATTACGCAGAGTTTGAACGATTTATTTTCCATATTAGTTATGATGTAAATATGTTAAGATCCAAAATACTTTATGGGCAATCGATGGAAATCTGTTCATAAATATTGCCCCAGGTGTGTCCTCCATGGGGCTGAGATTCTGAAGAAACACTGGAAAATTTATTCATGTAAAAGTTTTCTGAATGATGATGATGACTTCACAAAGAAAAAAACATCAAAATAAAACTTCGTCCAATGACACCAGTGAAGTCCTGATAGAATCGTGTCTTTAAAGAGCTCAACTCTCTTTTAATAAGGTGGGAAGTTTATCATATGAAAGTGTATGACTAATACAATTAGGGCTCAAAGGTGGGAAGTTTATCATGTGAAAGTGTGTGATTAATACAATTAGGGTTCAAAGGTGGGAAGTTTATCATATGAAAGTGTGTGACTAATATAATTAGGGCTCAAAGGTGGGAAGTTTATCATATGAAAGTGTGTGACTAATATAATTAGGGCTCAAAGGTGGGAAGTTTATCATGTGAAAGTGTGTGACTAATACAATTAGGGCTCAAAGGTGGGAAGTTTCTTTAAACACCATGGTCTTATGGTTAGGGCGCTCTTCTTGCAACCTAGTTAGTGGTCGCAGGTTCATCCCTTTCAACCATTTGGACTTTACAATGTAACGATCAACTCTACTATTTGTTGGTAAAAGAGCAGCCCAAGAGGTGGCAGTGGGTGGTGTTGTCTATCACTAAAATAAATAGCCCTCTTGTACCTTTGAGCAAAATTACAAACAAATCAATTAAACAACATGTTCGGAATGTCAGAAATAATATTTCTATTTGTTTTCAATTTTGCGCAAAACTACACGAGAGCTATCTGCGCTAGCCGTCCCTAGTTTAGCAGTGTAAGACTAGAGGGAAGGCAACTACTCATCACCACCCACCGCCAACTCTTGGGCTACTCTTTTACCAACGAATATGGAGTTGACCGTCACATTAAGAAGTTCCCCACTCTGAAAAGGCGAGCATGTTTGGTGCGACAAAGGAGTCCAGTACCATAAGCACCTAACCATCCATGTCGAGCTTACAACATTTTTACTGGTAACTGGGACAATAAACCAGAAGAAACAGCAATGCTGGTATTTCGATGTGACGCTAGAACTCAGTAGAAGCAAACACAGTATTAACAAGTTCATCAACTGCCAAGAATAAGAATTTTATTTAAACAAATTTGAATTCTTGATCATCATGGAAAACCGGAAATAGTCAACAAGTTTTATATTTTGCGTTTCCGGTTCAGGAAACGTCAGGGAATTCCATGTCGTCAGTGTGTATGAACATTATGCATGAACCTTGTTATATGTATGAGCATTATGCATGAACCTTGTTATATATACACATCTATCTTTTTATTTACCAGTAATTGTTATGGAGTATAAAAGCAGCTGTAATGGATTGTGTAATCATGAGCTAGTTCCCGCCGAAATGGAATGTGAGGGCTCTGGACAAAGCTTTCTCCAGACCTCCTAAAACTAGGTCATAGAAAACTGATTTACTACAAACTAAAACTAAAAGCTCTTAACAAATTACTGTTTAGAGATAGTCTGTTTCCATTAGATATGTTATTTTCACGTTATAAATAATCCCAAGGCCACTAGTTATAAGAGGAACATGATATACTGTAGGTGTATTAGGTCACTAACATAGTTCTTTGGGAAAGATTTGAAAGACGTCAAATCCTAAATAAGCAATTTTATTATTTTGGTAAAGCCAGGCAATTGAAAACAAAGCTGTAGTGAATTTGTGTTCCAGGTCTTTAAATGACTTTATTTAATTAAAAATAACCAATAATTATGTGAAATAACAATTTATCAATAATTATTTATTTAATTCGTTACAAAATTAGAATATACATCGTCTGTAGTTTTTGGCTTAATACAGTTTAGGAAAGAGTATTTGACAAACGATATTCCCAAGAGTTTATTTGAATTAAGCACAAAGATACACAGTGAGCTATCTGTGATCTGCCCATCACGGATATCGAAACCAGATTTTTGTCCCACTGAGGGGGAGGAGGCATTTCCAAGAGACCGGTAGAAAACAGGTCTCGAAAAGTTAAAGACATTCTGTTTTAAACAAATTATAAATGCCAATGTACAATTTGTCATACCAATCCCCCGAAGATAAATTTTGCATTAAAAAATCTGATTCAAAATATTGAAATAAGGAAAGTTTCACTGACATTAATTAATTAATAGTAAGTCATGTGTAAGGGTTCCTGAGAACATGATATTATTTGTTATGTATGAAACATTGTAGAAATAGTTTAACGTAACCGTTGAATAAATGAATACATCTGTTTTGTTTGTTTGTTTTTGAATTTCGCGCAAAGCTACACGAGGGTTATCTGCGCTAGCCGTCCCTAATTTAGCAGTGTAAGTCTAGAAGGAAGGCGGCTAGTCATCACCACTCACGGCCAATTCTTTTACCAACCAATAGTGGGATTGATCGTGACATTATAACGCTTACACGACTGAAAGGGCGAGCATGCTTGGTGTGAGGTATTCGAACCCGCGACCCTGGAATTAAGAGTCGAGTGCCTTAACCACCTGGCCATGCCAGGACCATGAACACATCTAATTTACCTAATATTTTATAGTTTAATCGATCGGATATCTTTACCAACTAACAAGCAAGATATAGGGACAAGAAAGAATAAAGACTGAAGGTAAAGTGGAGCATGCGCAACTCATGAGAAGTGGACTGACTGTTTTGGTTATGCTTTGAAACAATGAACTTTCAAACCAATGTAACTCTTAAGATTGAGATACTAATTATTAAGGGTCGACTAGGGACGTTGTTTTTTGTTGTGTCTGAACGTGAGGTCCGTACCAATATAATATGTGTATTTTTAATAAATGTTTTATTTGCAACGTTGTAAGCAACATTATGCAAGAACAAACTGAAAAAATTGGCATTATAATTAGTTGAGTGGTGTAATCTATTATGTAGTATCGCTGTCAGCGACAAACGTATTTAAGTAATATTCCTGTCTGTTCCAGTTATTATAGCCATTAAGAGGACGATTACATATTGTCTTGGCGCAGGTATATTCTCTCTGTATGTAACAGCTCGAAGTCTGTTTTTCTGTCATACTATCTATTACCTGAATATTTATCCGTACACACAATTATATATGAAAATGATTATTTTGAACAGCACCTCACAGGAAGATATAAATATCAGCATTATCCAGTCAGTCGTGGTATGTGGTGAACAGTCAGTCTGGGAAAAAAATCTTATTGAAATAAAAGTTTCTTTTTATGAGGGAGTTTCTCTAGCTCAATGGAAATTCCTTCCCCGAGTGATTGAAAAAACGTGTTTAATTATATATTTGTTGTTGACCGGTGTATTTATCATGCTGATATTACACAGATGCATAATTTTAGTGTCTACGGTGTATTCTTATAGCAAAGCCACATCGGGCTATCTTCTGAGTCCACAGAGGGAATTGAACTCCTGATTTTAGCGTTTCAAGCCCCTAGACCTACCGCTGTACTAGCAGGGGACTACTGTCTACGGATTCACACCGCTAGAAACCGGGATTCAATGCCCGTGTTGGGCAGAGCACAGATAGCCCATTGTGTAGCTATGTGTTTTAATTCTAAACAAACAATAATTTTATTGTACTATGTTGAATAAACTGATTTGGATTTAACTGAATACTTCCCCTTGGGCATTTATAGAAATAACAACTAACAACTATCAAAAACAATCACTTCGGTAGCGGTCTTTTCTTGCACTCAGTAAAATGACAATGAGTGGTGGCTTCCAGTGGAATAAAAGCCCTCAGCTACTTCGCGAAATTAACTGTATTGTGCTAGATGCAATGGATGTATCTATACCCAAACATTTTTGCCAACAATGCATTGCACTCAGTCTTCTTAACTTAGAAACATACGCAATGCAATATTACTTCTTGAAATAACAAAACAAAGGACAAAATAGACCCACTAGACAAAGCATACAAGATATGACCCAAGGGAGTGTGTTGATTGCACATTTGATATAGCTTCATCACCATTTAAAAAAAAAATTCCTCTTAAATATTTCAACGGTAAATCTGCTAAACAAATATAAATATTTTGAGTGTTTTGTCAGCTGATCTGTTTCCATGCATGATCGGTTTGTTTGTTTTGAATTTCTCGCAAAGCTACTCGAGGCCTATTCTCGCTAGCCATCCCTAATTTAGCAGTGTAAGACTAGAGGGAAGGCAACTAGTCATCACCACCCAACTCTTGGGCTACTCTTTTACCAGCGAATAGTGTGATTGACCGTCAAATTAAAACTTCCCCACGGCTGAAAGGGCGAGCTAGTTTAGTATGACGGAGATTCGAACCTGCGACCCTCAGATGACGAGTCAGTGCCTTAATCATCTGGCTATGCCGGATCCAAAGTCAGGGAAGGAAAAAACAGTTTTACTACTAATTGGATCCGAATAATACTACTAACATATTTAAAGTCAGGGATAGATGATAGCACTTAACCACTAATTGGATCTAACTAGTGTTTCTATCAGATGTAAAATCAAAAAGGTAGCTACGTAACAGTTTTACTACTAACTGGATCTTAACAGTACAACTGGTAGATTTACAGCCAGAGATTTCAAATAGGATTTTTAGTATATAATGTATAGTGTTTGTTACTGATAGGTAATACTGTGAGTTACTAATAATGCTGCTTAATAATATCAATAGCTACACAAAATTATTATTTTAAGTGACATTTGTTACTTAGTCGTTACACATAAACATACTCCAAGCGCATAAACAGAAACGATTACATTCAATTTGGACGAAAATGAATCGGTCCGGAACTGACGTCATCATGATTACCATAGCGTCGACTATAGAAAGACACTTTTCACGGACAAATATGTATTTCCATTGTATTAAAGAGGTGGGTGGGTCAGTCAAGTAAGATTTATTTTAGTGTTAATTGGTATTTAGTTTTCCAACGTATCTTTTTAGAACTTACAGGAATATTTTGGCTGAATATTTCGATACGTTTTGGTTTTTCTTTTGTAGGTTTTTAATGATATGTTGCTATTAACAGTTTACATATCGGACCCTGAGCTACAATGTGGACTTTTTAAATCATTTCGTTGGTTTTCCATGAACATCTTTTCACAGAGTCATCAGCAGGACTTTTACTTCTTTGGCTTTAAAAGTTTTATCAGTCTTGTTTTAAGTAAGAGATTATGTTATAGTTGAAACATTCAACTTATTAAAATACTTAATTAGACATTAAGAATTGCTTTGGAAACACCAGAAGCAAAGAGCACATTTACTTCAGTAGAATTAAGAAATGGTTGTTTGTTTGTTTCAGAGTAAACATCGCATTAGACTATCTGTTGTATCCATTACATGGAATCAAATCCCGGATTTTTAGCGTTGTAAATCCATAAACTTACCTCTATCCCCCCAGGGGACATGGGAAATACAACACTTCGTTTCGTCTAACTTAATCAATTTCACCAATTCGTAAACAAATTCACTTAAACCAGAACATCAGGTATTGAGATTAATCGCGTATAAAACTGTCATGACTTCAGTTATTTGTTGCAATGTCTTTAAATAAAAAGTATTTCGACATGGAAAGATACTTTAGTCGAACATTTAACATATTGTAGAGCAGGGTTTCTCAATTCGTGGGTCGTCAGAATGTATGAAAGGGTCGCGAACTAACTTTCATAATAGATAATAGATTATATCCAAAAAACTGTTTACATAATAAGCGTTTAATACATAAGCCAGATGTTTTTATACTTAATAAAGTCGTCTAACGGATCGAGAGTATTCAGTAGTGTTTACAAATCGATAAAGACTTGTCATTTCTGGTTTTAGATGAATCGAGGCTAATCATTAATATTTACAAGTGAATACAAGTTAATAATCAGTTTTACAAATGGATCAAGACTGGTCATCAGTGTTTACAAATGGATAAAGACAAGTTATTAATGTTTACAACTGGATCAAGACGAATAATCAGTTTTTACAAATAGATCGAGACTAGTTATCAATGTTTACTAAAGGATCCCAAGACAACCACTGTTCTTGCTTTGAAAAGGTTTTAGTGGCTAATTGGATAATTAACTTTTTCACTTTAAATACGTATCAGAAATGGAAAGTGTTCTGAACAAAACGAAGGTTATTTCATTACTTGTTATAACAGTTTTGTTTACCTTAAGATGTGCCTGAGGGTTCATCATAAAGAAAGCCAAGCAAGTGAATCTGAGAAACTATTCCCAAAGTTTACAACAAAAGTTCCAATGCATTTGCCAAGTCATAACGTCTTTTGATCCATGTAGTGCAATTACTAGGACTTGATTTCTGCTCAACTGAAAAAAAAACACACACACACAAAACTACTATTTATTTTATTATACGTGTCAAACACGTATTAGTAGAGATTTAATATTTATCTAACTGTTAATGCTCTTGCATTTTGAAACCTTATTTTATATCCTAAAATCTATAAGTCGCCAAGGTGTAATGTTTTATCAAGCACTCTTGACATTCTTTATAGTCTTATTCTATTGCATTAATGTTTCAAAACTCAGTTTCAATTACAAATAAAACTAGATCATTATACCATGTGTCATTTCAAAGTAATATGTAGTAATAACACTGGGTGGTGTTTTAAAACTAACAGCACGAAGTATTCCCAGATGTACTAGGATGACTTTTTTTAATTTATTGGTAATGTTATATTCAGATTAATTAAGCAAAAATGATTTAAATATTAACACAGGAAGGTGTTTAAATTTATGTTGTTCTAGGGAATTATAAAGTTTTGTACTTGGTTGGAAGTGAGTCAAGTGATAGGAAATGTAAGCGTTAAATTAATGAGTTCAACGGTACTTATGAATTATTAATCGGTATTGACGAATTATTCTAAACTTTTACAGCGTACCACAGTTCCAGGATTAGAATTAAAACCAGTAACGATGGCAACATAACATACGAATAAATAAGTAATGACGTAATTGTCTCGTGAAGACAACATTTTAAATTGCGAGGGTAAAGTTTAATTCTGAAAATATTAAAGCATTTGTCATATAGAATTGACAGCTTGTCTTCAAGAGTGGCCTGTATCCTTAACAAAATTAATTATATTAATTAACCATGAATTTGAAATATATATATCAAGTTGATGAAAATAAATCACTCTGAAAGCCGCAAATAACGAAACTTCCAACAACAAGCCTTGATTTTTGTTATTGCAATAAACACAGTGTGTAAAAGTCTGTACCGTAAAGAACGTACTGTATATCATTACAATGACTGCAATGTGTAAAAAACTTTAGCGTGTAAATTCCATTGTGTATTTGGCTTTTTTCGCATCATTCATCACTTGCTAATAAACACCGTTTCTTGAGGATCGGAGACGCCAATTTGCAGCGGTAGCCTAGCAACTAAAGAACAAACAGTATTAAGATTGATAGGCACTCACTTCGCTTGTCTAACCCCTACTGTGCAAGTCAGCACGGGAAGATAGGCAATAAAAGCTTTATATAACTGTACGCGACTTGACTCCATACGTCGCAATGTTTCTGATCCTTATGAGACATCTGTGAAGTTCCAAACACGCATGCGCTAACGCAACACCGCAGGAAGAACGTAGACTGAAGATATATACACACAATCGTGTACGTATACACATATTTGTTTAAGATCAACGAAACAACCACTGAAACTGTTCAGTGCGTCTCATCACTATAGGGCTGTATAATAGCAATGACTTTATGTATATATATATAAATATGTTTTTATTTTTGTGATTAGGTAAGCCAAAAATAAAATTTGTAACGAGAAAAATTTTGACACAAGTCACCCAATAAGGGAGTTAAAGATAACAATAAGACACTTGTTTACCCCGATGTTTTTGTCAAGTAGATAATAAAGAAACGCCCAACAAAGAGTTCACTTGAACAAAGGGGCGCAAATTGGCCTTAGAATCTTGGATTTTAGAGCGTGTTAACGAGGTTTTGATCCGTGCGTTACTATAAAACTTTAAACTTTGGATGAATTATTTCTACTAGCAGAAATATCTGGACAGGTATAACTCTTACTTCCTGCGGAAAGTTACTGGGCCTGCAGCCTTTTATAGAATTGTCTGACAGTTTCACGACAATTCCTTGACATTCAGTAATGTTTACTATCCATATGAAAATGGATTTTATTATTAATTTAAAAATGAGCTATCGTCACAGCATTACATCACAGAGTATATGTTATTGAAGTATTTATTTGTAGGCCCAGTTATCAATGAAAGTGTATTGTTTATCTGTCTCAACACTAATGAGATTTTCACTGATTTTTTGTTTGTTTGTTTTTGAATTTCGCGCAAAGCTACTCGAGGGCTATCTGTGCTAGCCGTTCCTAATTTAGCAAAGACTAGAGGGAAGGCAGCTAGTCATCACCACCCACCGCCAGCTCTTGGGCTACTCTTTTACCAACGAATAGTGGGATTGACCTTCACATTACGTATAACGCCCCCACGGCTGAAAAGACGAGCATGTTTGGTGCGACAGATTACGAGTCGCATGCCTTAACCCACCTGGCCATGCCAGGCCTGATTTTCACTGCAGAAAAACAAATAATTTGTCGAAAGCTCTATTGTAATAAGAGTAGTAGTAAAGCCTTTATCGTGTTTGTTAGATTGCTACTGATTGGCTGTCTGTCTTCCCCATGGTTACTAGTTAAAAATTAGGAATGGCCGGAAAAAAACCTTGACAGCTTTGTGGTAAATACAAAATACGATAAACACGCTTAAAGAAGAATATAATTAATGCTAGTTCGACTTTGTTAAGTAAGTTGTATTAGAAGACTATTAATGTTGTAAACTTGATTTCAGTAGACTAGCTATTTCATTCATCTTTACTACTATATGTAAAACCCCACCTATTATTTTAAAGGTTTGGGTGTTTTAATGCTAATGTCTCATTAATACACCTGTTAACCCTAAATAGATTTCTTCGATGTATCAAAAATGAAAAAGAAAACATAACCTTCTTATTCGATGGCGTTTATTTACGTTTCCTTAGAAACGTTTTCTTTCTCATCTCCAGTTATTCTCTGAATTTCCCTTTGTCGTATTATGAACAGTTTCGCAGCGGTTGCATTTCTACATATTTCTTCGAGTTTTCATCAAACCATCATTCTTTTCTTTTCAGTGTCAGCAATGTTAACACTGATGCGCTCCTGCGATTTCACCGCACTGTCCAAAGTCTTTCGGTACTAAAACTCTCGCTTCCTCCATATTTAAAATACTTCCTTTCACTTCCCCACTTGTTATTATCGCCTATTTTTTTTATTTTTTTGTTGAAGTTAGTTTTATGAGATCAACAAACGAAACGGTGAAAATTATTAGAAAACTCACGTGGCTCCAGCATATGATATAAAGTTTTCAAGTTAGGTTTATTTTGTTACCCCACCTTCTGGTTCATACAAACTATCTTTTAATGGCAATTCACTATTCAGTTATACTACAGTAACTACATAATAAGCACAAATGCAGCATTGATAACTGTTGTTTTTTTTTGTCGTTATTTTTACACATAAAACTGTGTTCACAATATTAGTAATTCAAGTTTTAAATTGGCACCTTTTGTAATATATTGATGCATACATTATTGGAAATAATTATGGAAAAGCTGATGAAGAAAAGAAAAAGTTAATAAGGAAAATACTATGGGAATGACACCTGTTTTATGTTGTGAAAATTAAATACAATTGACTTTAGTCTGGTTGGCTGTTGTCTAACTAACCAGAAAGAGATACATCAGGTTAAAACCTATGGAAATACTGGCATTTATATTATTCTCAGTAGTAGTAGCATGTCAATACAGTCACAGCTCCCAAAACTAAAATAGGATATGACAAGCATGACTGGTTGCAGCAAGATTATGTGTTAGTGGGAGCTCCACGCGAGAATCTGAAGAGGGTACTTAAAGGGCGCTGTTAACAATAGCAGACGTTGTGGAGGTAGAAAAACTGGGGCTCTCCAAGAATGATGTTAGGTATCTCAGGGCATGTTTTATCTGAGATATACGACAGTTTCGCACAGATCTAGCAAACGCCCTTGTTGTAAATACAGATGTGCTTGTTATCTCGAGAACAGAAAGGTACACATCAGCACGAAGAGGTCTCGAAACCCGCTATTGAGGAGAAGTAACTAAATCAAAAGGTTCAATTAGCCACAGAGAGCGGTTAACGTATAACATGTACATTGAAGTCGGTGGTGAGACCACTATAAGTTTGGAATGATTTACACAGAAACACATGACGCCCTCATTTCAAGTAAAAAATACCTGACCCGACATGGCCAGGTAATTAGGGCGCTCGACGCGTAGCGTGAGGCTCGCAGGTTGAAATCCCCGTCACACCAAACATGTTCGCCCTTTCAGCCGTGGGAGCGTTTTAATGTTTCGGTCAATCCCACTATTCGTTAGTAAAAGAGTAGCCATAAATTAGGGACGGCTAGCGCTGATAGCCCGCGTGTAGCTTTGCACGAAATTCAAAACAAACTAACTAATAAGTACATTTACCATTCTGATCCACCGTGCCATTCACCAGGAGACTGCTCGAACAAGGATTAATCCTCTACTGATTTCTGGACTGTAAAGACGTCAATACTATGTATCATTTCTATCTTAGATACGTTCATAATAACATGAAAAAACTACAATAATATTTTTATTTGTGTATTTAGTTTTTAACCTGCCCATTCGTCAGCCTTTTCCCCTTCCCGTCTGTTTATGTACATTCCACATAAACTTCTACCCAGAGTGTAGTTTGGTGATTAACGTGCGGTCCTGCGTGTCGAAGACCCAACGTTCACCTCGTGATACCGCAAAACACCCTCTGCATTTTCAGCCATAAATGCG
The DNA here is from genome assembly GCF_004210375.1 of Tachypleus tridentatus. Taxonomy (NCBI): domain Eukaryota; kingdom Metazoa; phylum Arthropoda; class Merostomata; order Xiphosura; family Limulidae; genus Tachypleus; species Tachypleus tridentatus. The sequence continues at coordinate 60,656,783 of NC_134830.1, read as the reverse complement.
TTATAAACGTAACCGTTTATCCAATCATATAGTACAAAGCCATTGTGGTAGTACCAAATGCTCCATATTGACTGGCTTCCCTCTGATCAATAGTCCAGTACTAAGGTTGGTTGGTTGGTTGTTTAGGATATTCGCGTAAAGTTATAAAAAGGCAATCTGTCCTAATTGTCTCTAGTTTCGCCTTGAACTAATAGACAAGAGGGAAACACCTTGTCAAGAACGCCCATTACTAACTCGTGATATTTTGACCGTCACTCTTAGAGTGACCCCCCCCCCAAACCTAAAATACGGGTCACAGTTTTGTGTCAACAGATTGCAAACTCTTAACTTCGTTAGTCAAATTAGACCACGTAATTAGTGAACTGTTTTGCGTGAACTCTAAATGTCTCTGACATGGTCGTCCAGTGTCTGTGTACGTAAGGTATACAAGTTGAAAATAACTAAATATGTAAGTTGTTTCTTTTTTTTTAATTTCACAGTAATGAGTGATTCCGACTGCCTTGTTTTAATATGTTTTTAACTCGTGTGTCCTTGGCTAAAAATAATCGAATTAAAATACGTTGTGCAATATATACGTAGGTGTTCCCTGAGGTTCATTTCATTTGAATGAAAAGATATAAGTCATTAAAATAGATACTAAAGTTTTGTAAGTTTGATTTCTAGTGCATAGTGTTCACAGCAGCTGGACCTAAAAACTATGTATCAGGTAAAAAGCGTAACTTAAAGAAGCGTGTCAAATGAAACTTAACTAAAAGTACGTGGCAGATGACATGTTTAACAAAAAAATGTCAGATGTAAGTTAACTTCAACGTGTCAAATGAGACGTTTAACTGAAAATGACAAGTTTAATAATCAAATGTCAGATGAAAGACACTATAAACGTGTCAATTGACAAGTCAAATTTAAAAAAGCGTGTTAAGTTAGTTTAACTAAAACGTGTCAAGGTGTAACAAATTGATTTTACCCCTTCTCCCCCACCCCCAAAAAAAAAGAAAATTGATCACAATCAGAGAGACTGGGTATTCGATGTATTTTGTCATGCACCAAATTTTGTAGGAATAATTTTAGGAAGCGAATACATATCGCCAGAGCATATCGATTTCTTTATTCAGTTTGGGGCTCTATTATCTGATATGTGGCAAATATTCTCGACAAGTTACCTATGTAACGAAATACAAATTGAAGGTTGTAGAACGCTATCTGAATACACAGGTTAGTAGAATTTAATAATTATAGAGCGGCTAAATATAATAAAATAGTCGTACGTTTTATATAGGAAGAAAAAGGTTTGAATCATCTATTTCATACAAGTTGTTTGGAAAGTTTTAGAAAAATATATTTGTTGCTAGTGTATTCACAGGGTGTGTGTGAATGTACGAGATAATTTCGTAAATTTATGAAATTGAATTTATGACAAAATATCATCCGACTTAGTAAACCATGGTTCTTGGGCCTTAATTTCACTTGGAGGTGAAGATGACTCCGGAGGTCAAGGACACAAACATCTCAGACGTATGGTTTGCTTATCCTTGCAAAACTTGTTGATTCTATAGGTTTCACTCGTACCTAAAAGTCAAGTTAATGACCGAGCTAACAAACTGTCGAAACCAGTACATCAGCTTTTTGTTGGTGTCGTTTTGTTTTTTATACCAACTTTGCCAAGTTGTACGTTTCGAATCCTAGTTGGTCTTACATGTTCTTCGAATAGAAAAGTATTCAGAGAATGTTACCGTGATAGTTAAAATTTCAGGTCTATTTAACGATAGACTTATAGGGCGAGCGAATGTAAATATGGAAATTCAACAACAGATAGGAAGAGCAGTATTGTTGTTTTCGTTTGTTTGTTTTTTGAATTTTGCGCAAAGCTACTCGAGGGCTATCTGCGCTAGCCGTCCCTAATTTAGCAGTGTAAGACGAGAGGGAAGGCAGCTACTCATCACCACCCACCGCCAACTCTTGGGCTACTCTTTTACCAACGAATAGTGGGATTGACCGTCACGTTATAACGCCCCTACGGCTGAAAAAACGAACATGTGTGGTGCGATGGGGATCCGAATCCGCGACCCTCAGACTAAGAGTTCCACCCCTTAACCCACCTGGCCATACCGGGCGGCGAGCAATATTGATATTATATGTTTTGCTTTATTAATATTATGAAAATAATGCTGGGAAAGCAGTAGGTTCAAGGACTTACTGCGTTAATATCCTGTTTGCTCGTCATCTAGGAAACAGTTGTTTATCTCAGAAGTTTATAGTGATATATATAATGTTAATAAAAGTTACATGACTTTATTCTGTGGGTTGACCTTGAACTTTGACTGACGTACAAATTAACTTGAAATGGTGTCAGAGTCATAGTCTTATTCAGAGCTGATTTAAACTTTCTAATGCGTTAACACTTAAAAAGGGTGAAGAAAGTGTGTTTATTATGTCGAAGCGTCATGTATTTTGCTGGGATATTTATGTTGCGCTAATGATCTTTCAAATGTATTTAAAAGGAAAACGAACAAGACATGAAAACGTACATATTGCGTAACATTATATTTTGTATTTTTATCATTTGAAACTATGCCACTCATTTCGATAATTCCACGTGCCTCAGAAGCTCATGAAGTATCTAGCTTTGACAACGCTCTCGTGCTCTGGCGTCACATAATGCGTTTCCACCTCATCCAACTTGTCTACAAAATAACTGAGTGAAACCATCGTTTTGTTTTTTATTTGTTTGCCAAAAAACACTGATGAATGACACGCTGTTCACAAAGAAGTTTTTTTGTGTGCTTTTGTTTTTTGTTTTATTTTCAGGACTGCCTTTTAGAAAGTATTATAGATAATTACGGCTTAACGGGTAATGTTGTCAGAACAAAAATGTAATAATGTAATTATTATTGGTTACTTTGAGTTATAAACTCGGTCACGTTCCATTCCTCCATACACGTTTTGATGGTTTTCCTGAGTTTAAGTTTAAACATCCTAGCCGTTGTAGGTTCTACTATGCCTTATCGGTTCGTGCAATACTTGAAAAACTCAATGAACATAACTGCACAATATATATATATATATCTTGTTTATTCGTGCACACATTATAAATTTAATATTTAAAAGTACAGTAGGCTCAGTATGGCCAGGTGCCTATGGCGCTCGACTCGTAATTTGAGGGTCGCGGTTTCGAATCTCCGTCACACCAAACATGCTCGCCCTTTCAGCCGTGAGGGCGTTATAATGTGACGGTCAATCCCACTATTCTTTGGTAAAAGAGTAGCCCAAGAGTTGGCGGTGAGTGGTGATGACTAGCTGCCTTCCTCTAGTCCTACACTGTCAAAATAGGGGAGGTTAGCGCAGATAGCCCTCGTGTAGCTTTGCGCAAAATTCAAAACAAGTAAAAGTAAAAACCGTTATTATATAGTGGTTGAAGAAATATAACTGTTTGTTTGAATTTCACGCAAAACTACACGAAGGCTATCTGCGCTAACCTCCCCTATTTTGACAGTGTAGGACTAGAGCTAATGTCAGCTAGTTATCACCGCCAACTTTTGGACCACCCGTCACATTATAACGCTCCCACGGCAGAAAGGGCGAGCATGTTTGGTGTGACTGGGGTTCGAATCCGTGACCCTTAGATTGTCAGTCAAATGCCCGAACTATCTGGCCATGCTGAGCCTAAAAAATAACAGAAACACCTGACTTTGTTGACTCCAAGTTTTGATACCTAAGAAGAGAAAACTTAATCTCGTGGTAATTTAACCCTGTATCAAATTATTCAGTATCATTGGATTTATCTGTACATGAACATTGATTTTTTGTTTTGTTTTGTTTTGTTTTACGAAAGGTTTCATAAGTGATATAACGGTAGATGAACGTCTGGCTTGATTCAAAGTGATAGGAATATGTGAAATAATTAATTTATCCTTAGAAACAACATCAAAAGTGATGTCAGTATAGATGTCAAAACACAAAACGACCTCAACCAAACAAGTTAGTGGACTAATAATTAAGTTAACAGATCGTAACACAACTAATGAGACGAAAACAAAAGACGACAGCATTAAAAGTGTCTGGAGCTCAGGGTTAACTTACAACAACGACATTCACTCAGAAAACCTGGGAAGGAACTGTACAATATGAGTTACCATAAAAATCTATGATAACACCAAAAAATGTAAAAGGCCGAATAAAATTCTGTCAAGAACGCAGAAATTGGACAGAAAATCGGTGAATGAATGTACTTTGATCAGACGAACCATTCTTTACGCTTTTTTTTTTTTCCATCAAATTGACGTGTTTATGTGTGATGAACACCAAACGAAGCTTACAAGGCTATATCTATATGGCTCGTTAGTTAAGCATGCTGAAGGATGTGTAATGGATTATTTTAGGGTCTTCTACCTCACTGAAAGTAAAGTGGCAGAAAATAATTACCTTCTTCGTATTAGGTGACTATGATTAAAATTTATTTTGAAATTAAAATGGTCTCCTTGAGTATCATAATGTGTGATATTTTCATGATAAACCAATTTTCTCAAAGATTATTAGGTTGGTTTGGTTTATAATGAGAGGATCGGTAGCTTAATTAAGAAGTCTGAAAGTAAGTTAACTGAATTCAACCAAAGAATGGTCCGGAATGGTCAGGTGGGTTAAAGCGTTCGACTCGTAATCTGAGGATCGCGGGTTCGAATCCCCGTCGCACCAAACATGCTCGCACTGTCAGCCGTGGGACGTTATATTGTGGTGGTCAATCCCACTATTCGTTGATAAAAGAGTAGCCCAAGAGTTGGCGGTGAGTGGTGATGACTAGCTGCCTTCCCTCTAGTCTTACAATGCTAAATCAGGAACGGCTAGCGCAGATAGCCTTCGTGTAGCTTTGTGCGAAATTCAAAAAAACAAACAAATAAACCAAAGAAATAAACAGTGTGGACACAATATGTTAAACAAAATAAAGACAGTCTTTATTTTTGTCAAAATTAGCGACATAGTGTTCATACTTTTACCGAATTTGTGAACTGGTCAACTGGTTTTCTTCCCTCACAGTGTCTTCCTGTCGACCAACTCACTTCTGATACTGTGTAGTTCTATTCAAGTTTAAAGTTTAGTACTTTTTTTCCCAAATGGAAAACATTGAATTTACTTATAGCGACTGAACTACCTGCGTGACAGGTCATTCTAATTTAATATAGGTCAGAGAGTTATCTTTAGATATTATCTGCCCTACACCAAAATTCAGTTGGAGTAGTTGTTACTTGGGCGGAATTTATGTAAATTCACGAATAATGAAAGGTTATCTTAGGACACTGCCATTGTCTAATTTCTTGCACAACTTGGAGTGTTTCAGCATCACCTCCTGCGGGTGGAGTAGGTATCATCTCTATAGAACAACAAAGGAACAAAAGACTTGGAATAAACGAAACAATTAATGGTTTTCTGGACCACATGTCAGAGAAAAACTGTATAGACTTGAAATAAACGAAAAACGTTAAATATTCTTCGGTAAAATGAAGAATTATAAAGTACATAGATTACTTCATACGACCATTTCTCTTCCCCTTCTGTAAGTTGGTAACAGAACGTTTAAACAAAGAACTACAATCTACATCAAAAATTTGTTGACGGTGGTAACATAAGTGCATTATGAAATAATTAATGAACAATAATTTAATAATATATATAAACAATGTAAAATGACATGTTAGCAATAATGTACGATAAAAAACTTTTGAACAATTAATTAATGTAATTGTATAGAAAAATTCCTTTAAGCAGAAATACCTAATACAAAAAGAAAAACCTTTAATACAAATTACAAGTATACACTTAGAATTTACTTAAGCAATGATATTAAATACAAATTAGGCCTTCTAACAATGATATGATTTCTATTGCACATTACAAAGATGATCTTCAACAAAGACGTTATAGTGACAATGCAAAAATCAAAATTGCTGGAGCCAAACATGGGCGGGTGGTTAAGGCGTTCGACTCATAACTTGAGGGTCGCGGGTTCGAATCCCCGCCACGCCAAACATGCTTGCCCAATTAATCTCACTATTCTTTGGTAAATGAGTACGCCAAGAGTTGGCGGTGGGTGCTGATGACTAGCTGCCTTCTCTCTAGTCTTACACTGCTAAATTAGGGACGGCTAGTGCAGATAACCCTTGTGTAGCTTTGCGCGAAATTAAAAAAACAAGCAAACGTGTCAGAACATAAAATGAAACAAACCCCGTGAGAACAATTGCATACTAACTCAAGTGTCGCATATGTCCCTTACTGTACAATTAAAACTAAAGATAATTCAAAACTCAGATTCATATACAAAGCAACAAAATAAACTTTTCTTAAATAAAAGATAAATACACCAAAATTCAAATTCAATATATATACTAGTTGGAGTGCCCGTCATCTGGGCGAAAGTTATGTAAATTCATGATTAATGAAAGGTTATCTTAGGATATGAAAAGTTGTTCCCTTACAAATGAAAATTCGTATGTATCTCCCCATGGACCCAGTTAATCTCTATACCAAATTTGGTGAAGCTTAATCTATAATGGGGAAGCGAAGTAGTGATAACAAACGTCATAGAAACCGCAAAACACAAAACCGAACATTTGTATGTACTATTGCATGGACCTATTGAACTTCCATACTTATTTTGGTGAAGATCCATTCACACCCTGTAAAGTGGTTAATGGACATGCAACAGACAACACTATGATTTGGATATATCTTCCAAATGCATGTGATGCCAATAAGAAAGATTTATAAAAGAAATAGATATAAGAACATCCAGAAAATAATATATATTAAAAAAAAACAACTTTTTGCCACTATACAAACATGTTGTTGAAATGAAACAGAATGTTAGAATGATAATAACATACACACGTTTATACACATCTTATCTGGCTTGTCGCGAACTATCAGGTCCGTGGTTGAGCTCTTTCTTACACATTGAGTGAGTTATGTGTGATTCTAGACAGCATCTCTATTCTTCTCAACCTGAAATACCTAAAGAAGCTATTATACGACATGTTCGTCTGTGATGTATGGATGCAACTTATTGATGTGCTTCATAAGTATTTGTATGTTTCATATCTGCTTTAACTCATATGCCAAGAAACCATTCTGCTGGAGTATGGTATAGAAACCTTTCCAACCAGGTCCGAGTTTCTTTGTGCTAGACCCGATCCACACTCCGACATCTGTTCTTCTACTATCTTTGTCTGAAGCAGCCTCTCCAAGTTGTTAGTGAACAATTTAATACAGCTGGACTACTGCAGATGGTAACCTCTCCACGTATTCCTGTGGACATTGTGAGATATCATTTCATGGGAAGGGGTTGTAAATCAGAACAATAAGGAGCAGTATTTACTGCCTGAACCTGAAAATGTACGATGAACTCGCTGTAGACCTTGTTCAGTTGCTGTGAATACCATCATAACATATAGCAAGTGTTCATCTCACTCGGATTGGTAGTAGTTAATAAACTTGCCACAATTATGCTTGGTAATAAACAACAGACGCTTACAGATGCTGTAGTTTTGTGAATTCGCCTACCGTGCAAAGATAAACTTTGATTTTGTTATTTCCAAAAATAATTACGTAATTCTTGAATTCCAATGGTACTTTCATAAAGATATTATATCATCATAAACTAAATAAAACATAATTTCTGAAGAAAATTACCTTCGTTGTCTTTCATAGGCGCTCGCTTCATCGAGTTTCCATGGGGCTGCGCACGAGCTGCTACAATGGTGCAGTGATGCCCGAACATTTCAAAGCATTTTTCAAGAGAGTATAGTGACTTGTCTTACGTTAGATGTCAGAGAGGTTTACTGAGATGATTTATTTTTAATTTATCTTATCCTCATTGTTGGATTATCATACCTATTATGATATAAACCTTCCACGATTCTTCTCGAGCGTACATCTACTTTGTGAGTGAATTATAGTACTCAAAATATATAAGTGATAATTAAAGTTTCTGTTTTCTAACTGTGACAGGGTGCAGCTCTCGTCATACGAAATAACCCCACAAGTTAACTTGTATGCAGAACGAGAATCAGGTCAATAGGTATGTTGTGTAAATATGCAAACATGTACTATTGAAATCTTATGTCCACAGATGGTTATTTGGTACTATAGAACTTTGCAATCATTCAAATAATCAGAAAACATTGTTTATAAGGCATACGATTGGTTCAACCACTGATGTCGTATCCTTACAATAGGAAACTCGGTGAACGGCTGGATTGCTGTGACCGACTAGGCTGTGCTCTCAATACTCTTTTCTTCCAGAAAATTTGCCAGTTGAGTACAGTGTGGTTGAACGGTATCCTTTAGAAAAATGTTTTGTCCAACTGCACGTAGTAATGTTGGTAATGCTATATCATGTGATATTCATAGTGGCTGAAGTACGTAAAGTCGTAACCTGATCCTTCTGCAGACCAGAAACAACCAACATTTCTTTTGACCAGCTCACACGTTCCAGGTGCCATTGAAGATTGGTCGTTTTGTAGCTGCGCTCATCATTGGGCCTTTGACATGAAGGCTAGCCTAATTAAATTTAGTTTTAACGTTTGCATGCTGACTTGCAGTTCATTTATTGTTCTGACCAGTTTATTCAATTTGGAAGCTGAGACCTACTGGTTTAGTTGAGCCCACGTCGTCTAAAGCGGAATATTTACTAATGGACTACTCTTTCCAGTTTTTTGTTTAACTGTATTGGTAGGCAGAATGGAAGTCCAAGTTCAACCAACAACACATTTTCAAACTTGGTGAGTTTGTTCGACTCTAACCAACTTATTGCTCTCCACATCATGTAAATATCTGAATGTCTTCATTGGTTATATTTTCCTATCAAACTGGATCTCTCTGCTGTTGCTGGCATTTTTTCATACCACTAAAATGTGCATGCTATATAAAATAACTCTTCATCTGATACTTGCTTTGCATGCAAATTAACTATATGGTCCCTTTGTAATTATTTAATAAAAGTAGCGGTAGCCATCACGTGGAAAAGTTCCATTATCCTATGTTTCGAGCATATTTTTTTCTGATCAAAGAGTTTATGTTTTAACTAAAATTTTTCATTTTGCTTGATACCTAAATACAACAAAACTTGTTTGTTAACAGCCTGAAACGTTTGTGAGCAATTAATTTCTTGTGTTTTATTATTATTTTTTTATTTCAATTCTCGGTGAGTTAATTACCTTCCAGAATGCTGTGAACGTATGTATATGAACAAACAAGGTTTCGTGAAGGAAGAGGAAAACTCTAGATGAATAAAAATTTACTGCCTTAGTAACGTAAATTATTAATGAAGAATCTGTAAAGTTTGCTCTTCTGTTGTTTGGCAAGTGCTTTTTTTTTTTTACGTGAAACTACAATTATGCTTTTCGTGTTTGTTTGTTTTTCAAATATTATACTTAATGAGGTAAAAAAAGTAAAAACAGAAATATGTAGCGCAACCGGAAATAATTTTTCTCTGTTGATTACTACAGACAAATATGCAACGATGATTCACCATCGAAATTACTAAAGGAAACAGCATTATATTCCCATCGAAAGCTACAGGTTTTGTGCTTTTCTTATTGGTATGCATATACGTGTTTGCGTATCGTGTTCAAGCACCAACCAAACCAGTGAGGCCTGAACACGTGTTAACATAGTGACCAAATGACTATGAACCATAATTGTCTAGTGACGCATTTCTGTACCCCTGTGACTTCAAATGTTTTTGAACTCTGATAAGCAAGATGTAAAGTTGTGGAAAGTTCTCGCAGGGACTAGATGACATAGGATACCGAATAATAAAGCAGCCAGTAACCGTGGACAACACCGTATAAAGCTTAGTTAATTGAGCTTTTAAAAGGATTTGGTAGCTTAAGAATCCTGTCGTATTATTGAACTGTGTGATTTAGCGTTTCTTATCCTTCTTATACTTGAGTGTTGCCAACAGCATTACATAAATTATATGTGATAAAATAAAGAGGTATATTAAAGCTGTTCAGTGACAACTATTTGGAAGAATAGACATAGTCTTTAACGCCTGTTCGTCGATTCCTAATTCATTTCAAAGTAAATCATGCATTCTAGTTTCAGGAAATCAGATACATTTAGGTTTAGAGATATTAGAAAAGTAAAATAAGTGTTATTCCAGTTTGAATACGAATTTATTCTTTTGTGATGTTTATGCAAATTGTTTCTTTAAACACAACAGGAACATTGACGGTTTTTTTTCAGACGCAACTCGAATTGAGTTCAAATGCAGCTTTCATTCATGACAAATGGCTCGGCATGGCTAGGTGGTTAGGGCGCTCTACTCCTAATCTCAGGGGCACGGGTTTTTATTCCCCTCACACCAAACATGTTCACCCTTTCAGCCATAGAAGCATTTTGATGCGACTGTCAATCCCATTATTTGTTGGTAAACGAGTATCCCAAGAGTTGGCGGCGGGTGGTAATGACTAGCTGCTTTCTCTCTAGTCTTACATTGCTAATTTAGGGACAGCTAGTACAGATAGCCCTCGTGTAGCTTTGCGCGAAATTGAAAAACAAACAAACAATCGACAATCCGACTATAAGTGGTGGTCAGCAGAACTCTTCTACAGGGGTGTCTGATGTGACACCAAGATGATGCCTTGTTTTCACGATATCATTATGATTAACTGAAAAGACCATTGAAGGTGATAAATGCCATAATATATGTAGCATTTGAAGGTCTATAGGCTTGCGCCGTTCATTTTAGTTTCGTTCTCTAATAATCTGTTCCCCAGTGGCACAGTGGTATGTCTGCGGACTTACACACTAAAAATCGGGTTTCGATACCCGTGGTAGGCAGAGCATAAATAGCCCATTGTGTAGCTTTGTGCTTAATTCTAAACAAACAAACTGATCATCTTTTATTTCGTCTTATGAAGTGAAGTTGACAAACTGACGAGAGAAAAATCATGTTTTCTTGTTTTATCACTGTAAGGCTACAAAATCCTCCTCTCGAACGAAATTATTTGAATATTTCGCAGTCAATGTTTGTTTTTGGTTTTTGAATTTCGCGCAAAGCTACACGAGAGTTATCTGAGCTAGCCGTTCCTAATTGAGCAGTGTAAGACTAAAGGGAAGGCAGCTAGTCATCACCACCCATCGCCAACTCTTGGGCTACTCTCCTACAAACTAATAGTGGGATTGACCGTCACATTATAAAGCCCCCATGGCTGAAAGGGCGAGCATGTTTGGTGCGACAGGGATTCGAACTCTCGATCGAATTACGAGTCGAGTACCTTAACCATCTGGCCACGCCGGGTCCGCAATCAATGAAAAAACAGTGCATATGAGGACATTGTAATGTAGCTTCTTATACTCACCCGGACGGACGGTGGGTTTTTTTTATTGAGTGAATATTCACTCAGTTTGAGTTGGATGATAACAACTTTTGATTCTTCTACATTATAACTCAGGGGCAAAGTAACCCTTTGTAACCTAAAACTGAACCAGTGATAAATTGTTGATATTGAAGTCTGATGGTCTACGTGGCCTAATAGCTAAAGTGTCCGAACCGTGAATCAGAGGGTACGTGGTTTACGTCCCCTTGCCGCATAAATTTGTTCAGCATTACTGGCATGCGGAAGCACTGTAAGGATAACAGTCAGGTTCCTTTACTGGGTCAGAGAAGAATAGCCCAAGTACTGGCAGTAGGTATTGTTCACTATCTACTTTGTCTGCAATCATCAGTCGACAATTAAACACGACTATGCTGAAACCCTTCTGCAGCTTTTAACCGAAAGTTTAACCCCCTCTCCTTAAAATAATTTTGTTGTTTGATTTTAAGTTACAGTTTCGTTTTTTTTTTTAGTTTCAAATACTTGATAAATATTTTAACAGTTTATTACGTATTGTAATGGAATGTCTTAAGTTTGACCTCAGTAATCTGTGACATGCTTCCATTATTGTCATGGTTATATTACATTATTATTTGCATGGTGCTTGTGTGGTTGCTTTTAATTGCAAAGCTACACAACAACCCCTCTCGCCGATTTTAGCGTCGTGATACTGCGTACTTACCGCTGAGCCACTGGGACTCCATTTTATACTGATATTTATTTTCAAAGTAACTGATGTATCCCGGCATGTCCAGATGGCCAGGGTGCTCGAATCGTAACCTGAGGATTGCGGGTTAAAATCCCTGTCACACCAAAGATGCTCCCCCTTTCAGTCGTGCGAGCATTATAATATTACAGTCAATCCCACTTTTCATTGGTGAAAGAGTAGCCCAACAGTTGGCGGTGGGTGGTGATGACCAGTTGCCTTCCCTCTAGTCTTACACTGCTAAATTAGGGACAGCTAGCGCAGATAGCCTTCGTGTAGCATTGATTGAAATTCAAAAACAAACAAATCTCAAATGAACCTCCAGGTCCAGTGGATCCTTCATTTAATTAGTCCAGTTGTACTGATTCACTTTTGACTCCTTGAACCAAAACTAGACACCAAGTGGCTATTATCAGAATATTTTAAGCGGCTGTCCATTTGCATGTTGACTATTCCTTTGATACAGGGCCTGGCATGGCCAAGCGCGTAAGGCGTGCGACTCGTAATCCGAGGGTCGCGGGTTCGCGCCCACGTCGCGCTAAACATGCTCGCCCTCCCAGCCGTGGGGGTGTATAATGTGACGGTCAATCCCACTATTCGTTGGTAAAAGAGTAGCCCAAGAGTTGGCGGTGGGTGGTGATGACTAGCTGCCTTCCCTCTAGTCTTACACTGCAAAATTAGGGACGGCTAGCACAGATAGCCCTCGAGTAGCTTTGTGCGAAATTCCAAAACAACAACAACAACCTTTGATACAGTCAGCGTAGTTCACATAAACTTTCTGTAGGTTTTCTCTCTGCTACGATAGCAATTGTCTATATAAACATTTGATGTCGCATTCGGCTTGTCACATGACAGTTTCTTATTTTTGACAACCGTTTTTACGAAGCTTCTATTATATGCTCTTTAATGTGCATATCTTTTCTCCAACTTACATGTTGGTGTACACAAGAAAATTCATTTTGTTCATTAGAACCATTTGTAATCTCCATAAGTTTGATAAAATGCCTCAACTGCTTCTCTTTGAATTGCAAATTTTCATAAACTGTGATGACTGGAGTCTTTGAACACCTAAAAATGTCTCAATAATTATGTTCCTGTTGTTCGAACACCCACCTTATGTCATTTTGAAAGATCCGTCCTCTAACTTATTGTTCTCCAGACAAATCATAATATGACAATATCTTTGCGTTTATATAGCCCAAGCGACCACCTGATACATCATGCAGTCAATGTGTTTTATATGTGCTAATAAACGAACTGTTCCTTAAGAACGGAGTTTGGAGATAGGATAGTGACTGTATAGTGTGTGACAAGTAAGAGAAAAACGTTTGATTCTCTCTGAAATAAATTACGACAAACCAAAGTTCACGCGAAGTCGGACTATACGTGTTCCAATCAAATTTCCACAGTTGTAGTTGAACTGGAATTTTGAAATTGAAACTGCATTTTAATGTTCAATTTATCAGGTCTCCTAATTTGGTTTCATTGAACTTTTTGGTCTTATTTGTGGCTATTTGATCTCATTACGAAGCAGAATTTTGGTCTTCAACCGAGTGTTCAACGTTTCTGTTCGACTTACTGTTCTCATAAAAATAAAGTCAAAACACGTACTAAAACTGGTGTGGAATTTCATTAATATATTTTTTATAATTAAGTTAGGAATTAGTGAACTTGAAATAATGTGGTGGGTCTTTGTCTATCGCTTTTGTGAGAAAAAACCTATTGCGTTCTTTCTTTATTGATTTCTGATGGATATGGGGGAAAAAAATCACATAAACCTGCATACGCCTGAGATATGAAACCGACATGCTTTCATCACCTAGCAACTAGTCCTGTGGTACGGCGCGTGAAATTGATGTTGAACTAATATTTTACTGTTTCTATTAACCATTACTGTTTACGTTAAAAGTGCACGTAAGACAAAAAAGGAAAAAAAGAGGAATATGTGAAGCCTGGAATGTCTGATGAAATGATTAATGTCGTTGGTGTATTGTCTGGAATCCAAATATTAATTTCGTTCACGTCCATGGCCACCTATGATAGATATTATTTACTGCTGTATTCTTGCGTGACATGAACTATATATGACGTGAAAGGAGAGTAGAATATGTGAACTTCATTGGTGTGACTCCTGCAGGACACCGTACAGAACAAAGTTATGGGTGATGGAAGTTTATGTATTGAGGATCTGTACCGGGTAATCATGTTCTGAGGTTATGGGTATGATTATATATACATAAATTGTGGCAAGACGGAATTTTAACAGAGCAGTCCCATTGCATTACTATGAATGAGCGACTTGTGCATGATGTCACCGGAATGTGCTCTTATTGGATAGTTTTTTTATTTTCTGTCCACAGGTTGTTAGTCTAAACGCTGCTCAGCAACGCTTTGACCTCGACCTTCGTTATCGTCTGCTGGCAGTTTGTGCAGTCCAGTGAGATAAATTATCTCCAAAGTTTGCTTGTGAGTACATTTTATAATTAATGTTAATATATATTTGCGATAAGAAACCAGTGAAAATGAGATTAAGTTGATATATGTGTATGTATATATATTTTATCTGCATTTTTCTGGTTATCTTAATTTTTATTGGACGTCCAATGATTAAGAGCAAATAATAATCATTTCTGTGTAGCTTTTTAAAACGTTTTCAGATATTTAACAGCGAGTTTTGTTTTTGTTTTTGGCTCAGCGTGTGACATATTTTGTGGTCATTGAACCGTGCGACAACTGAAGTGTGTACATAAAGAAAAACATTTGATTCGTTATACATTACATGACCAGTTTGCGTCTCGTTTAGGTATGTTTTAGTCACTACTGTCTGAACAGACGATACAGGCTCCTTTCCCAGTAAATACCACGTGGTGTTTTTGCTTTCGAATAGCTGCGAATTATTTGGACTAGGCCCGGTATGGCCAGGTCGTTTGAGCGTTTTGCCATTGTGTCTTTATCACGCCCCCTAGGGTCACAGCGAGATGTCTGCACACATACAACACTATAAACTGGTTTCGATGCCCGTGCTGGGCAGAGCACAGATAGCCCATTGTGCAGCTTTGTGCTTAACTTCAAACAAGCATACCTTCATCAGGGCTAGTAATATTTTGTTTAATATGTGGAGAGTAAAGTTTCTTTTTTAATTGCTTTATTATTAAAATTATTTTAAGCTCTCCAGTGTGCACTACAAATGATTTTGACTCCTTAACTTCAATATCATATTCAATGTGTTAAACATGTGTGCGTGTTTATTACTTTCAATGTATAATATGATCCACGTTGGTTATGGTTCGTGCCGTCAGTAATTTTAACCTATAAGTATTGCCTTTGTCTTATTTTTGTGCGTCTTTTAGTCTGATATTTTCTGTAATAAAACTGATCTGCCTTTATTAAAATAATTTTGTAAAGTGTAACTTTTGGAAAGCTGACTCAAACTGCTGCATTCATTGATTGTATGAAGGTTGTAGAAAATAGGGCGAAAGTTCATAAAGTAGTCGGAGCTCGACGTAACTTTACACCAGTCAGCGCTCTTAAAATTAGTTTGAAAAATGCTGTCATCTCAACTCCTGTTGTTTTTTAAAAACATCGAAAACGTGCAGTATTAAACAGAATTGCAAGACAACAACGTATGTATGATACTGTGTAACATTAAGATGACGGGAACTGACACTGAAGCTTGTATTTTGTGTTCACAATAATACTGCTGGGGGCCATCAGCTGTCTGTCGTCTCTGATTTTAAACTGCTGACCAGAAGGAAAGCTACCATTCAGGGGCGCCCTATCACCTGCCCTCCAATGTTATTGGATTGGTTATCGCTCTCATAACGCACTTACAACTTAAATTTACAAACTCCAAAATCCAACTGTTTTACAAAATCAATCAGGGTAACCAGAACAAAAGGAAGCGTTAGGTTTATTATTATTATTCCAATTATTTCGAGGAAAACTCGTTATATTGTTAAAGTGCCAATGAATGCGCCAATTTAGATTTTTTTCCAGTAACTCATTTTGTTCACTTAAAGTTCGCCCCCCCCCTCCGCCAACGACACAGTGGTATATATGTGAAATTACAATCCAAAAAACGGGTTTCGATACTCGTGGTTATCGGTGCACAGATAGCCCAATATGTAGCTTTGTGCTTAATTCCAAACAAACATTTAACTTATATCGGCCCGGCATGGCCAGGTGGGTTAAGGCGTTCGACTCCTAATCTGAGAGTCGCGGGTTCGAACCCCGCTCGCACCAAACATGTTCACCTTTTCAGCCGTGGGGGTGTTATAATGTGACGGTCAATTACACTACTCGTTGGTAAAAGAGTAGCTCAAGAGTTGTCGATGGGTGATTATAACTAGCTACCATCCCCTAGTCTTACAGTGCTAAATTAAGGATGGCTAGCGCAGATAGCCCTCGTGTAGCTTTGCGCAAAATTCAAAAAGAAAGAAAGAAACAAACAATTACCCTATACCATCCTTTCATCTGTCTCGCCCATCCACTGCTACCAACGTAACACCCTTCTACCTTTTTTCTTTAATGCAGTAGCACATTACAGTTCCTGGCTAATCATCTTTATTTGGAGGAATAAACATCGCATATAACACCACATGAGTATCACAATTAACGCTGCTGGGTTAATGAATGCAATGAAAAGTAATGCAGAAACTCCCCTACATGACATACACCAGTGTTTTGAAAGTTACATTACTTACTATTTGCCATCACTCAAGTGAAAATTTAGAGGGTCACTAGGCTGTTGTTGTTTCTGCCTTTGTAGTAATAACTTCCATCTAGGGAGGTTTCATTCTACAGTTAAGGGGTTCATGCCAATTTTGGTAGCTTCCGTTACGAAGGAGGTAATAAAGAGAATTTTGTTCTTTCATTCGCCCACTCGTTATTTAATTGTCATACGTTCGAAACTTATGGTGAAAACATAACAAGAATTCTCACCTCTACATTCGTAGTTGGCTAGTTTTTTATTTGGTGTTTCTTTGAAAGTCACTAAGAAACTCGAAAGTGTTTCGCTCCCAGATTTGGTCAACACTCGTGTTTTTTTCTTTTCTTTTTGGTGAATGAAAATCCGAAATGCAAGGTTTAAAAAAGCACGTGTGTAGTCTAGACTCTACAGATGTCGAAATAATCGTTATGTCTAAGGAAACCAACTCTGCTGTGTAAACTACAAACTTTCGAAACAATTTGTGGAAGAACTCTCTGAATTCACGTGGAAAATGACCGTCGCACGAGGAATGCTATTTGTTACTTAACTGACTCTTTTTAAATAATTTGTTCTCTGTTAGGTGGTCTCCTGATGAGATAGCTCACTGACTTATAACGCTAAAATTCGAGGCTCAATTCTCTGCGGTGACCAAAGCAGATATCCAAATGTGGTTTTGGTCTGAAACAAACAAACTCATATAGGGTATTCATAGCTTAGTTTTTTTTATATAATATGTCCAATGATGTAAGATATTTCCAAAATAAAACGCGTGTATTAAAAATAACAACAACTTACTATGCATCAAGCACAGAACTGTTGAAGAAAGTTATAAGGCTTTTGATAGTTTCAAATAATTATGTTTTTGCTATACATTTGCTAAACAAATGTAAACTCTCCGTGGTGGATATTTGAAAAAAAAATTTAGAATTATTGTTGTTGTTAAGGCTATCGAAAATCAATACCTCTTAGCCCCAAGGGGAATGTGTTATTTGCAATTAAACACAAAGCTGCACAATGGACTATCCATTCTCTGCCCACCATGGGTACCGAAACCTGGTTTTTAGCGTTGTAAGTCTACAGACATACCAGAGGAGGGCATATGTATTAATAATGAATCATTTCTTGAAGAGTTGTTTGGCAGTAATGGATAGATTTCTTTTTAAAAATCCACCTTAGGTTTTAGAAATTTTAGTAATTGTATTTTTGAGGAATCCTTCTTTAAAAAATCACGCAAGAGCTTTGGAGTTTTTAAAATAAATACAGATCGGTAATTTAGAATTTTTAAGACAAATTCACGCACTTTTGGGATTTTATTAAACGTGCACTTAATGATAATTTGGAAATAATTGTGCATTGTTTTTGAAAGATGACAATGAAAACCATAACCACGAGAATATTTCAAAATATAAAAATGTTACATCAAGAAGAGGTTTTTCTGTCTTAATATGTTTTGTTTATGAGTTCAAAGTAGTACTGTTAGTGAAGGACTCTACATGTTGCATATAGTAATGGGCCTACGTAGTTTCCACTGAAAATATTAGCCGTCAGTACAATACCAAAAGCTCACTTGTATCGCAGGAGCGAAACACTGAGAACTTATGCTGGAAGGCAAACAAATCAATACTTTACATACCAGCAATCCGTTGTAACACAAAGACTTGTGAGAGCACTTTAGCAACTGGTTGATTCTTTAATGCGCAGAGATGTGGCAGTATTAACAGCATATGGTTGATTAGTTAACATATACAGGTGTGAGAGTATGAACAGCGTGTGGTTCTTATTTAACATAAACAACCGTGAAAACATTAGCAGCATGTACTAATTAAAGATAAACAGAATTGAGTAGATTAACAGCATATAATACATTATTTAATACAAACAGGGTTGAGCACATTAATACGATGTGATTGATTATTTAATTCAAACAGACATGATCGCATTAGCAACATTTCACTACTCTTTTAGGGCAACTGTAAATAATCAACATATGTAGGACTAAAGCACTGAATTTATCTTGTTTATAAAGTATATAACAGTAAGAAGTAATAACATACCAGCTTGTATTTTATACATATATGAAGTATATAACAATAAGAAGTAATAACATACCGGCTTGTATTTTATACATATATGAAGTAAATAATAAGTAATAACATACCAGCTTGTATTTTATACATATATGAAGTAAATAACAGTAAGAAGTAATAACATACCAGCTTGTATTTTATACACATATGAAGTAAATAACAATAATAAGTAATAACATACCAGCTTGTATTTTATACATATATGAAGTAAATAACAATAAGAAGTAATAACATACCAGCTTGTATTTTACAACATATGAAGTAAATAACAATAATAAGAAGTAATAACATACCAGCTTGTATTTTATACATATATGAAGTAAATAATAATAATAATAAGTAATAACATACCAGCTTTGATTTTATACACATATGAAGTAAATAACAATAATAAGTAATAACATACCAGCTTGTATTTTATACATATATGAAGTAAATAATAATAATAATAAGTAATAACATACCAGCTTGTATTTTATACATATATGAAGTAAATAACAATAAGAAGTAATAACATACCAGCTTGTATTTTACAACATATGAAGTAAATAACAATAATAAGAAGTAATAACATACCAGCTTGTATTTTATACATATATGAAGTAAATAATAATAATAATAAGTAATAACATACCAGCTTTGATTTTATACACATATGAAGTAAATAACAATAATAAGTAATAACATACCAGCTTGTATTTTATACATATATGAAGTAAATAACAATAAGAACTAATAACATACCGGCTTGTATTTTATACATATATGAAGTAAATAACAATAAGAAGTAATAACATAACAGCTTGCATTTTACACACATATGAAGTAAATAACAATAAGAAGTAATAACATACCAGCTTGTATTTTATACATATATGAAGTAAATAACAGAAAGAAGTAATAACATACCAGCTTGTATTTTACACACATATGAAGTAAATAACAATAATAAATTATAACATACCAGCTTGTATTTTATACATATATGAAGTAAATAACAGAAAGAAGTAATAACATACCAGCTTGTATTTTACAACATATGAAGTAAATAACAATAAGAAGTAATAACACACCAGCTTGTATTTTACAACATATGAAGTAAATAACAATAATAAGAAGTAATAACATACCAGCTTGTATTTTATACATATATGAAGTAAATAATAATAATAATAAGTAATAACATACCAGCTTTGATTTTATACACATATGAAGTAAATAACAATAATAAGTAATAACATACCAGCTTGTATTTTATACATATATGAAGTAAATCACAATAAGAAGTAATAACATACCAGCTTGTATTTTACAACATATGAAGTAAATAACAATAATAAGAAGTAATAACATACCAGCTTGTATTTTATACATATATGAAGTAAATAATAATAATAATAAGTAATAACATACCAGCTTTGATTTTATACACATATGAAGTAAATAACAATAATAAGTAATAACATACCAGCTTGTATTTTACACACATATGAAGTAAATAACAATAATAAATTATAACATACCAGCTTGTATTTTATACATATATGAAGTAAATAACAGAAAGAAGTAATAACATACCAGCTTGTATTTTACAACATATGAAGTAAATAACAATAAGAAGTAATAACACACCAGCTTGTATTTTACAACATATGAAGTAAATAACAATAAGAAGTAATAACACACCAGCTTGTATTTTACAACATATGAAGTAAATAACAATAAGAAGTAATAACATACCAGCTTGTATTTTATACATATATGAAGTTTTTAACAATAATAAGTAATAACATACCGGCTTGTATTTTATACATATATGAAGTAACTAACAATAAGAAGTAATAACATACCAGCTTGTATCTTACACACATATGAAGTAAATAACAATAAGAAGTAATAACACACCAGCTTGTATTTTACAACATATGAAGTAAATAACAATAAGAAGTAATAACATACCAGCTTGTATTTTACACACATATGAAGTAAATAACAATAATAAGTAATAACATACCAGCTTGTATTTTACACATATATGAAGTAAATAACAATAATAAGTAATAACATACCAGCTTGTATTTTACACACATATGAAGTAAATAACAATAATAAGTAATAACATACCAGCTTGTATTTTACACACATATGAAGTAAATAACAATAATAAGTAATAACATACCAGCTTGTATTTTATACATATATGAAGTAAATAATAATAAGTAATAACATACCAGCTTGTATTTTATACATATATGAAGTAAATAACAATAAGAAGTAATAACATACCAGCTTGTATTTTACAACATATGAAGTAAATAACAATAAGAAGTAATAACATACCAGCTTGTATTTTATACATATATGAAGTAAATAACAATAATAAGTAATAACATACCAGCTTGTATTTTATACATATATGAAGTAAATAACAATAAGAAGTAATAACATACCAGCTTGTATTTTATACATATATGAAGTAAATAACAATAATAAGTAATAACATACCAGCTTGTATTTTACACACATATGAAGTAAATAACAATAATAAGTAATAACATACCAGCTTGTATTTTATACATATATGAAGTAAATAACAATAATAAGTAATAACATACCAGCTTGTATTTTATACATATATGAAGTAAATAACAATAAGAAGTAATAACATACCAGCTTGTATTTTATACATATATGAAGTAAATAACAATAATAAGTAATAACATACCAGCTTGTATTTTACACACATATGAAGTAAATAACAATAATAAGTAATAACATACCAGCTTGTATTTTACACACATATGAAGTAAGTAATAATAATAAGTAATAGCATACCAGCTTGTATTTTATACATATATGAAGTAAATAATAATAAGTAATAACATACCAGCTTGTATTTTATACATATATGAAGTAAATAACAATAATAAGTAATAACATACCAGCTTGTATTTTATACATATATGAAGTAAATAACAATAAGAATTAATAACATACCAGCTTGTATTTTACACACATATGAAGTAAATAACAATAATAAGTAATAACATATCAGCTTGTATTTTATACATATATGAAGTAAATAACAATAATAAGTAATAACATACCAGCTTGTATTTTATACATATATGAAGTAAATAACAATAAGAAGTAATAACATACCAGCTTGTATTTTATACATATATGAAGTAAATAACAATAAGAAGTAATAACATACCAGCTTGTATTTTATACATATATGAAGTAAATAATAATAAGTAATAACATACCAGCTTTGATTTTATACACATATGAAGTAAATAACAATAATAAGTAATAACATACCAGCTTGTATTTTATACATATATGAAGTAAATAACAATAATAAGTAATAACATACCAGCTTGTATTTTATACATATATGAAGTAAATAACAATAATAAGTAATAACATACCAGCTTGTATTTTACACACATATGAAGTAAAGAACAATAATAAGTCATAACATACCAACTTGTATTTTATACATATATGAAGTAAATAACAGTAAGAAGTAATAACATACCAGCTTGTATTTTATACATATATGAAGTAAATAACAATAATAAGTAATAACATACCAGCTTGTATTTTACACATATATGAAGTAAATAACAATAATAAGTAATAACATACCAACTTGTATTTTATACATATATGAAGTAAATAACAGTAAGAAGTAATAACATACCAGCTTGTATTTTATACATATATGAAGTAAATAACAATAATAAGTAATAACATACCAGCTTGTATTTTACAATATATGAAGTAAATAACAATAAGAAGTAATAACATACCAGCTTGTATTTTATACATATATGAAGTAAATAACAGAAAGAAGTAATAACACACCAGCTTGTATTTTACAACATATGAAGTAAATAACAATAAGAAGTAATAACATACCAGCTTGTATTTTACACACATATGAAGTAAATAACAATAATAAGTAATAACATACCAGCTTGTATTTTACACACATATGAAGTAAATAACAATAATAAGTAATAACATACCAGCTTGTATTTTACACACATATGAAGTAAATAACAATAATAAGTAATAATAACATACCAGCTTGTATTTTATACATATATATGAAATAAAATAATAATAAGTAATAACATACCAGCTTGTATTTTATACATATATGAAGTAAATAACAATAAGAAGTAATAACATACCAGCTTGTATTTTATACATATATGAAGTAAATAACAATAAGAAGTAATAACATACCAGCTTGTATTTTACAACATATGAAGTAAATAACAATAAGAAGTAATAACATACCAGCTTGTATTTTATAAATATATGAAGTTTTTAACAATAACAAGTAATAACATACCAGCTTGTATTTTATACATATATGAAGTAAATAACAATAAGAATTAATAACATACCAGCTTGTATTTTACACACATATGAAGTAAATAACAATAATAAGTAATAACATACCAGCTTGTATTTTATACATATATGAAGTAAATAACAATAATAAGTAATAACATACCAGCTTGTATTTTATACATATATGAAGTAAATAACAATAATAAGTAATAACATACCAGCTTGTATTTTATACATATATGAAGTAAATAACAATAATAAGTAATAACATACCAGCTTGTATTTTACACACATATGAAGTAAATAACAATAATAAGTAATAACATACCAGCTTGTATTTTACACACATATGAAGTAAATAACAATAATAAGTAATAACATACCAGCTTGTATTTTATACATATATGAAGTAAATAATAATAAGTAATAACATACCAGCTTGTATTTTATACATATATGAAGTAAATAACAATAATAAGTAATAACATACCAGCTTGTATTTTATACATATATGAAGTAAATAACAATAAGAAGTAATAACATACCAGCTTGTATTTTATACATATATGAAGTAAATAACAATAATAAGTAATAACATACCAGCTTGTATTTTATACATATATGAAGTAAATAACAATAATAAGTAATAACATACCAGCTTGTATTTTATACATATATGAAGTAAATAACAATAAGAAGTAATAACATACCAGCTTGTATTTTATACATATATGAAGTAAATAACAATAAGAAGTAATAACATACCAGCTTGTATTTTATACATATATGAAGTAAATAATAATAATAAGTAATAACATACCAGCTTTGATTTTATACACATATGAAGTAAATAACAATAATAAGTAATAACATACCAGCTTGTATTTTATACATATATGAAGTAAATAACAATAATAAGTAATAACATACCAGCTTGTATTTTATACATATATGAAGTAAATAACAATAATAAGTAATAACATACCAGCTTGTATTTTATACATATATGAAGTAAATAACAATAATAAGTAATAACATACCAGCTTGTATCTTACACACATATGAAGTAAAGAACAATAATAAGTCATAACATACCAACTTGTATTTTATACATATATGAAGTAAATAACAGTAAGAAGTAATAACATACCAGCTTGTATTTTATACATATATGAAGTAAATAACAATAATAAGTAATAACATACCAGCTTGTATTTTACAATATATGAAGTAAATAACAATAAGAAGTAATAACATACCAGCTTGTATTTTACACACATATGAAGTAAAGAACAATAATAAGTAATAACATACTAACTTGTATTTTATACATATATGAAGTAAATAACAGTAAGAAGTAATAACATACCAGCTTGTATTTTATACATATATGAAGTAAATAACAATAATAAGTAATAACATACCAGCTTGTATTTTATACATATATGAAGTAAATAACAATAATAAGTAATAACATACCAGCTTGTATTTTATACATATATGAAGTAAATAATAATAAGTAATAACATACCAGCTTTGATTTTATACACATATGAAGTAAATAACAATAATAAGTAATAACATACCAGCTTGTATTTTATACATATATGAAGTAAATAACAATAATAAGTAATAACATACCAGCTTGTATTTTATACATATATGAAGTAAATAACAATAATAAGTAATAACATACCAGCTTGTATCTTACACACATATGAAGTAAAGAACAATAATAAGTAATAACATACCAGCTTGTATTTTATACACATATGAAGTAAATAATAAGTAATAACATACCAGCTTGTATTTTATACATATATGAAGTAAATAACAGTAAGAAGTAATAACATACCAGCTTGTATTTTATACATATATGAAGTAAATAACAATAATAAGTAATAACATACCAGCTTTGATTTTATACACATATGAAGTAAATAATAAGTAATAACATACCAGCTTGTATTTTATACATATATGAAGTAAATAACAATAATAAGTAATAACATACCAGCTTGTATTTTATACATATGTGAAGTAAATAACAATAATAAGTAATAACATACCAGCTTGTATCTTACACACATATGAAGTAAAGAACAATAATAAGTAATAACATACCAACTTGTATTTTATACATATATGAAGTAAATAACAGTAAGAAGTAATAACATACCAGCTTGTATTTTATACATATATGAAGTAAATAACAATAATAAGTAATAACATACGAGCTTGTATTTTATACATGTATGAAGTAAATAATAATAAGTAATAACATACCAGCTTTGATTTTATACATATATGAAGTAAATAACAGTAAGAAGTAATAACATACCAGCTTGTATTTTATACATATATGAAGTAAATAACAATAGTAAGTAATAACATACCAGCTTGTATTTTATACACATATGAAGTAAATAATAAGTAATAACATACCAGCTTGTATTTTATACATATATGAAGTAAATAACAGTAAGAAGTAATAACATACCAGCTTGTATTTTATACATATATGAAGTAAATAACAATAATAAGTAATAACATACCAGCTTGTATTTTATACATATATGAAGTAAATAATAAGTAATAACATACCAGCTTGTATTTTATACATATATGAAGTAAATAACAGTAAGAAGTAATAACATACCAGCTTGTATTTTATACATATATCAGATTATTTGTTTAATGACTACAACTTTTTCACGTGAGCATGCGATGTACATGTGTGTATAAATAAGTTACAAGTACGAGCTATCATAACAATTCTAATTATTATTCCTATGCGTTTCCTGTATTTGACTCCTATAAATTTCGCGCTTAACTTATTCATTACAGTTTGTTTGGCTTATAATCCAACTGAAATGGAGAAACAAATGGCTTGATGAGTTTAATAACTATTAAAATGTCATGTACTATGAAACACGTGGTACGCAAACTTACAAGTTTGTTTGCTTTGAACTTTGTGAAAAGCTACTCAAGGGCTATCTGCGTTAGCCATCCCAAATTTAGCAGTGTAAGACTAGAGGGTAGGCAGCTAGTCATCACTTCACACCGCCAACTCTTGGGCTACTCTTTTACCAACGAACAGTGGGATTGACCCTCACATTATAACGCGCCCACGGCTGAAAGGGCGAGCATGTTTGGTGCGACGGGGATTCGAACCCGCGACCTTCAGGTTACGAGTCGAACGTCTTAACCCACCTGGCTATGCCGGGCCCAAGTTACAAGTCTTTAAGGAGCTAGACGTCAGTGTTTGGTTTGAGACTCTTCTCAATACTACAAATATTATCCAGATCTTTGATCATCCTGTATTTGAGAAAGATTTTCTGAGTTGTAGAAGGTGAAATTTGACGTCATCCAATCAATATAAACACATACAATCTCGGAAAGGATGGACGGGGCGGTAGTGTGGAATCTCTCTGATTGTTCTTTGCTCTTGTTATCCATTGTTTCTAACACTACGTTTCTGGTGTTAGACATCTAAAGCCCCAATGATCGAAATATTATGCTCCAAGGTACTAATTCTCTGAGTTTGACCATTACGAATTTTTAAGTAAGAGACGTGTAAAAATAATTTTTCAGGTGGCGTTTTTTACATTTTCTTCTGCCAATAAAGTTCTTCGTTCCATTACAGAAGTAAATAATAAAACGGGACCTAGTTTGTGTAAGTAACATTTCAGCCAGATTTTTAACTGCCACATGTCGTTACCAGTCACAGCGCCACCAGTACAGTTGACCATTTTGAAGATATCACAATTGAAAGTAAAATAACTTTCATGCGACTCTGAGAGATGTTTGTTTTTAAATATTTGTATAAAACTACATAATAACTACCTGCGCCAGCCATCCTTTATTTCGAACATAGATGAACTAGGCTGGAGGGGCAAGTCAAAAAGCACGCACCGCCAATTGGAGAGGTACTTTTGACTGATCGATTAATGGGATTTGACAGTCACTCTTATAACGCTTTTTTTTTGCTGTGAACGTGGATCTTTAACAGCCTGCATTGACCTTACATTTATGTACTTTTACATTTACTACAAAATATAGCTATTGGAATGAGATTGCTGGCCATATGAAACACTCGTATTCTGTTTAGTATAGATATTGTTCAACTATTAAAAAAAAGGAAATAAATATAAACATAACTTTATTATTATTATTATTCTTAATATACTTGAGTATTTGGTTTTCATGCAAAAATTTAAAAAGGCTCAGGTGTTGAGTGTTATTATATACGGATTTATGGTGGTTTTTTTTAGGTTACGAGCCGACTGCTCGGTAAACGTCTCTCGAAAGTACGTCAATTCGCGAAACATTTTCAACGAGGACAAACATTTGTCTTGTAACTTAACTTTTAATCGCGTGCTGATGAGTATTTGTTTTTCATTCGCGGATTAATTGGAAAAGAAATAAACACTCCGAAGCCACCCTCACGCGACTGGGAGCGAGCTACACATAATTAATTTAATAGTTTATTACAAGTGTGTGTACTATTATGTGCAGTTTCGTTTAAATGTTTGAGATGGACATTGTAACGTGTGTGTGTTTAGTATCATTTTTAACTTTTAGAGGATAGAATTGTTTAACATATTTCTTTCGCTGTTCACTTATAGATAACCACTTTTATAGATGGTTCTTATAAAAAAAAGTACACAATAATAATAATAATAAAAACAACTTTCGAAACCGCGTAAATTTCCTAATACGTTTCAATGTCGACTGTTAACTCACCAAACACGTATAAACTAACATCTCAGCTAACGCCATTCACGCTTTATTCTGTTTACCATCTCCAAGTGCTAACAGGAAAGCGTTACCATGACAACGTGAAGCGGTAAGAAGTTAGGTTTCCCTTCCCCATCTGTCTTACGTCCGCGTTTGCAGGAGGTAATCGGCTTCGTTGTTGTTTTTTTACTTTGAATTGCGTGTATACGACGGTGGTAAATTGCTTCACTCTTGCCAGGTTTCCGACTGAGAGTACAGACTTACGATCGTATGCTGCTCACGTCGACTGGCCACGCCTCGGCTCGATATGAGACTTCAACTGATACTAAAAATGTGGTTCGAAGCAATCTGCCAGAATTTTTTTGACTTGGTTAGTCATATGAGTAGTCTGAAGATGGCGCTGTGCTCTTGTAAGGGCATTCACTGGGATTAAATTTTCGACTGTGTTTGCTCCAAGTTGTTTCGCTTGGTCTGAAGGATTTCCTAAAAGCACATCTGTACGTCGACACGATCAAGTGACTGGTTTTAAACCTAATCGTTGTGCACTGAATTAAGAAAAGCGTTAAAAAAATCGGACGAAAAATAATGTTTTCGTGTTATTAGTTATTTATCTTAAGCAGTAAAAAATATAACGTAATTAATTAATTAAAAACATTTTTATCGCTAAACTACAATATTTTAATTATTTAAAAAACACTGCATATTATTCGTCTGGCATAAAACGCAAAGGTAACAATATCAATTTGTTTGTTTTTTGAATATCTGACAAGAACAGTTTCCCAATGGGGGTTCTTCCATGGGACAGCAGTAAGTTTACGGACTTACATCGCTAAAATTCGTTGTTAGATTTCCCGCGGTGGACATAGCAGACAGCCCATTGTGGCTTTAGTCTGAAATAAAAGCAAGAAAACTGCCATGAATAAAACATAAAACAATTAGGAAAATATTTTTCAAACTTCTATGCTCCCTTTACAGTGGAATAACTTTTCTTAGCCGTAATGGCGTTACGTTGGTTTCTGAACTTGATTTATAGAAGTTGTCGAAAAATATTGTTTTTTTTTATTTGTTTGTTCGTTTCAATGCAAAAGAGTTTAAGAGTTACTTTAATAATATAGACAAATATAAGCGTTAAACTATTAAACCGTTTTGGGACTGCTACAAATATGAAAATGAAAATATAAAATGCATGGTTCTTTACCCGCAGCTAAAGAGTGTACTCTAGAATATTTACCATTTGTATCTTGATTACAGTAACTCTTGTTTGTTCTGTTTTTACTCTATTTACCACTCGGTACCCTGCTTCGTTTATAATTTTGATAGGTCTCAAAATATGCATTGTTCTTGAAGAAAAAATGAATATCAGAAGATTCGTGGTTTGCATCCCATTGCCGGAAAACCTGTCACCTACGTTATTTTAGAGACGGATTTTTACTATTGTTTTAACTTATCTAACCAGTAGCAGGTATTCTTTACGAACTAGTGTTTTTTATTGTTATTAGTTTTTGATATTACACTTGATTTGATTGTTCCTACGAGTTAGGCTAGCCATGGCCAAGTGGTTAAGACACTCGACTCGCAATCTAAGGATCCCAGGTTCGAATTCCCGTTACACCATATATGCTCGTTCTTTCAGCCGTGGGGGCGTTATAATGTTATAGTCAATCCCATCATTCGTTGGTGAAAGAGTAGCCCAAGAGTTGGCGGTGGATGGTGATGACTAACTGCCTCCCTCTAGTCTTATACTACTAAATTAGGGACGGCTAGCGCAGATAGCCCTCAAAGTAAATCAAACCTATTCTTATTATCAGCATACCTCGACATTGTATTTTCACTTCTGTTAAATGTAGGATTTCACGGGGTCTCTTTAATTCAAAACTTCTCTTCCCTGGAGTGTAGGAGAGCCAACATGTTCCAACATGAATCACAAACTCTCTCTTTCATTGCCTGTTGTTCAAATTTAGTTATTTGTCTGTTTCCCAAAGAAACGAGGCCTAGGGGTGAATTTATTATTTAGTTCAACCCACATTGTAACTTACGTATTCATCATACAACAGCTGTTGTACAAAGAATATGTGGATTGTTTTCACCCCCACTGAGACTGTTTCAAGTCTTTACTATACCTGAAATATGGAGAGAAAAGTATGCCTGGTTATTCCTTAAAACGTTATCTACCCAGGTGTTGACGATTTCCACTCGAACCTGAAATAACGTTTTAAGCCATCTGTCTGCATCTCCTAGAGGTTTTTTGTTGTTGTTTCTTAGCAGTTAAGCACAAAGCTACATAATGGGCTATCTGTGCTCTGACTACCATGAGTATCGAAACCCAGTTTATAGCATTGTAAGTCCACAGACATGCCGCTGTGCCACTGGGAGGGAGCTCTCACAGAGGTTGTTTGTGAACGTTCTGCAGATCCTATGGGGATTGAACTACAGTGTCGTCCACTCTATTGGTCGTTAGAGTCCAAGTTGCTAGACAACTTGACTGGTTCTGCTTTTTCCTGTAGTAAATGTCCTATGTGACTTCCGTCACAACTTCAGAGGATAAACTGAGAGACAACCATTACGAGCTGTATCAACAACCGATGTCGTTTGTTACATCTTTTATCAGCTTCTAATAAGCGTCTCACAGACAGCACTATTTTGTAGCTTTGCGTGTAACAATAAACGAAAACTATCAAGTCTCGATCCTCCACGAACCTCTTGTTCGCCACTTTACACGTGATTTCGTAACAGTGTTAATTCTACTGCTGTAGCAGTCAGAAACGTCCCCTACGGTATACGAATTTTTCTGTCAGCGTTCACCAGTGTGAAATAATTTTTGTGTCTTTAGTGCATGAACAAAACATCGTGAAGAAGTATAAAGGGAGATGTCTGCATTTAAAAGATCAATAAATATTAAAAAGAGAGTTTAAAAGAAAAATACACATATAAAACAATGGTCCCTCAAAGGTAGAAATAATTTTTATTTCGTGACGTAAATTATTCTCCCCTCACCTTTTTCTTTTTTTTTTATAAATATGGAAGCTAAAAGATACCAACAGACTTTATAATAACCCTGTACTTGTGGTTCCCAAACCTTTTTAGTCTGAGGCTCCCTTCATGTCAATAAAAAAGTTTGAGGCCACCCCAACCTACAACTTTAGCATAGTGATTAAAAAAATAGTGCCGCTGTAGAAACAGTAACATCTCAGACATAGTGTATCATTTAATGAATTCAACATAATTTTATCGACTTATTGCTTATTTAAAACGAAATTTAATTTCGCATTTTTTAAATAATATTTGGCGATCACTAGAAAATGCTTCAAGACCCTTAGGAGGGCCGCGGCTCCCACTTTGAGAAACACTGGTCGAGCATAAAGGTGTTCTGTATTAAAGTATATAGTGCGATCATGTTTATTGAGTTTTATACATATTTTTGAATGTTTCTTATTGGTTTTAGTCCGCTTTGTTTTTCTCGTGATACGAACCGCCCTTTTTCACCCGCTTGTTTGTTTTATTTTGAATTTCGCGCAAAGCTACTCGAGGGCTATCTGCGCTAGCCGTCCCTAATTTAGCAACAGTGAAGTATGGATATTCAGTATCTACGATAGTGATAGACGAAACGAACAGTGTGTAATATAATGAAACTTGAAAGCTGGAACTTTTCTGCTTGCCCTCGTATATATTTCAAGCTGTTTCTAATCATATGGATTGTTACTCTAATCAGTAACTAAATAATCAGTAACCCTTAATAACAACAACCTTTGGATTATTTATTAGTTTAACCTGTTTTGTGATATCACGTGTGTTTTTTCTGTTGTTTTTATCTTTTATTGGCTGAAGTTAGGCTTCACTCCTATTCTATTAGTTCCCTAACGAAGTGGAATTAATTTTGAGAAACATATTGTTTAGTGTTGCGTTACCCATAAACGTAGAATAGCTTTCCATAACGATTTTGCCCGGATGTAGCTTAATGGTTAGAGTGCCGGTCTATAAATGCGAGGGACCAAAGTTCACGTCCCCTTGCCACAAAATCGAGCACCCTACTATGGTTCTGTGGGTGCGTTATAAAAGTAATGGTTAAAACTTTATTGGATTAGAATAACTCAAGATTTGGTAGTGGGTGCTGTTGACTAGGTGCCTTTCCACTAAGCTACCAGTTCAAAGTAAGGAATGGTGAATACAGATAACCTTTGTATGTAACTTTGCACGAATATCCGAAGCAAGCAAACAAACCATTACTATTCGTGGACATCATAATTCTTGGTTGCTAGAGTTCTGAGTGTTACATCAATAAGACTAAAATATGGTGATCCTCTTTACACTTGAAATTATAGCTTTAAAATATATTTATTTATTAACTATGTTCATTAATCGTGCATGATCCATTTATTACAAACGCTCCACTGTTTCAGCATAAGTGTATTTTCAGTTCCGCTACCGACGGTGAACGGAGGATACATTTTCATTCCCGTGTGTTTGTCAACAACATTTCTCGAAAAATTGCAAAATGGATTTGGACGAAAGTTGGTATACATTTAAACTATGACCAAACTTAAAAGTGATTAGCTTTAGATAGTTAGGGTTGCAATAATAATAACAAAATTCTTATCTGTTAATACGGGAACTGATTTGTCACACTATTTTTGCTTTGTTTCTCAGTCAAAAATAATCGGATTTTGATGAAAGTTGGTTGACATAGTAGGATATTATTTCTCATTGTTCTGACAAAAACATTCCGTTGATAACGACGGACATACATACATACTTTTCGATTTTTTTTGAAATATGATTAGTTCTGCTTAGCTGAGTTATACTGAGTTTTCCTCTAGTTTGCAGATGTATCAACTTGTCAACATAGAAATTGTTTTGAAGGATAAGAGTGATATAAAGGTTGAAAAATTATCTTAAACATCAACATTCTAGAGTAGAAATATTAGAGCGAAAAGGAATTAAAATATCTGTTCCACAGAATTTTAAAAACGGTTGTCAGTTTCGGATCTGTCACTAAAACTGAAATATTCGAGACTCCATAACCAAATGATTGTGTTTCCTGGCCCGGCAATGCTAGGTGGTTAGGGATTCGAATTCCGTCCCACCAAACATGCTCGCCATTTCATCAGCCGTGGGGGGCGTTATTATATATTGGTTAATTCCACTATTCGTTAGTAAAAGAATAGTCGAAGAGCTAGCGGAGGGTGGTGCAAGAAGATCTTCTAGGTTGGTCCCAAGTGCAACTCACTGACACGCAACGCCAAGGCCATGTGAAATAATAGAGCAGATAGAGAAAAACTAGTAGCTGGTTCTCGGACAAAACGTGAGGCAGTATTACTTCGTGTTAGTTGCAAAACGTTGGAGACACCACTTAGTTTAACCTAAATGTTTCATAGGCTTAAGATTAGCCATTATTTAGAGTTAAGCTAACCTACGACGCTGGTATGAAACTGATAACAGTGAGATGTAGCTTCTTGATTAAACATAATTTTAAATGTGTTCATTAATTATTTGTAAATAATATTTAGCATTTCTCCCTCTATTTACATTTGTTTTCAGGATATCAATTTCGTTATTCAAATTTTTGCTGTGACGTTTGGTTTGTTTTGAATTTCGCGCAAAACTACTTGAGGGCTATCCGCACTAGCCGTCACTAATTTAGCAGTGTAAGACTAGAGGGTAGGCAGCTAGTCATCACCACCCACCGCCAACTCTTGGGCTACTCTTTCACCAACGAATAGTGGGATTGACCATCACTTTATAACGCCCCAACGGCTGAAAGGGCGAGCATGTTTGGTGCAACGGGGATTCGAACCCGCGATCCCCAGATTATGAGTCGAACGCCTTAACCCACCTGGCCATGCGGTATTTTAATTCAAAATACTTACCATTAACGGCCGCACGCATATCAACTCTTGGTACACTGTGCCTTCAGAGTATTTTCGTTCCTAAAATATGTAAAACTGTCATTATGAATTTGTTTAATTTTAAGAATACGATGGGTATTTGTCCCTGAGCTGGCATGAATAGGTGGTTAGAGCAGTTGACCCGCAATCTGAGGGTGTCGAGTTCGAATCTTGTCTTACTATCCCGCTATAATATGATGGTCAATTCCCTTATTTTTTCGTGAAAGAGTAGCCCAAGCGTTGGCGGTGAGTAGTGATAACTAGTTGCTTTCTCTCTAATATTACACTACTAAGTTAGGGACGGATAGCTGTCTTGTAGGTTTGCGCGAAATTCAAAACAGCCCAAATTATTTTCCCTAAGGGTCTAGACTTCGATCTCGAAGATCAAGTTATTGTGACGTGCACTCTAGGGAAAAAAAACAAACAAAAGTGTGATCTATGTGTGAATGTAATTAGCAATCCTCTTGTTATTGAGAAGACGAGAATTCACTCTCTGAACCAAAAGTTGTAAATTTAGAATAAGTAGAATTTTCCATGTGGCAAAGATGTGAATTCATAAATAGAATAGAAAATAATGTAAGTCCTTATATATAAAGAAAAGAAAACTTAAACTCAATCAAGCTAATTTTATATTCATCATAAAATTTTATTTAAAAATCGTTTACCAACAGAACTCACCTACACAGTTAAGACTACCTGAGTCTTAACTAAGGTAGATTAAGCGTAGATTCTTAAAAACCAATGTTATTTAATATTTTATTGTATTGTAATGTAGGAATGAAACACTTTTTCTAACAAAGGATATGAATTTACAGTTGTTTGTGGAACAGCTCCTGTAACAGTAATTCACACGTGTTTGTGGAACAGCTCCTGTAACAGTAATTCACACTTGTTTGTGGAACAGCTCCTGTAACAGTAATTCACACGTGTTTGTGGAACAGCTCCTGTAACAGTAATTCACACTTGTTTTGGGAACAGCTCCTGTAACAGTAATTCACACTTGTTTTGGGAACAGCTCCTGTAACAGTAATTCACACTTGTTTGTGGAACAGCTCCTGTAACAGTAATTCACACGTGTTTGTGGAACAGCTCCTGTAACAGTAATTCACACTTCTCTGATGATAGCTCCTGAACTAGTGGTTTACAATTGTTTCCGAATAGTTCCTGTTATTCTCACAAACACGTTTCAGTGTTTACTTCGTATAGCAGTTTGTATCAATACGATAAAAACCAGTTTCTGAGGGATCCGGTGACCAACAATAAAAAACAAAAGTGTGATTTCACACTTTTATGGGTGTGAAATGTGATATATAATATACCTGTAACATAAGTATAAGTTACTATGCTTTAATGGGTTATTCTAAATTATGTATGATAGAAGCTATTTAATAACTTTAAAAGAAGATGAGTGAATAGTTCTGTCAGACTGGTTGTTCGAAAATTATGAATTATCCTTTAGAATGGTTCCAGTTCCGGTGAAGTTGCATAAGAAAAAACGGTTAAAGGATAGTGACTGCATGGGCGTCAAGAGAGGGCACCCGCCCTCCTGGAAAATAAGAAGCATAATCCTTTCTTTATTCAACCGGTATATGCATACGAATTTTTTATTCAATTCATAATTTCATAGTACTGTTGTAAACATTTCTGTGGACGCTCATGAGTAAACGTAATGTTTCCTAACCCATTATGTAAACATTTCTGTGGACGCTCATGAGTAAACGTAATGTTTCCTAACCCATTATGTAAACATTTCTGTGGACGCTCATGAGTAAACGTAATGTTTCCTAACCCATTATGTAAACATTTCTGTGGACGCTCATGAGTAAACGTAATGTTTCCTAACCCATTATGTAAACATTTCTGTGGACGCTCATGAGTAAACGTAATGTTTCCTAACCCATTATGTAAACATTTCTGTGGACGCTCATGAGTAAACGTAATGTTTCCTAACCCATTATGTAAACATTTCTGTGGACGCTCATGAGTAAACGTAATGTTTCCTAACCCATTATGTAAACATTTCTGTGAACGCTCATGAGTAAACGTAATGTTTCCTGACCCATTATGTAAACATTTCTGTGGACGCTCATGAGTAAACGTAATGTTTCCTAACCCATTATGTAAACATTTCTGTGGACGCTCATGAGTAAACGTAATGTTTCCTAACCCATTATGTAAACATTTCTGTGGACGCTCATGAGTAAACGTAATGTTTCCTAACCCATTATTTGCCAACTTCAGTATATTATATTTTAGTGTATTATAATAATACATTAAAATTAATCCTTTATTTGTACTTTGATATTCTGAGAATAAAAGGGTTAGAAAAACCGAATTGTGAGAAATACTTAAATTTGAAGGAATATGTGAAACGATATAAAAGACGAAACGTTTTTCTAAGATCCGCGTTACACACGTGCATGCATTACAATAATCGCTTAGCCTACTTTTACAAAACTCACTTTGACTGTCCTGTGATGTAATTCGAAGAGTTTGTATTATATGGTCAAATCGAAGTGCTTTATGTCCGGTGAGGGATATTTCGTAGAAAAAATACCTGTTTCTCAACTTCGTCGATTTGATTGGTTAACTTGTTTTCGAATTACCTTTTCCACCAAGACGCAAAGTAGTTATAAAATAAAGGTTTTATTTCTCTACGTTTTTTAAGTATTTCACGTAACGAACCTAGACTAATCCAGAACTTCAAATATAATCCAAAGTCGTTAAATATTGCATACGTACACTAGTCCCCCGCAAGGACAGCGATAAATCTCCGGACTTACAACACTAAAATTAGGAGTTCGATTCTCTTCGGTGGCCACAGCAGAAAGCCCGATGTGGTTTTGCTATAAGAAAAACACACGCATATGTATACTAATCAACTAATCATATCAGATTAATTGCAAAGCAAACTGAGGTGTCAAAAAACGTCGAAAGTTGTTCTTGATAAAATGAACGAAATTTCTAAATACATTTAGCATATAGTAAAACACTGATGCCGTTTACGTCAGTATTTCATATTTTTTCCCCTTTAGCATTACTCAAGAAAAACATGGTAGCGTCATTGGTTTGAAGCAAGTCAGGTGGACGCACGTGCCGATTACCTAACTCACCACATGCGAATGAATCATTTATATAAGAGATTTTTCGGTTGCGCATGTTACTTGTATATTCTATTTGTGATTGTTATTATAGTTATTACTTTGTCACGTTTTCAAATCTACAACAGCAAAAAACAAAAAACATTGTAAACGAGGTAATGTGATTTGAGTCAGTTTTTTGTTGTTTTTAATTTTAGATATGGTCCCTGTCTTTCCTTGCCTCCAAATGTCGCAGAGTTTTATAGAACGCGTTACATTGAAAATAAATTACATCTGGTTAACACACTTACATATTGGTACATGCTGTACATCATAATTTTATGAAAGATAACAGCTAGAGAGCGCATAAGAATAAGGTCTAGTACATTCGACTAGGTGGATGCACCAGTTATTAACTGCAATCTGAAGTGTGTAAGTTAGTTCACAAGTTAGTGAAGTATTCGTATCAGTGGCAGCTATCGTGTTTATTCAGTTACTTCATCGATTAGCCACGAAAATGTACAAGTAAATATATTTCTACGTTAGTCGTAGTACCACCATTAAAAGTACCACCATTTTCACAAAGTTTCTACAATAACCCGTCGAATGATAGAATACGTACACGAAATGAAAACACGCAATTAGGCTTTTTTGTTTTATTTTTTAATTTCGCGCAAAGCTACACGAGGGCTATCTGCGCTAGTCGTCCCTAATTTAGCAGTGTAAGACTAGAGGGAAGGCAGCTACTCATCACCACCCACCGCCAATTCTTGGGCTACTCTTTTACCAACGAATAGTGGGATTGACTGTCAAATTATAACACCCCCACGGCTGAAAGGGCGAGCATGTTTGGTGCGATGGGGATTGCTCTTTTTTTTTCTGACATGAGAGTAAATTGGAATTATATCAAATGAAATAGATTAACTATAGAATTTTCTTCATAAACAGACGTTAAAAAACCGAACAGTTTTATTTTACATACATTTCCAAACGTTCTTAGTAACAAAACTTTGAAAAAAAAAATTTTTTTCGTTCTTAATTTCTGAGTATTTTAGAAGTAGGATATGAGAATTCGTCACCTGTTTACAATTAACATCTAGCTTTTATAACAGTGTACTAGAAGGGAAAGTTCTTGTGTATTGTGCATGCATATTTAGTATGTGGTCTATTAATTACATTACAGTAAAGAGGGTAAATAAAAAGGCACTATAGCCAAGTGCTTGATTCTCTGTTAACCTTTATCACAAATGATGCACCAAACACTTAAAACACGTGGCTCCTAAAGCTACTGCTTCTGTGTGGAAAAATAATTTCGAAAGCCAGGTTGAGAAACTTGACTTGTTTATTTTTCAGAATTATCAATTAAACATCTTGGAATCTAAACGTTTTTGGAAACCGACATCCTGAAAAAAGTTTTTGTGTTTTTTTCTCAAATCGGGAATATTGTTTTACACAGAAACGTTATAGTGAAATTGTTTTTGTGTTTGAAGAAAAGTTCTTAGAATTGCTTTGCAAACAGATTTGTTATATTTGCTTTTGCGGATATTTGCACAAAACGACAGTATATGACGTAACCGTCTCAAATTTGGACTGATAGAGTGGGGGAAGTCAGATGGTCAGCAGCGCGATCTCTAACTCTGAATTACTGTCATCGAAAATCTGAGCTGATTGTTACTCCTGCAACGCAACACGGCCCCAAACTGAGGAGTGCAAGTTTGTGGCACGGGACGCAAACCGCGGACTCTTGAATTCACAAACTCGAAAGGTAAGTAATAGGTTACACCCTGCCCAATTTTCTAACTAATCCAAAATATTGTGAAGTCTGTGTTCTCTTATATAAGAATTTCGTTTGTTTTATCCACAACACGAAAAAGTAAAACGCATAATTATAATAAACAGTGATTGTTTTGGTTAACTTTTCGAACTTCATAAACGTGCTCACACTTTCAGCCGTGAGGGCGATATTATGTTACGGTCAATCCCACTATTCGTTGATAAACGAATAGTCCAAGAATTGACTGTGGGTAACGATGAATAGCTGCCTTCCCTCTAGTCTTTGACTGTTAAATTAGGAACGGATAGCATAGATAGCCCTCTTGTAGCAATGCGCGAAATCCAAAAACAAAACAAACAATATACTGGTACTTGTCTTTTTTTTTCTTTACTGAGATCCTTTCATCAAGTAATTAGCTTGAGGATGTGGTAGACAAGCGAGTATCGTAAATTTCGACTGTGAAGCAACAAGGAAACAAAAACCAGTTAACGAATATTTAATCCTACAAGAAATTGAAAAACAAAATTAAGACAAATTGAGAAAGCAAGGTTATATTAAAGAAAGGTATCAGTTTATGTAAGAAGAATATTGTTGTATGTGTTTAAGTTAGTATCTATTTACATTCGACTTGAACAAGATCCTCGAGTGTCATAATACCACCTGGTACTTTACTTGCACTGTTAATAAAACTTTATTTTTTGTAACCAGGTTAATTCTTGACTATAGTTAATTAATTAGAATCATAGTTAGTGAAGGACTTTAAGAACAAAGTTTTCCGAAAAAAATATTACACGAATATTGTTTAGGTAAAATATCAGTCAGGTTAATTTCCATTTCACAAAATATTCCAGTGGAGAATTTTTCATATAAACTTTAACAAGATTCCTCGAGTGTCATAATACCACCTGGTACTTTACATGCACTGTTAATATCAGCGTACGTTCGACTCTAACAATACTTCATTGGTATAATACCTGATCCTTTAATTGCAGTGAGAGTCTGTAAGATATAATATGCTGTTCAAATCGAAGTAATGATTACTGTGAATATTGAGAACACTATAACATATGCAAATCATTAAATAAAAAGTTTATTTAGCGTTTTATAAATCAAAACGTTCAAGTTCATTCACGAACCAGTTGTTGAGACAACAAAGAGGGAAGAACTTCGCACTCTGGAGTGTCGGTAATAAGAGTATAAGTAATTATTTGTGGGACACATGTAGCCTCTTATTTACTCTCTTGATATGTTATAGAACCAATCAATAAAACAGAATATAGGGGGTAGCCATGTATTCTAAGCGAGTGCAAATTAAAGCACTGACTCAAAAACGGTAATTCTAAAAGCTACAAGTGTGCATATGTGTGCTTTAACTATAAGTATGTATTCACGTGAGATTTAACTACCAGTGTACATTCAAAACTTGTAACTATAGTATGTATTCACGTAAGTTGTAATTACAAGTGTGTATTCACGTGAGATTTAACTACCAGTCTACATTCAAAACTTGTAACTATAGTATGTATTCACGTAAGTTGTAATTACAAGTGTGTATTCACGTGAGTTTTACCTGCAGTTTCAATATTTTTTTCATTTCCAAATGTACATCGTAAAAGGAAGGTTGTTTTTTTTTACTTATCCGTTCACGTCGCAAAGTTCTATTCCAAATCTTGCTTTATAGCACAAAGGTTTAAAAATACAACTTTTCTTCTTTTTTGAGACTATTAATATATAATCATTAGGACGGCAGTTTGTAGTAATAAATATACTGAAAGTGGTAAAAATAAGTTCTGAATATTAATGAAACGAGTCACTAAAACGTAAGACCTGAGAGGCAGTGAGTCAATATAAACATTCTGTATTTCGATATATACATGTTAGCTCTTACAATGAGCCCTGCATGGCCAGGTGGGTTAAGGCGTTCGACTCGTAATCTGAGTATCGCGGGTTCGAATCCCCGTCGCACCAAACATGCTCGCCCTTTCAGCCGTGGGGGCGTTATAATGTGATGGTCAATCCCACAATTCGTTGGTAAAAGAGTAGCCCAAGAGTTGGCGGTGGGTGGTGATGACTAGCTGCCTTCCCTCTAGTCTTACACTGCTAAATTAGGGACGGCTAGCGCAGATAGCCCTCGAGTAGCTTTGCGCAAAATTAAAAAACAAACAAAGCTCTTACAAACATCGTTTTAATTTATCTGTGTTGACCGTAGTTACGTCTGAGTTGCAAAATTTATAGCCATAGGCAGGGATAAGTAATTCATGTTTTCGAAATGTAACATTAGAAAGTGCACTCTTGAAGATACATCTTATGTGTGTGTGTGTGAGTTTATTTGTGTATCGGCCCGGCATGGCCAAGCGTGTTAAGGCGTGCGACTCGTAATCTGAGGGTCGCGGGTTCGCATCCCCGTCGCGCCAAACATGTTCGCCCTTTCAGCCATGGGGGCGTTATAATGTGACGGTCAATCCCACTATTCATTAGTAAAAGAGTAGCCCAAGAGTTGGCGGTGGGTGACGATGACTAGCTGCCTTCCCTCTAGTGCCTCACTGCTAAATTAGGGACGGCTAGCGCAGATAGCCCTCGAGTAGCTTTGTGCGAAATACAAAAACAAACAAACAATTATTTGTGTATCAGATTGCGCAAAGAGCCCCACTGTGTTCATGACGTAGATCCTTTACTATTTTAATCAGCTTTGAATTATATAGATACAAGTACATTCGCTGTGGAGAAATGACAGTTGGAAATCTAAACGTCACTCTATTTATGGGCTGAGAAACAATCGACGATTGTGGTGAGTTACAAACCGAACATGTCGTCGTTTCAAAATGTATTCCCAAAACGTTCACCCACGTAACAAACATTCTGATCTACGTAATAAGTCTAACATTGACGCTTTGTTTACATGCCAGACAGAACGGAATATAGATGAATTTCCCATCAAAAGTGTCGCAACCGAGTCACGAAGTCAAGGTGTTTTATGGATTCAACGTTTCACAGTGTACCAGTCGTGAGGCTATTTGTTTCCGAAACCATACATTAAACAAGAGTATATTTGAAGTAAAACATTATTTCCTGTTATTCTAGAAACTGTAGAAGTTAATTAAAATGCTGAAAGGAGTGCAGAGAAACACAGTGTAGCGTGAATTTTGTATCAGCAATTGCAATAAATGGCTAAATAGTAATTATCTATAGCTTCAAGTCAAAACTAATCTAATTCTACAATCAGAATTACGAGTAACTTTTAACTTAATGTTGTTGTTGTTTGTGTCGCAAAGCTTACACAATGGGCTATCCGAGCTTTATCATCATCAGGAATCAAACCCCAGATATTAGCGTTGTAACTTTGGGAAATTAACGCTAACCCACTAAGGGACGTAAAATTTGTGAAGCTAATTCTGTATAGGATTTGTTAATAGATATACAGGAAATTATCTATAGCTAAAAGGACGAGCATGTTTAATGTGACGGTGGTTCAAACCCGTGACCCTCAGATAATGTGTCGAGCTTCCTAACCATATGGCCATGCCGGGCAAGAATTATGAACTCTATGAGCTACAACACCGCATGACATATACATTTCAAAATCAAGAAATAAAAAAAATGTTACTTTTAATTTTGGTTTTATTTACTCTTGAAACAGAACACATCTGAAGACCCTGCGAAAATACATCTAGTCTTAGATCATCAACCAGAACTGCCCTGAGATCTATAGGGTTTAGCAGTGGTAGTAACTGCATGTCTCCCGTCATCTTTTTCCTACCTTCTCAGTGGTACAGCAGTATGTCTGTGGACTTACAACGCTAGAAACCGGTTTTTGATACCCCTGGTGGGCAGAGTACAGATAGCCCATTGTGTAGTTTTGCGCTTAACTACAAATAAACATATATATATTTTTGCTAAGGCCTTGGTATACGCTTATCTCATTATGGTTCCATTCAGTTTGGTGCAAAGGCAAAAAAACATGGCTCTTCTGGTACTTTACTTCATCAGAGTTGAATAAGACATTTTTGGCTTCGGGTTCGATGCATCTATATGATGAAGTATGTCAGGTTTTTCTCTTCATTTGCAAAGTCCATTCATGCATTGCGACCTTTGGTGCTACACTGGATCACAATTTTTTGTTGTTGTTGCAATAGGCATCTCTGGTGGCCACGTTCCTACATTTAGTTTGTATCCACAGCTGTTAATGCAGTAGGTTTTACAATATCATTTCATCAATGCTTAACTTCATTTAATATGTCCAACTTTTTGATAACTATAGGTGATGCAAACTTTTGATCGTATTGAAATGGTATTTAAACTCTCCACACCAATAAAAACAGTTTCACTAGTAAACTTTTACTATTCACATTTCTACTTCACTTAACACTGTCCCACCCATATTCATTTGAATTATTTGTGCCATCTGTGCTGTTATTTATGTTTTCTGCTGCATTTTCGTAAGTTAGTTAGCAAATCAATCCACATCTTCTTTGTTCCTTCTTCACAGAACTTAGAAGTACTGCTTCATTTTTCAACAATCTAACGAAAATTGGACCAGAATATTTGTGTCCATTTCTGCAGTCC
Organism: Tachypleus tridentatus; assembly: GCF_004210375.1. Lineage (NCBI taxonomy): Eukaryota > Metazoa > Arthropoda > Merostomata > Xiphosura > Limulidae > Tachypleus > Tachypleus tridentatus. The sequence continues at coordinate 60,613,503 of NC_134830.1, read as the reverse complement.
CTAAACAGTTGAAGCAGCGTCTTCGTTGGTAGAAGTTTATGTACTATTGTCCATAATGCATCTTTATTTCTGGTTGAAATGATGGGCTGTTCATTGAGAAGTCTTTCATTCTGTCAAAAATATCTTCCATGTTGCAGCAAGATACTGTACCACGAAAGGTTATTTTGGAATTGTGTTGGATACAGACAACCTTGGATTTCTAAGAAAGACTTCCCAATTGAGTTGTGTTGGATACAGACAACCTTGGATTTCTAAGAAAGACTTCCCAATTGAGTTGTGTTGGATACAGACAACCTTGGATTTCTAAGAAAGACTTCCCAACTGAATTGTGTTGGATACAAACAACTTTGGATTTCTATGAAAGACTTCGCAATTGAGTTGTGTTGGTTACAAACAACCTTGGATTTCTCTAAGAAAGACTTCCGAATTGTGATTCTGCATAACTATGTGTGGGCAAGGATTTCTGCTGCTCCAACAGTCCAACAGTGATGCTCTTTCAAACTCAGTAGTCTTATCCTTGGGGTCACGGTCTTTTCCTCTTCAGCCTTCCAGGTCTTGTCAAGCACCCGAATTAACAAATAGTAAATATTATACTTCTGGAACAGGGAAAATACTAAACTGATTTCCAGCTATCCATAATGCTAGCCACCTATTGACACTGAAGCAATTTGTTCTCATAAGATCAACATTAACTGAAAAATGGCATGATTGAAAAACATGAACTAACTTGCCTACGATTTGGTGCAAAATAAAAAGTTTTAGTAGCTCGAAAAGAAGGGAAAACTTTAAAACTAGCATCTTTTTTAAAAATGTATGTGTTCTTAACATTGTTTACTAAAGCAGTATTGATAAATATAAAACTCAAGAGCAGTTGGACTAGAACATAAGGTAACTAAAAGAACACACGTAGTAAAAATCCTTTTTTCAAACGAATATTCAACTAATCTCGTCTTGGTTTCCTTGCCATTGGACTCAACTTGTTGGCTGTCAAGGTCTGTGTGTCTGCTGTTGTACAATATCATTCACACGTTAAATCAACTCACGCACAGGCGTCTTCCAAGTTCAACAAAGTTTCCTGAGCTAGAACTCAAGTCTTGCGACGATCGGCTATGAGCGACGGGGGTAGAATTTTATATGGGAAGCCATCTCTCATCCTTTACAGACATCGACTGCGAAACCCTGTATCGTCTGAAATGTGCAGGAGCTGCCTCTGAACGTCTCCACAATACTCAAGAGCTGCAACATTGATGTTAACAACTGGGAAACTCTCGCTCACGACCGAACCACCTAGAGATCCCTTATCCATCAGACAGCAGAATTATTTGAGTCATCAAGAAGACAACAGTTTGAAGAGAGAAGAGGAAACAACGCCAGCTACTACTGAAACCTCTCCTTTCCTCTGAACGGACCTGCCCTTACTACTAGAAGACCTGTGGAGCAAGGATTGGCTTCATTAACCATCTTCAAACCCACCTATAAACTTGGAGGACCGTCATCCTCGACCTCGAAGGATCGTCACGACGATTCAACTAATCGAAAGCCTATCAGCTCTCATCATCAGAAGTGCGCTAGTGTAATATCGCACAGCTTAAATACGATAGGTCATATGATTAACTACACTATTTTATAGTAACAGAGATGTCTGGCTTTTTGTTGTTGTTATTGTTATGAAACGCGAAAAAATATATTTGCTATATTTCTCTTCTTACTTATAAAGCAATAAATACAGAAACTTTTGTGAGGCTCATATGATTAACCCCTTCGTAATATGTCCGAAATAATTCCGTGTTTCAAAAACAATTTTGCCTAAATAAAATCGGGCAAACAATTTCTCGCCAAACTTTCAATGGTTAGCCCAAACTTATAACATGCTCACTCTTTCAGCCGTGGGAACGTTATAAAGTGACCATCAATCCCACTATTCGTTAGTAAAAGAGTAGCCCAAGAGTTGGCAGTGGGTGGTGATGACTAGCTGCCTTCCCTCTAGTCTTCCACTGCTAAATTAGGGACGGCTAGCGAAATTCAAAAAACAAACAAAACAGTCACCTATGAAATGATTTCCTTTGTCATGCACTACACAACAATAGAAAACATGCATACACTGTTGAGCAGTTGTCAAAAAATTCAACAATGGCTTTAAAAAACTAGACGCAGTTGTATGTTTTCACACAGTCATATAGGTATATAAGGGATAACAGGTAATTATAGTGCTATCGCTGTTTGTTATTAGACACAAAACTTATTATTTCACTTTATCTGAAAGAACAGACAATAAGTTTGCTCGGAATAATACTACCAGTGTTTTCACGTATCATTCATCCATTGTTTTTGAGTATGGTTCCACAAATTAATGACTATTTTTTAATTACTAACATCTGAATAATCCTACAGTTTATTTGTGTCAAGTTGACACGGGAAACTTCCACATTCCGAGAGGTATTGCACGTCCCACGCTAGTACAGTGGTAATTCTACGGATTTACAATTCTAAAATCAGGGGTTCGATTCCCCTCAATGGACCCAGCAGATAGCCCGATGTGGTTTTGCTGTAAGAAAACACACACAAACATATACACAGCTACAGCCAATTTTCCACTGACTGTAACTGCGACCTTCATAAGTGTTTTCGCGTTACACACGTTTTCAGTGTTTGCTCTATTGTAGTACCAATTATACACCACAAGTTCACTTTTGTTGTGTAATTTATCGAAGTAAAGCGCCACTAATGCTCATTCGAAATATTTCCATTGAGACACTCAAAATGAATTGTTAAACGCCCATTTGAATATTGTTTTCCCTTGTGTGAACCAACAGAAGGTTTGTAGTTTAACTTTGTGGCAGTACCGACGTTATCGATTACCAGTGGTCTATGAACGCGATGGTTAAAGTAGCTCACAAATCGCATCACACAGTGAAACTAGGTTTCTCTCCCCTTTTTAATTTTTTGAGCACTGAGTGTCGAGTTTTTAGCACTTTCTGCGGTTACTGGTTGATTCATAAACGGAATAGCAGCAGTGCAAATCAATGATAAATAGAAATATTCACTCAAGTTCAGTATGTTTTGGAAGACAGCTAAAGTGAATATATCGCTAAAACGGTTAAGCGCCACCTGTTGATATAAATCATCCTAACACTTGTAATGTTTACTTCTTTCCCGACTATGTGAGAGTGTAAGACAAGAATTGGCTGTTGACTGGATGCCTACGCTATAGTCTATCAATTTAATATTAAGGACGATTATTTGCAAATAGCCCTTTGTGTAGCCAAACGCAATTGTTACGAAACAAACAAGCAAAAACGCAAAAGTAAAGAAATTACGATATTTTAATGTGGCTCTGTTAAAGAAAGGAGCACAACCTGGCTCAATGGCTTCGCGCTTTGGACTCGTAACTGGGTGGTTACGAGTTCGAGGCAGGCTGTTGTGCTCCTAGGCAAGACACTATACTTACTCCAATTCTTTCACTTCTTCCAGCTGTTTGATAGGTACCAGCTGTTAGCCTGCGATGGACTAGCACGAGACACGTGTCTCCATCCTTACCCGCTTATGTCAGTTAAGCCAGAGCTGAGCACCGGATCCTACGTGTCATCACAGCATGGGAGGAATTTGATCTTTAACACTGATCAGTTAAAGAAGGCGATTTGAGACGTGAAACAGAGCATATACTTGAACTCCAGCGAACTACTGATATATCATAACCAGCGAAAGTGGTAAAGCGAAAATCCAGAATTCGAATACATCAATTAGTTGTTAAACTGGTAGGGGACCAAACAAAGCTTGAGAAAGAACATACTAAAAAAAATGCGAATTTTGCGTTTATAATTCAAACTACAAAAGAAATCCACGTACTCTTAAGTTTACGAAATTTTAATTGGAGTTTCTTACTTGACATGATTAATGTATTGGATACGAAAACGATTTTTTTTCTTCAGATAACAACGTTGTTAATAGTAATTATTCCGCCTCACAGTTTTGTTGTGGACAGCTCCAGATGATATACAGGGAATTAAACAAGATTTTTTCTAATCTGGAGAGACAATTAGAGTAAAGAATTCCTGACATTACAAGAAGAGATCAATGCTGATTGTGTAGTTAGAAAATGCCCATTTATTTACAGTGTAACATCGTCCATGTTTGGCTAACGCTACCCTCACTGGCTAAACATGTCGAATATTATGAACTTCGTAATACTCAGAATGCAAATATATATATGAGACATACGTTTGGTTTGGCTTGTTTTGAATTTCGCGCAAAGCTAGCCGTCCCTAGTTTAGCAGTATAAGACTAGGGGGAAAACAGCTAGTCATCACCACCCATCGCCAACTCTTGGACTACTCTTTCATCAACGAATAGTGAGATTGACCGTCGTATTATAACGCCCCCACGGCTGAAAGGGCGAGGATATTTGGTGCGACGGGGATTCGAACCCGCGACTCTCAGAATATGAGTCGAGCGCCTAAACCACCTGTCTGTGCCGAGTGATTTTACGTATCACTCGGTAAAATCAGAGAGCAAACACAAATGAATACATTTGTTTTCCAAACAGTGATGTAATAGTTTTGTGGCTGGGTTAGCGTGCCCTGACTGTGGATTCGAGGATGAGTGATTCACGACCATTTGCTTCAATATCGTGCCCTGCACTTTAGGGCCTTGGGTAACGGTAAGTCCCACACTTAGACAGACGAGAGAAACCCAGGAATTGGCGATACGCTTGAGCTTAGGGACGGCTAGGAGCAGATAGTAGTTACGTATGTAGCTCTGTGCAGTATTATGAAACTAATAGAAACGAATAAGAATCCTATAATCCGAGCGCTTCATGGGCACAACTGCGAAGAAAAAAAGGCCCACTTTTCGAAAGAGCTCGGGTAAGATATTGTTTATTCATTTCTCTCAAGACTCCTTGAACCCAAGTGTTTTTCTGATGTCATTAATGAAACTGACATATTTCTGTGGGACTGCAAAACAATCTAACATTGCATGACTGCATCGTTTAAACTTGTTCACATTTGGAAATATTAGTCTTTAAAAACAGTACCGTTTTTAACCAAGTAACTGTATAACGAAGAATCTGTTACTGGTTAAATATGCTGAAGAAATAAATCTAATTATACGTTATTTCAATGGAACAAAAAACCTTGTCTGCAAACCGTGTTTCTGTTTTTATGAAATCTCTGTTGCTCGAGTGTTAAGAAACTATTGTTCAAGTTTCAAATAAAAATAAATTATTTTACCAAGTAGGAACAAACTTGTCCATTTCCAGTCTCGTATCTTTTTCTTCTTTTTTTTTATCAAATCTTTAAGATCTGCAGATCTGACTGTATAGTTTAGGTATCTTATCGTGTTCGTAATGTTTGAAACCCTCAGCTCTACACATTTGTATTTCTAACTAAGCCTATAACTATTTTAGGCCAGTATTTATGTTTGTTTGTTTTGAATTTCGCGCAAAGTTGTACGAAGGTAGCCTGCTGTAACCGTCACTAATTTATTAGTGGAAGACGATAGGAATGTATTATTTATGTCTTGCTCTATTATATCGTCAACCTTGGGGTTGCATGTTCGAATTCCCTCCCCTTCCCCAAATATGCTCGCCCCTTTAGCCGTGGGAACGTTATAATAATATGTCGGTTAATCCCACTATTCATTGGTAAAACAACAGCTCAAGAGTTGGCGGTGGGTGATGATGACTAGCTCTTCTCTCTCGTCTTTTACTGCTAAATTATGGAGGGCTAGAACAAATAATCCTTGTGTAGCTTTGGTCGAAATTCAAAACAAACAAACGAATCTATCGCCAACAAATGAAAATTACTTGATTCTAACTTTAAAAGTTGTTCATTTGGGCTAGCTAGACAGATAACTATATTGGAGATGTCTTTCTTGAATGTTTGTTTCTACGTTCACATTAAAATAATGCACAATATTTAATGTGAATTCAACAATAGATAGATAGGTATTTGTCAGATATTTGTATTTCTACATTGAACTAATGCGTTAGTTTCTAGAGGTCCTCAAATATTATGTTTATCGAAAGCGCTAATACTAAAGAAAATAAGTCGTAAAACGTATATCATAGACTACAGAGTCGCCCTCTAGGCGAAACTTTTACCAGCCACCAAGAAAATAAAGAGAGAGAGAGAGAAAGAAAGTGTGAGAGGGGAATACACAAAGTGATATAGGATGCACAAGCCTTCTATAAATCAGGGCTCTAGCGTAGCTAAGGGAACAGCCGCCTAATGCTGAACCAAATAACAATCTAGGCGAGGCGTGGAGGCTACTTGGATGTGTGCAGAGTTGGGACCAAAGCGTGTCGTGGTCACGAGCCAGCTCATTGGCTTCACGAGCTATCATGAAAACGGCAAGCGACAACCGAGGAAGAGAGCTCTTGAACTCGCTGTGAATGTGGTATTGTATGCGGTTTTTGTTGTGCTGCATTCTTGTGGGTAGCGAGTAGTATATAGACCCTTGGAAGATTTATGACTTCGACTAAAAAAAAAAAACATTTCCACGTGTGTACGTGTCAGATTCGTAGTGGAATAACAAGGTAAAATTAGATATATATATATATATATATTTATATAAAGTATTAATATATCAAAACTTAGTATAACGTAAAGTATGTGTTATTTCGTTGCATGAATACGCCGTTCCAAAGAAAGACTTAACCTGTTTCTTGTAGCTTGTGAAGAAAAACGGTTCCATAATTGATTACAAAACACGTGTTATGGACTTATTTATTTTTCGTTAAGAGGTTTGAAACGTAAAATTTCAATGTTAATTTTCACACCAAAAGATCACACGCGAGTTGTTAAGTGGGTGCTCGAGTGTACTCAGTAGTTTAGGTGAACGTTCCTGTACTCGTTTGTTGGCCAATTTTTGATCGGACAAGACTGGGAACGAAAACAGGCCAAGGTGACAAGCAAATTTGTACAACAGGGAAACCGTTTTGTTTATTTCGTATTAGAATACATGTGTTGAAGGAGGATTACCAGGATTGGCGTTCCACTTGAAGTTTCACACAACAGCGTTCGACTTTAAAACGTGTTTAGTAATTAATTATACAATAATATTATATAAATGTAAAATAAAAATAATCGCAGCTTGAAAAACACAGACTCTATTTGTCCCACGTACAAGTCCGACTTTTGCATCTGCGCATTTCAAAGAGCTTACCACAATTACAAAAGTTCAATCTCTCTCTTGAGCGAGGAGTTTACCCTGAAACTTTAAAAAAAAGAGAAAGAAACGGCGTTCTCCGGTAATTTGACACATTAGACTAACAAACGTAGAACTCATCACGTGTTTTCGTTACCTGAAAATGTGTTACAATTTACCTTTACATTCCTGTACGACGTATATTTAAAAAGTTTTCTATGTGGTACAGACCTGTAAGGGATTTTGTGCTTATGCGTTACAAAAGTGTCGAATTTCCACATTTACTGCACTGAAACGAGCCAAGTTCTTCCTCACACATTCCCTGCACTACAAATCGACGCATGTAATAATAAGCCAACACCATGTAATTTAAATTCTCCATTTTTGTCGTTTTTAACCACACAAGAAAGGTAAAAGATAATATTTCTGACCGTGTCGTCGTCTAAAAACGTGTTTAAAATCAGATAAGAGGTTGTATTCAGGAGAAGTGAGCCACCGATTTGCTGCATATTGCCAGATTAACATAAGCCCTTTATCTTTTCAACATTTTTTCTTGCCATAATGCCACATTAAAGTTATTCCAACAGTCATTTTGCTACAAGATACCTCTTATAGAAGAATATACATCATGCTTTTCAACAAAATATGTGTTAATAGACCTTTGGACGTGCTCAACTCACTATATCTAACGTCGTAAAAATAAATCAAATGCACGTCTTCTTTAACAAGGCTTAAGAACAACACGTAAAGTGAACTAAGCGATGTGAAGGCACTGTATGTGTATGTGGTATACATTAAAATGTGGAAGGTGGCTGGTAAATTAGTAACCCTGCACTGCTTTCTCAGAATGATATTTTATATTCATGTTCAACAAAACTCCTTCAATACCAATAACCAAAGCGTGGTAGAATTAAAGGAGCATCACAAACATTGAGCAGTTTCGCTAAAGAATCAGTGAACGCCACCTATCATGTAGAAAGAAACAGCAAAATTATTACAATTAAGATGATTTGGAACTGTAAGGTAGAAATGAAACTTCGAACTAACAAAATACGTGATCCGGGTGTTTCACATATATGAAAACGTAATGAGTTATTGGCATGTGATCTTTTCGATTAACTTGTGGAACGTTGTAAATCAAACCCGAGTAGGTACTTAATTAGTAATATAATAAACTGCAAATACATTCTGCCCTGCGAATGACAACAACCTAGATATTTTGAAAATATTTCTTTTACAATCAGCGAAGAAAACTGTGCGTGATTTGAATTTCGCTCAAACCTACATGAGAACTGTCTGCGCTAGCCGTCCCTAATTCAACAGTGATAGACTAGAGGAAAGGCAGCTAATCATCACCACCCACCGCCAATTCTTGGGATACACTTTTACCAATGAATAGTGGGATTAACTGTAACATTATAACACCTCCACGGCTGAAAGGGCGAGCATGTTTTGTGTGACGGGAATTCGAACCCGCAACCCTCGGATTAGGAGTCGAGTGCCTTAACCACCTGGCCATGCCAAGCCGAGATTGTGGTATAAGTTTAACTTATACATTTATTTTGATATTTTTCTATTTTTCATCATCTCTGTTTGATTGTTATCAGTAATTTAAACACATATCAAACACATTTGACTAATTAACTAAATATATCCCCTCGGTGGATTCAGCAGATAGCTTAAAGTGGCTTTGCTAGATGAAAATACACACACTAATTATCTCTATCAAATAGTATCGCCATCTAGTAGGAGATAATGTAACTTTTCAGAAATATCTACACATGATCTCATAATTGTCCATAGCAAATAAAATCAGATACATTTTCTACTGTGACAGATTGACACTTGCGTAATCCGTGGGAATGTCAGAAATAAATTTGGAGCTTAAAATTAATAAATAGATTGAGATATTTATAAAACTATAAGACAGCTGTGGACTTGATTTAAAAAAAAATTAAGAAACCTCAAAGGTCTTATCAGAAACAGTTAGCTAATGATGTTAAAATGAGTATAGGGCTCTTAAATGTCGCTTATAGTAAGATTTTTATAGGATAAGATATGACTGAGCTTTTAAATGGTTAATTCTCTTCCGATTTGATAAGAGAAAATATTAACAATATTCCTGATTATGAACTACTCTACTGAAAATATTGGAATTGACCCGAATTATGAAGACATTAATCCATTGGCGTTAAGTAGAAAGATGTAGGTATTAAGTATAGACACGGGTTAAAAAACCTTTACAAAATCATTTATTGGAATTTGACATCATAAATGAAAGCTAACATAAATTTGTCAAAGAGAAGTCTTATCTACTAATCTATTACTTTCTTTTTTGTGGATGTTAATTGTTACCCGAACAAAGGAAATTGTATGGACTTTGTGTACTCAGGTATTCTAGAATCTCTTCATTAGGTACTACACAGAAGATTAGCTAAGAAACTACATCAGTGCGGTTGGGAAAAGACTAGGTAATATGACTGTAGCATGGTGTTTGACAAGAGAAAGGAAAAGGTACTATTAATGAAACTTAAACGCACTGGACCCTTGTTAGTAGTGGTGTGCCACAAGAGGTCATTGCTTGGACCTTTGCTTGTTCTTATTTTCATTAATTATATGAATATGAGGATCATTGGTAAATGCATAAAAATCTGGTCTTGATATTAAACTACTGGATATTTCTAGCTATACTAATGATGTTGAGATATTTCATAAAGTCTTGGATCAGTTCATAAGTTGGATAAGATATTTAGCAAGCGACTTCTAACTATAGCAGGTATATGATAATGCTTTTTGATTGTCAAAATTTGGGACACGTTTGGAACCCTTTTAACCACCTGACTGAGGAAGAAGGTCGTGACATAATGGTAAGACAATCCATCCCTCCAGCGGTATGTCTGCAGACTTATACCGCCAGAAACCAGGTTTCGATACTCGAGGTGGGCAGAACACAGTAGCTCTGTGCTCAACTACAAACAACCAAATGAAATCCAGCTGCGCAAGTGTTATTCCTTTGTTAAGCAGTAAAACTAGCAGAATATTTCGGTGTTTTTAGACGTATTGATAACAGGTTTAAAAAAAAGTCATTTATACGTCCGTACACATCACTAATCAGGCTTGTGTATTGTTTGTTCTCCTTCTATCTACGAAAATATATTAACTTATTAGTAAGAGCTCAGAACCAGGGATGGAAAGGCAATCTTAGATTAAGATTTCGTAAAATATTTAGTTTTTAGTAAAGGGATGATTTTATTGAATTTATAAAATTACTTGGTGGTGGTTGATAGGATAAAGTTCTCAGATGTATTATCTTCTAAATACAATAGGATCAGTCGAATCAGGATTGAGATTTGTGAGGGATGATTACGTTCCAGCTTAGTTTTCTAATAGGATGACTTATGGAATGAGTCACTATTAACTTGGATGGAAAATGGCATTTTACAAGGTTTAAGTCTCCCGCCAGTACAGCGGTAAGTCTAAGGATTTACAATGCTAAAATCAGGGGTTCGATTCCCCTCGGTGGACTCAGCAGATAGCTCAGTGTGGCTTTGCTATAAGAAAAAAAAACACACACACACAAGGTTTAAGATAGCAAGTGGTAATTCCATGAAAACTGAAGGAGGGATGGGGTACATTTTAACTTTTTTCAAAAGAAAACCTCTGAAGGATCAAATGGTCCTTCGTTGGCCATATTGTAATAGTAGATAATACTCACAGAGAGCCCATTGGGTAACTTTGTGCTTAATTCCAAACAAACCAAACCAAAAACTCTCAAATAATCACCGAGAAAATATAAAAAATCCATACTTCAAAAAAGATTCATAATGAACTCCATGAATGGATTTTTTATAACCCGTGACGTGTGATTAGAACTTTCTCCCAAAAGATGATTAAACTGAGAAAGTTTGTTGTCGAGAATGTTAGTCCTGTACTAAAGTTGATATCACTTGTTAAGGCACGCAGCCACTACGTCAACTCTTTTCTTCTTTGATTACCTAGTCTAGATGGGGATTTTACGCTAAGCTTAAAAAGAAAACAAAAATTTTATTCTAAAAAAAACAGTAAAGTTATTAGGTACATGATTTCGTTTTGAGCAACTTGTCAAATATTTGCCAAGCAAGTAACTTTTTAATATGTTGGCTCATTAAAGGGTTACTTCTTAAAATCGACTGACTAATCACTTTTGCTTTCGAGATTACGTTAGTAAATTTTTATTAGCTTCTTTGCATGCACAGAAGAATGGTGTCATGCAGTGCTTTGCTATGGCCTGTTGGTTAAGGCACTCGACAAGAAATCTGCGAGCCGTGAGTTCGAATCCCGTCACCGAAGACGTTCTTCCCCTTTTCAGCTATGGGAGGGTTATACTGTGACAGTGAATCCCACTATTCGTTGATAAAGAGTAGCCTAGCAGTTGGTGTTGACCAGCTGTCTTCCCTCTAGTCCATCACTTTAAAATTATTTGCAGATTTAAATGAAAGGAGTGAACAGAAATGAATATCGTGTTTCCCGTATTTTCCACTAGGATAATTTTCAAACCATCACATCTTATTTATATCTTGGAATTTAAACTGTCGAGACGTTATGGAGTAAAATATAAGTTTAAGGGCAGAAACAGTTTTATGTCAACTTTAATACAAGGAAATTATTAAAAGTTATTAATTTTCTACAAGAACATGTCTACTAGCTCTGTAGTTTTTTAAATGCATGAAACATGTTTCTGCTAATAATGAATATGATATAAAATTAATCGCGGTTAGGTCATGTCATTTTTCGTAATTTAAAAACAACAACTAATATTCAAACAAAATATAATTTTTATATAGTTATGGAAGGAGTTGAATTTGAAAGCTTTTAAAAATGTTAGAAACTATATATATATTCGTAAAAACGTATAAATACAGTAAGTAAAAAACAATTATGATAAATATATGTGGTTTGATTTACCATATTGTAAAGTTACAATTCGATGCTAATAATTACCGCCATTTTCCGCTAATGGCAGTCGAAGCTTTCAGGAACTCCAATAACAAGATCCGTTTTGTTCGAGCCTGTATCTTCACGTTTTGCGTAGATTAAAAGTTCTCTTATGACGAAGCAAGCGCCCACTCGTGAGGCCACGCCCCATTATTTACAGCAAAACTAATTGATAAATGTCATTCTCTATCCTGCTAAAAGCAAACTCTACGTATATGTTCTCGAAGTTAGCTTTCTCGCTTCACACGTGGGCGGTCAGATGGCGCTTTAACACACAGATACTTTTCCTTGCTAAGTTTATTCGTACATGATATATATATATATGTGTGTGTACACACACACACACAACATAAACGACGTAGTAGGATAAAGTGATAGATTCTATTTCTTTATCTTGCGAAGGCGTTTGATACATTTAGTAATAACTAAAAATATCAATAGACCGTTTCTTGTAGTGAGGTTAATGCAACAATGAGTTTCCTGGAAAGTGAAAAGATAATTACTTCGACGTGTTTATCTGATATTCAGAACATTAGAATACATATATGTTCCAATTATCTTATTTTCAACTATTTATTTTTTCTTACTTGCCCAAAGCATAATCGTTAAATAGTCTTTAAAGCGTAGGAGTTAAGTTTAGTGTAAAACCACACAAATGGCAATATCTATCGCGGGAATCGAACCCAGAATTTTAGTATTGTAAATCTCTAAACTTGCAGCTATTCCATCGGAGACATGTAAAACTGTGTTCTATTTTGAAACTAATGCCAACTATCTCGTGTATTAATAACTGTATTCTCTCTCATTACCTTCAAGCTCTTTTTGAAATGTTAATACTCGCACCTTTCCACTTGTTTCTTATTTGAGGTGTTTTGATGTGCTATTAACTTTGTATCCATCATGTGCGCTGTCACTTAGTGAATACGCCTTTTTCAGATCCACTGAACAAAAGCCATGTCTGTCATTTTCACATAAAATATCGTAGTTAAATAATGTAATCCATTTTACTGTTAACCACTGTGACTTATAGTTTAATTTTACTGTTAACCACTGTGACTTATAGTTTAATTTTACTGTTAACCACTGTGACTTATAGTTTAATTTTACTGTTAACCACTGTGGTTCACAGTTTTACTTTATCGTTAACCACTGTGGTTTGCAGCTTTACTTTATCATTAACCACTGTGGTTCATAGCTTTATTTTACTGTTGACCACTGTAGTTCACAGCCTTACTATATTGTTAACCACTGTGGTTCACAGCTTTACTTTATCGTTAACCCCTGGTTCATAGTGGTTCATAGCAGTAAGATGAAAACAATGTAATTATATATCGTTTATATAATCCATGGGTAAATTATCATATTCTTGCCTTGGTTTTAAAGTATAGAAATGTGTCTTTGAATCTGTTGCCGAGCTTGTTTCAACACGAAGACGCTGCGTAAATACGTATCTCGTAAAATTCATTGACTCTTATGTCTTTTATGTTAAGTTAAACGCAGAAAAGCACACAGAGCAAATAAGTCGTTTAGCAACATGCTCATGCGTGGGCGAAGTCACTACCTCAGCTAATAACTTTTCCTCGAGTCATCTTAAAACAGCCTAAGAAAGTTATTGTTTCTATAATCAACACGTTGCATTAGTTTCTGACGTCATAAACTATGATAAGTGATATATCTTTCCTTTATAAACAAGAATCCAATAAGTAGGCTTGACAGCAATATTTTTGTACGTGTTTTATAGTAGCATTGCACGCGACCCCGCTCGCGGAGAAGGAAACAACAAAGTGGTAGTTGTTTCTGGACATAAACCTCCTGCATGGCTGTTTGTTTTTTGTTTGTGTGTTCGAGGTCACGTAAGGGTTGACGTCAATACGTGACATTTAAGGATTTAAAAAGAAGGGAAAGTCCTGGTGTTATCATAAGCTCTGTTTTGAAGAACGATGCTCACACAGTTGATGTTTATCAGTTTATTTACCTACATTGGACATTAAACAAGGATAAGATAAAAACAAAAGCAGACTTCTTGTCCACTGCATGCTTCGAGTTTTAATCATGTTTATGATGGTCTCGTTCGAGGAGTATGGTACTACATAAAATAAATCAGTGGTCGATGTTTGAGTATGTACTACATAAAATAAATCAGGGATCGATGTTTGAGTATGCACTACATAAAATAAATCAGTGGTCGATGTTTGAGTATGTACTACATAAAATAAATCAGGGATCGATATTTAAGTATGAACTATATAAAATAAATCAACGGTCGATGTTTTAGTATGTACTGTATAAAATAAATCAACGGTCGATATTTAAGTATGAACTACATAAAATAAATCAACGATCGATGCTTGAGTATGTACTGCATAAAATAAATCGACGGTCGATGTTTGAGCATGTACTACATAAAATAAATCAGTGATCGATATTTAAGTATGAACTACATAAAATAAATCAACGGTCGATGTTTGAGTATGTACTGCATAAAATAAATCAGTAGTCGATGTTTGAGTATGCACTACATAAAATAAATCAACGGTCGATGTTTGTGTATATACTACATAAAATAAATCAGGGATCGTTATTTAAGTATTTACTACATAAAATAAATCATGGATCGATATTTAAGTATGAACTACATAAAATAAATCAGGGATCGATATTTAAGTATGAACTACATAAAATAAATCAATGGTCGAAATTTGAGTATATACTGCATAAAATAAATCAGTGGTCGATGTTTGAGTATGTACTGCATAAAATAAATCAGTGGTCGATGTTTGAGTATGTACTGCATAAAATAAATCAGTGGTCGATGTTTGAGTATGTACTGCATAAAATAAATCAGTGGTCGATGTTTGAGTATGTACTACATAAAATAAATCAGGGATCGATATTTAAGTATGAACTATATAAAATAAATCAACGGTCGATGTTTGAGTATGTACTGCATAAAATAAATCAACGGTCGATATTTGAGTATGAACTACATAAAATAAATCAACGGTCGATATTTGAGTATGTACTACATAAAATAAATCGACGGACGATGTTTGAGCATGTACTACATAAAATAAATCAGTGATGGATATTTAAGTATGTACTACATAAAATAAATCAGTGGTCGATGTTTGAGTATGTACTGCATAAAATAAATCAGTGGTCGATGTTTGAGTATGTACTGCATAAACTAAATCAACGGTCGATGTTTGAGTATATACTACATAAAATAAATCAGGGATCGTTATTTAAGTATTTACTACATAAAATAAATCATGGATCGATATTTAAGTATGAACTACATAAAATAAATCAGGGATCGATATTTAAGTATGAACTACATAAAATAAATCAATGGTCGAAGTTTGAGTATGTACTGCATAAAATAAATCAGTGGTCGATGTTTGAGTATGTACTGCATAAAATAAATCAGTGGTCGATGTTTGAGTATGTACTGCATAAAATAAATCAGTGGTCGATGTTTGAGTATGTACTGCATAAAATAAATCAGTGGTCGATGTTTGAGTATGTACTGCATAAAATAAATCAGTGGTCGATGTTTGAGTATGTACTGCATAAAATAAATCAGTGGTCGATGTTTGAGTATGTACTGCATAAAATAAATCAGTGATCGATGTTTGAGTATGTACTGCATAAAATAAATCAGTGGTCGATGTTTGAGTATGTACTGCATAAAATAAATCAGTGGTCGATGTTTGAGTATGTACTGCATAAACTAAATCAACGGTCGATGTTTGAGTATGAACTACATAAAATAAATCAGGGATCGATGTTTGAGTATGTACTGCATAAAATAAATCAGTGGTCGATGTTTGAGTATGTACTGCATAAAATAAATCAGTGGTCGATGTTTGAGTATGTACTGCATAAACTAAATCAACGGTCGATGTTTGAGTATGTACTGCATAAAATAAATCAGTGATCGATATTTAAGTATGAACTACATCAACTAAATCAACGGTCGATGTTTGAGTATGTACTCCATAAAATAAATCAGGAATCGATGTTTGAGTATGTACTGCATAAAATAAATCAGTGGTCGATGTTTGAGTATGTACTGCATAAAATAAATCAACGGTCGATGTTTGAGTATGTACTGCATGAAATAAATCAGAGATCGATGTTTGAGTATGTACTACATAAAATAAATCAGTGGTCGATGTTTGAGTATGAACTGCATAAAATAAATCAGTGGTCGATGTTTGAGTATGTACTGCATAAAATAAATCAACGGTCGATGTTTGAGTATGTACTGCATAAAATAAATCAGGGATCGATGTTTGAGTATAAACTACATAAAATAAATCAGGGATCGATGTTTGAGTATGTACTACATAAAATAAATCAGGGATCGATGTTTGAGTATGTACTGCATAAAATAAATCAGGGATCGATGTTTGAGTATGTACTGCATAAAATAAATCAGTGGTCGATGTTTGAGTATGTACTGCATAAAATAAATCAACTGTCGATGTTTGAGTATATACTGCATAAAATAAATCAGTTGTCGAGATTTGAGTGTGAACTATGGAAAATAAATGAGTGGTCGATGTTTTGCTAGTAACTAAGTTGTAGTTCTTTAAAAGTGAAACATATTCTCTGCAAAGGCCATCTGAAATGTCACTAGCACTGGTTCAAAAGTGTCTGTAGTAACACCACGCCTTAGGAACATTGAACACTTGAACTTCTGGAATGTTTGGGATCCTCTAGTAGTAACTATACCTACCCAGAAAGTCTTCAGAGTTCTTTAACATAACTGTATGTCGTGTATCACTCTCTTATTGCAGTTGTGAAGAATGTTCCACATCTCTGTGTCGAGATTTTAAATTGATACAGTGTATGAAGTGTGTATTAGGTTCGTGCAGGAAGCTGCTTGCCAAATATGTTTCCTGTTTTAGGACAAGTAGTGACCTTACGCGAAATGGTGAGTTTAAAATTACGTTTAACAATACTGGTTAAAAACCTAGCAACGACTGCCAAGACTTCATCGTCTTAACGCGCATCGTTTCTTATGGTGGGCAGATCAAAATGATAACAATTAGAGATGCCCTTTGGCAAAGAGTCATCTCTAAATCTACCATACATTTGGCGATAGCGATCTCAGGGTAATATCACACGTGACGACAGCCATCGTGGGAAGTAGCACAGGAATGAGGTTCGTCAGAAGTAAAGAGAATTAAATGTTAATGTCGTCTTAGCCATTTGTGATGACCCTGAGTGGACTGTGAGCTTGTCAGTGACCTGGTAGCTGATTTAGTAGTACAGTACATCAAATTGGCTAGATATGCCTTGTTTCTCATCTTTTGAGATATAATGTGCCTGTTGAGTCATAAATAATCGTACCAGATTTCCAAAATAGTTGCTTTGGCGTGCGTTTCTTGAGCGTAGTCTACATCTTATAGGTTGTTTCTGTTTTTTTCCTTAACCGGAAAATTATACTTGTGACACTTCTGACGGAACGGTAAAAACTAGAGCCTAATTTATGTCAAAGCTCTAATCATCTTGACACAACTGACGTCAGTGAGCTTTTTTTTTTAATGCGATATTAATTTCGGAAATGTAATGAAGCACGTCTCCAAGCGGCACAGTCGGTTTAACCTTAAAAATAGTTCAAATAATCCTTTGACCACTGCACGTAAAATTCACACAGTAACTGACTCGTCTCACTATCCGCACGTGAAATACGTACTAAACGTACACCTCACCGCAGCAACATACGTGACATTAGAGTAGTGCTTTGATGTTGAAAATAATACTTTTACTTATTTCAAAGTTGGAAATTAGGAATGTCCACAAAAACTGTAAATCTCTATTTCGTTTTGTCCAGAGTAAGTAAGAAAAGTCTAAACGTTTCATCTGCCTCTCTTAAGCCAGTTCTATAAAGATTCAGAGCCCGTCATGGCCAGGTGGTTAAGGCGCTCGACTCGTATCTCGAGGGTCGCGGTTCCGAATTCCCGTCACGCCAAACATGCTCGCTCTTTCAGCCATAGGAGCATTTTGATGCGATGGTCAATCCCACTACTTGTTGGTAAAAAAAGTAGCCCAAGAGTTGGCGGTGGATGGTGACGACTAGTTGCCTTCCCCTCTAGTCTTACAATGCTAAATCAGGAACGGCTAGTACAAATAGCCCTCGTGTAGCTTTGCGTGAAATTCAAAAACAAACAAACCTCCAGCTAAAGAGTGATGACAGCGCCATCCGTCGGAAACTGCTCTTTATTAATCTCCAGCAAAAAGATAAAAAAAAAACCACCTAAAATTGTGAATAACTAAACTGAAGCCATTATTTCATTTAAAATTGTTTGTTTGTAGTTGAGAACAAAGTTACACAAATATATATCTGTGCTCTGCCCACCACGGGTATCGAAACCCGCCTTTTAGCGTTGTATGTCCGTATACATACCGATCTGTGACTATGGAGCACTAAAAATAGTTTTTATTTAAATATAATTTCGAATGTGTCACCGAGACAGTTCATAATTAACACGTGTTGTAATTATGTTTAATTTTAGTAAGTTATTACTGTTTACAGTGTGTTTGTTTGCAGATAAACACAAATTTACACAAAAGGTTACCTGTGCTCTGCCCTTTAACCGGCATCAAATCCTGGTATCTGTAGCCTGTTTACATTTTTAAGTAATATATTTTGTTTTGTTTTTTGTTTTGCAAATCTCACTCAAAGCTACCTGAGGGCTACCTGCGCCATCCACCCCTAATTTAACAATGTAAGACTAGAAGGAATGTATCTAGTCATCACCACACACTGCCAACTCTTGGGCTACTCTTTTACCAATAAATAGTGGGAGTGACTGTAACATTATAACGCCCCCATGCTGAGAGGGGGAGCATGTTTTGTATGACGGGAATTCGAACCCGCGACGCTCAGATACGGGCCATTTAAGTAATATAAGAACATTTGTTTAGCATTTTGCCCCGCTGTGGCACAACGTTATTCAGTGTTTCGATACCCGTGGTAGGCAGAGCACAGTTAGCACATTGCGTATCTTTGTGCTTAATTCAAACAAACAAACCTAATGTTTCTTCTTCTGGGCTTTTATTGTTTGTTTGTGTTGTGTTTTGTTTTTTTTGTCTTCCCACCAGTGACCCAACGTGGTAAGTCTGAAATCTTAAAATGCTAAAAATCGGGTTTCGATGTCCATGATTGAAATAGGACAGGTAGGACATTGTACAGCTCTGTGCTTAATTAACAATAAACAAATTTATAATTTTCTTAAGAATTTCTTTACTTTTTACCTCTGCTGTTTTTCCTGCTGCCTAATTAATTACGACTCATCCTAAACTGGATAACTCTCTCTCTCTTTCTTTTGTTGTTGTTATTGTTATTGTTGCTGTCTTGTCTACTTGTTCCTTTCGTTTCTGAAATGTCTTGTAATACTATTGGGATTGTTTATTTATGTTTTATTTAAATATTACAAATGTTTCTGAACAAACCTAAACGATATAAGTGGTTGATTTATAACGAGCTTCTTTGGACAGTCGGAAGGGGACGTTACAGATTGGCCCTCTGTTAGATTTGTTTGTTTAGAATTAAGCAGTAAACTACACAATGGGTTATCTGTTCGTTGCCCACCACGGGAATCGAACCCGGTGTTTAGTGGTGCGAATTCGCAGACACGCCGCTGTGCCACTGGAGGGCCCTCTGTTAGAGCTCTATATTTCGAAACTGGTAAGTCAGCTTGGAATCCGGGTGATACTAGGAAATATTCCTCGCACTTTAATCCGTGGTCTCGTAAATATGTCAGTCAATCCCTTAGTACGAGTAGGAAGGTGCCCTTATATTGTCATTTATCTTAAATTCGTGCCTCAAACTGTGGTAAGCACATACAGTTTAATCGCGGAGGAATTACTTATAATATGATCTGTAGTTTGACAAAAACAATACATTTACTTTAACAACGTACATCTATTGGAATTAATTTTAAGTAAGTGACTGCAATCTCAATAACGTAAAAAGCAGTGTGTCATTGATCAAGAAAAGCTCGTGTTTATGTACTAGTGTTTTACTTTTATCCTGCACCAGTTTATATATGATTAGCTGTTTATGTAATATTATTTTTGTTGGTTTTTTTTATCCTGCACCAGTTTGTGTATGATTAGATGTTTATGTACTAGTATTTTTTCTTGTTTTTTTAGTCCTGCTCCAGTTAATGTACGGTTAGTTGTTTATGTACTAGTGTTTTTCTTGTTTTTTTTTATCTTCCACCACTTTATGTACAGTTAGCTGTTTATGTACTAGTGTTTTTTCTTGTTTTTTTAGTCCTGCTCTAGTTTATGTACGGTTAGCTGTTTATGTACTAGTGTTTTTCTTGTTGTTTTTTTTTATCCTGCACCAGTTTATGTATGGTTAGATGTTTATGTACTACTTTTTGTTGTTTCTTATCTGGCTCCAGTTTATGAATGATTAGTTGTTTATACAGTAGTGTTTTACTATTATCCTGCTTCACTTTATGTATGATTAGCTGTTTATGTACTAACGTTTTTCTTTTATCCTGCTCCGATTTATGTATGATTAGCTGCGGCGCGTAAAGTAAAACGTTATATAAATATACCTATTTTATTCCTTTCGTGTTCGATAGTAATTCGGTTTTAATATTGCTGTGTATTTGATTTCCATTGTTATTACAACATGATCTGTATTTAGAATTCTATCAGTTCACCATATACGCTTGAAGTATTTACGTATACATTATTTCTTTCTTAATTATGATAAGCATGGTTGAGGTTTCTTCTTGTTTGAACTACTACATTACACCCAGGTCTGCTGTATAGCCTTAATTTAAAAATAAACTTAAAAACTAATGAAATTTTTTCTCCTCTCTTTTTCTTTAAGGCTATCCAATGACCACACGAGGGCGTATTTTCAATCTTCTGCACAAAGATTCGCTAATATTCCATCAAAAAAAACAAACAAACTCTCCACATTCTTGGTAAACGAGACTTCGTGAAAATATGCTCAGTTTGTGAATATCTTTCAGTCGAGGACCTGCGGTTGTCATAACAATGATGAAAGTTTGACATAAGTCTAAAGTTTGCAGAGATATTTTCCGATATGCAGACTTCTCTAGGTTGTATTCCGTGGCATCACGAACTTTATTACACGTCAAACTTGCGAAAAGCAGTTTTTGTCGCTGTTTTTGTGTTTGTCTGCTGTTTTCCCATTTTCTACTTTCTTTTCCACCTTTCAATGATATATCTTGGACTTACGTTTCTCGTTATGATTTACTATTTCATTATCAGTTTTCAATGTTTGTTGCACAGCAAAACGCTAAACAATTGGCTATCGGTGTTGTGGCCACTGCAGATACCGAAACCCAGTTTTTAATTATATAAGCCCACTGACCTGCCGCTCAGCCATTCTTTTCGTTACGGTCTTATATAATTTCTCCGAATCCCTTTTGGATATTACTTTTACGAGTTTTATTTTAAGATTTTTTTTTACTTCTTCATCAAACTGTAACATTTTAATTCCATTTCTAAACCTCATTTCTTCCCTTTTTAAACAGAGGGAGATTTTGAGATTGTATTTAAATAGATGGTAACTTTTCTAGTTCCTATAATTTTCATTTTCCAACCACTGAAATTGTTCTGCGAATACTTTCTTCACTTCAAATATTCGTTCCTAATAACGCCACTTGTGCAATTTTCCACCCTAACAATCGTAACAATATATCCTGATTTTTTTCATTCAGAAATTGATGACACCAAAATAACATTTTACATAAGTATTCAACATTGAAATAATTTTCATATTATTCATCTGAACACCATAGGCCAGGAATTACCTAATAGTTAACGTTTTCTTTAACTCTGAATCCGATAGTTAATGGTTCGCGCCCCCTTGCCACAAAATCCAGCACACCTTAGAGCCATGGATGCGCTATAAGTGACGGTCAAATCCCACTGTTTGGTTTGTTTTTTTTAATCTCACGTAAAGTTACACGAGGGCTATCTGCGCTAGCCATCCCTAATTTAGCAGTGTAAGTCTAGAGGGAAGGCATCTCGTCATTACCACCCACCGCCAACTCTTGAGCTACTTTTTTTAACCAACGAATAGTGGGATTGGCCGTCACATTATAACGTTCCCACGGCTGAAAGGGCGAGCATGTTTGGTGGGACGGGGATTCGAACCCGCGACCCTCGAAATACGAGTCAAGCGCCTTAACCACCAGGGCCCGTCATGGCCAGGTAGAACTGGCTTAAGAGAGGCAGATGAAACATTTAAAGTTTTCTTACCTACTCTGGACAAAACGAACTAGAGATTTACAGTTTTTTAAGGACATTCCTAATTTCCAACTTTGAAATAAGTAAAAATATTCGTTTGGATAAAT
Organism: Tachypleus tridentatus; assembly: GCF_004210375.1. Classification (NCBI taxonomy): domain Eukaryota; kingdom Metazoa; phylum Arthropoda; class Merostomata; order Xiphosura; family Limulidae; genus Tachypleus; species Tachypleus tridentatus. The sequence continues at coordinate 60,591,019 of NC_134830.1, read as the reverse complement.
AAAAGTAGCCCAGACATCAGTGCTGAGTAGTGTTGATTAATTACCTTTAATTACAGGGATGTTTTCTTTAAAATGTTTTGTTTTTAACAAGTTTGTATATTTGAAAATTATATCGAAGTCAGGTTTTATTTAACAAGCTGGCTTAGAGAACTCTTAATATTTGAAAGGTTTAAATCCATATTTTTATTGGTAGCATTATATAAATTATATAGCATTCAATCCTTCGGCATGGCCAGGTGGTTAGGGCGCTCGACTCCTGGTTTGATGGTTGCGAATTCGAATCACCGTCATACCAAAGATGCTCGTCCTTTCAGCAATTGGGACGTTATAAAGTGACCGTCAATCCCACTGTTCGTTGGTAAAAGAGTAGCCCAAAAGTTGGCGATTGGTGGTGATGACTAGCTGTCTTCCCTCTAGTCTTACACTACTAAAGTAGGGATGGCTAGCGCAGATAGCCCTCATGTAACTTTGCGCGAAATTCAAACCAGCTTATTCTGCTAAATTCAGGACGGCTAGTGCAGATAGCCCTCGTGTAGCTTTGCGTGAAATTCAAGAAACAAACAAACCAGCATCCAATCATACTTAAAAGCCGTTTAAGTATTTTTTGGATATTCTAAAATAACATTGAGTGAAACTAAAGCATCTGTTCTTCAGAGTCGAAAATTTAAATAGTTCACGAGCACTAAAGTATTTTACTTTAAAAAAAAATATATATCAAAGTTTAAATAGTCACTTATTCAAATAAAAAATAATAATAATAGTAAACTTATTTGCTCAAAATAAGTATATAATAAAGTTTTCAAAATTTCCATATCCTAATTTTATTATGTAGTGACATAGATAAAAATTTATAAAACTACACCTAACCAGCTTAATCCAGTTCAAATCGAAAACGTTGTTGATAAAGCAGTTTCGTAATAGAAATATCATCTGGATCTCTGGTATATCTGTCTTATCCCAACCAAACACAAATTGAGCGACAGGCCTTGTGAATACTCAATATGGTAGGTACAGTGTGGTTCACCAATTATATTAACTCAGAGGTACTTGTAAATGCATCGAAAAACTTATTTTCACGAATTAAGAATTTCAGCAGTGACGTGATATAAGTGTTCTAAGGTAGTTCATACCAGTATGTAATTTAGAATTTTTTCCATAGCTTGAAACGTTCTTGTTAAGTAAATTCGCCACTGGTACTAAATATTTGTTTCCATAAAGCAACATTCACTTTTAATCTTTGTTTCGTTTAGGTTTTTGTTAAGTTGTTAATAAAGTAACGAAAATGTCGTTTACAATCAGTGTGGTCGATTGTTCAAGGGTGTCCAACCCGAGATTCTTCAAAAGCTGATATGTGGCTAATTAAGAACGTATGTTTCACTATGCCTGTAATTTAAAGTAAAACGTTTTGGTTTAAGGATTACAGCAAAATCTATGCAAATATATAGTTAAAACATTTAATTGATGTGACATTTATATATATATAAGCAAGAACATTTTGTTAAAATCAGCAATATTTATACAATAAAATAAAAATATTTGTGATGTCCAGAACCACTTAGGTGGCGCTAGAGGAAGCCTTAGTATCTTCTCGAACTTTGTGAAAGTGTGTGTGTGTGCTTTTCTTACAGCAAAGCCACATCGGGCTATCCGCTGAGTCCACGAAAGGGAATCGAACCCCTGATTTTAGCGTTGTAAATCCGTAGACTTACCGCTGTACCAGTGGGTAGATTCGTGAAAATTACTCGTGTTCTGTGGCAAATTGAGATATCAGAGTCTCTTTAGTAATGTATGTTTGAAAATTCTGGTTCCCTCTCTTCTGTGGGTTCGCCACCCCTGGTCTGTTAAGTAGTGAAAACGCATCACTTTAATTTACCTTGTAGTACGTTCTTATCTCGTTGGTGATTACTGTCATCATGAAAGATATTCCTATGATCATGTGTCACTGTTATTTTGCTAATAAGTTGAATTCCCAATCAACGTAACTATAGTATTGTTCGGTAATTTACGGATAGATGGCAGAAAATGAGATGACCGTAATTTTATAACAAAAGAAATCCATTTTCCCATAATATAAAAACTGAAATGCTGAAGTCAAGGTAGTAGCTTAGCTCCTCCTTAAAAAAAAAAAAAATTGGGAAATACCCCTGCTTCTTGTGGTAAATGATTCCGTAAATAATACAGAAGTATTTCCCCGAGAACGTAAAGACGTAATGCGTACGTGTTACTGGCATAATGCCAAATCATATTCTATATTTGCTGATAAGAATATATCAGCAAAGGATAAGGATATACGTTATATCCGCCAGAGTTTGCAAGAAAAGTAGTTACGCACGTTCACTTACATCACGTTTAGCTGAACTACATCTTACCTGTAAGTTTCAGGCTTTACCCTAAATATGAGGAAATTCGTATTTCTAATTTACACTGACCGTTGGTCAGTCTCCACAACACTTTAAAGCTTTCGCTTCTATGTTGTTGTTTTTTTTTAATGATGTCCGCTTGCTTTGTAAGTTAAGTGATGTACACGTGATAAATTAAGAACAAAATTTGTCGAAGCGAGTATAGGGAATATTTGCAAACTCGGATGGTGACGAGATGTTATAGGTAAAAAGTCATATATTTGTATTAGCGGAAATCCACAACCTCAGTTGTAATAAACCCAAGTTGTGGCTGATATTATGTTTTGAAGATGTTTCAAAATGTCAAGACCAACAAATATTAGACTTGGATATCAATTCAATCCTTCCCTAGGATTTGTTTATAAATAGAAGGTTTTGGTTTTTTTTCTGTTTCAGATACCGTTTAGAATAGAATGAAAGTTTTGTTAAGTTACATGGTTTCAGGCTTCATAGACGTCGGAACGGAGAGTGAGGCACGTTCTCCTAAAAAGTAAACTGGGCTCGAGTATGACTGTCACCCCCCCATATTTTCCTCAATACCTTTTTTTATGTACCTGTAGGCCCGGCATGGCCAGGTGCGTTAAGGCGTTCGACTCGTAATCCGATGCTAGCGGGTTCGAATCCCTGTCGCACCAAACATGCTCGCCCTTTTAGCCGTGGGAGGCGTTATAACGTGACGGTCAATCCCACTATCCGTTGGTAAAAGAGTAGCCTAAGAGTTGGTGGTGGGTGGTGATGACTAGCTGCCTTCCCTTTAGTCTTACACTGCTAAATTAGGGATGGCTAGCACAGATAGCCCTCGTGTAGCATTGCGCGAAATTCAAAAACAAACAAAAACAAATGTACCTATATATTATATATGTATTGGTTGTTATCTGAATTATTCCTGTTGCTTATGTCGCATACGATTTTGTGCCTTTGGTTTCTGCATGTTTGTTTCGTAATAGAGATCACTTTTTATTGTATTGTATTGTATTTAAAAACACTTAACTCGGTTGGTTAGGCCTACATTTGCTTGCTATTCGTCTGCACGTCTGATCTGTACGTTTTCTGAGTATACTTGTTCAGATTAAAGTAGGATCACTTGTTTAAACAACAACAACAAAAATCTCAGCGTTTCGCATATTGATATTTGTTTGTACTTCTCAACCATGTTGTAAAAAGTATGTTTTTAAAGTTCGAAAAATTATTTTCAATTTTTACTTTCCTTTAATATCGAAAATTCAGAAGTTGAAATACACATTAGCACAATCCGAGCATTGTTACTTTATTTTGTTTTGTTTTATCAAAAACATTAGTAAAAGCATCACTTTATTGTAACTAGAAGTACTCGGGGAAAAATGACATACCTCGTTGCACAACACTCGGTTATAGTTTGATCACGATGAAATGCGTTCTTTGTTTCAAGACGCACGTTAAATGGAAAATGGTGACACTTAGCGCAGTGCCCAGCATGGCCAGGTGGTTCGAGCATTCGACTAACAATCTGAAGGTCACGGGTTCGAATCTCATTCACATCAAACATGCTCGCCCTTTCAGCCGTAAGGGCGTTATAATCGACGGTCAATCCCACTATTCGTTGGTAAAAGAGTAGCCGAAGAGTTCGCGGTGGGTGGTGATGACTAACTGCCTTCTTTCTAGTCTTACAGTGCTAAATTACGGACGGCTAGCGCAGGTAGCCCTCGTGTAGCTTTGCGCGAAATTCAAAAACAATCAAACAAACTTAGCGCAGTGGAGTATTTAGTGCCGGTGGTCTTAATGGGGTCTCATTGATAATTTTATTCTATGTAAAATTACATGGGATATAGGGCCCACAAAAATTATTAACCCCTGGGCTCACACAACCTTAAATTAGCCAACGGCTGACCGTGAAATAAACAACTATCGTGTTGTGCTGCAAAGACAAAATAAACATGTTTGTCATTTTTGTTGTGTCAGTTATAAAGCTTTTGTTTTTCTCTTCTCTTTTTTCTTTCAAACTAAATCTGTAGCACCCTTGACAGTTTGGTGTGAGGACTTGGGAAGGCTCTTACTCCTTCGTGACCAGAAAAACTGTGAAAGAGGAGATTTTACAGACCTGTCGCTGGACTATCAACACAAACTGAAGTCGCTTTCTTCTCATAAACAGAGGTAAGTTTCAATGATTGAAGGAAAGTTTTTCTTTGATTTCGTTTTTGATCAAAATCAGTGATGTAGCATCAGTAAAAGTAAGAAAAAAGTGAAAAAATAACCGTTTTCAGGGAGGAAGATATTGCGTAAAACTATGGAGTATAGTGAAGCTGAACATACACGCACGCAAAATCATTTGTTCCTCGGTGGGACAGCGCCAAGTCTACAGTCTAATATCCTTGGTTCGATTCTCGTAGTTGACACAACAGATAATCAAATATGGCTCTCTTCTAAAAACAAACCAACCAGCAACATCATATATAAACCAAGCACATACAGTATTTTAGAAACATTAAAACATTGGCTACTTCCTCTATTTTTTCAATCCATCTGCGGAATGAATTTTTTCATGTGCATCACTATCAAGGTATTGTATGCTACTAGTTTTTTAAGAGGGGGGTATTTTTAGGCCATCGTCCCTATTGGATCATTAGATCACTTTGCAATGCTACCATTGGTTATTTTGGCTTTAGACCTATCGACTGCCAGGGCCATTAAGGCCGTCAACGTGTTGAGACTCGTCACCATTACTGAGGCGGGAATAATAAAGTGCGCAGCACTTAATTGGTTGTTATGCTGCAGCGCAACTTAAACGGAAACACTGACTGGATTCCATAAAATTTAATTCCAGGAACCCTCTTTCTGATAAATGTCTGAAAAATTTCTATTTGCCCCAATCCTGAAATTTTCGACGGTTAATTTTTGAGTGTCATAGTAAGAGAGGTATAAATAGGAATGGTCTGGTAAGAAGACTGATGTACTGCAATTTTAAACACTTCTAACTTCTCTATTTATTGCAAGCTCGAAGTATTTTCTTCTTCCAACTATATATAAGTTAGGTTAATGTACATGAGACTCTTAAGCCTAAATAACACACGTACACAACAGAGAAGTAGAGGAATTCAGTGCCGTACCGGCGCTGCCCGGCATTGTCAGGTGGTTAAGGCACTCGACTCGTAATCAGAGGGTCGCAGGTTCGAATCTCCGTCACACCAAATATGCCCGTCCTTTTAGCCGTGGGGGCGTTATAATATTACGATCAATCTCATTATTCGTTGGTAAAAGAGTAGCCGAAGAGTTGGCGGTGGGTGGTGATGACTAGCTGTCTTCCTTCTAGTCTTACACTGCTAAATTAGGGACGACTAGCGCGGATAGCACTCGTGTAGTTTTGCGTGAAATTTAAAAACAAATAAACCGTACTGGTGTTTCGTGGCGCCCTGTGCAACATATAAATTAGGTTACCCCTTTCCACCACAATCTAACCCATTAGTTCGTTTTGTTAGCCAATATGACAGTCGACGCCCCCCCCCTCATCTGCTCGTTATCCAAATGGTAATAATTATTCATAGATATACAATTTTACTGAGCAAGGAATTAGCCAACATGGCCGACTCTGTGTGTGTGACAGGAGGGAAGTCCCCTTTCCAAAAGAGTTACGGACATTTTCTTCTACACAAAGAATTTAAACCATTTATGAAAGTCTTTTTTGTTTTAAATCAAATCAGAAGATAGTGACCTTTTAGATTTTTTTTTAGAAAAGGAGGGTCGTCGTTTTACACCCGACGCCTCCCCCGGATGCGCCCCTGCTTCTCAGTACCAACAACAGAAGCATTGTGTTGTATCATTTATACACCACGAATTTCTTCATCCCTCTAATCTTTCTATCGCTCAGTAGCACAGCGATACGTCTGCGGACTTATTCTGTTAGAAACCGGTTGTCGATACCCATACCCGTGGTGGGCAGAGCACAGACAGCCCATCATGTAGCTTTGTGATTAGTAACAACCAAACTAATCCTTCCAAGTTCTCCGCTTACGTGACGAATGTGAATCTGATGGTTTACGGAGAAGATTTCTGCACTAAACCAGTGTATTATTGTCTTTCTGTTCGAGGTCTAGCTGTAGTTACTCGTGCAAAGTTGTCATACTTGACATATTCTTTGATATACGGGTAGGTAGGGAGTGGGGGACTTCATGTAAGTCGTTTCGTTGTAATAATGTCATGGACGTACATGTGGTGTTTGATTCCCACCGGTACGACAAATTTGAAAGGCTCTATTCGATATCACGCGCAGATACATGTATTTACTTCTTCATGCTCTTAATGTAAATGTTTGTATTTAGAATTATTAAATCTTGTCACGATGAAACCCTCGCGCTTAATGATGTCACGAACTAATATACGTGTGTGTCTGTGTGTGTTTCCACCGAGAATGTCGTTATTAAAAACGTGTGTGCATTGAGATGGCTGAATTAGTAACCGGGTACATTTAATGAATTCTAAATATCTACAGAATCAGTAGAAATAAGATTTTTAACAACAATTATTTAACCAGTAATTAGAAACTAGCTAACAATTTAATCATTTTTTATCTCTTTCGTCATCAGTATGGTACTTTGTACACATTATTCCAAATGAAAATTAATATGTTGTAGTAATTATCACTTTCAGATACGTCTGATGCACGCGAGCAAATAAAAGAATATTAAAAAAATGCGTTAACTGTAATTTATAAAACTGATGAAGATATAAAAGTGTCTTAAACAACTCATTTCTAGAACTTCAGCAAATAGCACACAGTGATGTATCGTGTGTCTTTTCTTATAGCAAAGCCACATCGGCCTATCTGCTGTGTCCACTGAGGAAAAACTAACCCCTGATTTTAGCGTTGTAAAACTGAAGACTTACCGCTGTCACAGCGGGGGATATGATGTATTGAAATAGAGAGAGAGTTAGAGAAAAAACATATTCGATCTGGTTTCTTTTTGTAGCGCTAGAAGGCGCTTCTTGACCCCTTTTCTAGAATACTTGATCATTTTCGTCGCTTCTGTGAGTAACATAAACAAATATCTGCTATCGTCCTAGATAAAGTTTGGTTTCTTAATTGTTACTCAAGGAAAAATTCGAGGGTAAGAAAGAGTCTCTTCTGTAAAAATATGCTGTATCCAACATGAGATCGTATACAACCTGACCTGACATTTAAAAATGACACATAAGAAAAAACGTCTTATGGCACTGTGAATGCAATAATTCAAAACTCAACACGTGGATCATGTACGAACACGTGGTTGATGATTAAATGCGTCTTTTTGCAATTCTAAGAACTTATGAGTAAAAGCAAAACAAAAACTTGTTATATCGCCACACTACATCTGCTATATGTAATAATAAGAGCCTGTCTGTTAGTGTGGCCGACATAACGCCAAGAGTTAAAAAAAAACCTAAAGACCTGAAATGTTACGCGCTTACTAAGGGGATTCCGAGGGTGTGCACCTGGGTATTATTATTTTTTATATTTTTATCTATAATAATAACATAGCATTTCTGTGTGTGTGTGCTTGTGTGACCGCTATGGATCCAAAAGGAAAGAATCCAGAGACCTAAAAATTTGCAAGTTTTCTAGATTCCCTACAGCCTTATAATTCTACTTCCTGAATGTTTATACAAACATTTTTTTGTTTTGTTTTTTCTAATTCTCACTTACTGAATGAACAACACGTGGAGGCTTTCTGCCAAAAACCATTTTTCAAATTTTCAAAAGAACCATAGGAAGAAAAATACAAAACTGGTGAATTTTAAAAAAGTTGAATTGAACTAAGTTTGAAAAACAGGAAAAAATATGAGCCGGAGAATAATGGAGAATGAAAATAATTCATATAAAAACATAGGAAATAGAAAAAGCGAACCTGAGAAGTTAATTTAAAACTATTTGCTTTCAAAAAGAACTGAATTGAACTAAGTTCGGGAAATGGCAACAAACAAATCAATTAAAGATTTTACCAATTAGGGTTGCTATAGAAGTAATTAAGATAATAGAGACGTTTGACTGATACACTGAGACCTCTGCGAATCATGAGCGGATCTTGGAATCCCTCAGTACAGCGTGAGTTTTTATGCTAGTGTCTAATATAAAAGAGTTACAAACTACTGCAGAAAAATCTGCCACGCATGTGTAATTGAAGAGAAGTAACTTTAGTTTCCAAAATATTCTCCAGACCATTTACGAAAGAATAAAATTTACAATTAGAGATAGAAAGGAACAATATCTTATTGTTGTTATTGTTGATTATTTGTTTGGATTTTAGAACTGTAATTAATTTTGTATTGAATAGTTGTAACACCAAATGAGACATATTCTGAAATTTCATGGAAACTCTTCATTTTGGTTACTAGTTGATAGTGGAACTTGTATTTCGTAACACATTTATATTTCAGCTGAAATACAAGTTGTTCTATTAGATGCAAATAATTTACGGATTCATCCTTTTAAGACGGTATTATGGCCTTGAATATTGAAATAAATCAATCAGATCGCCACTTTCAGGCCAGTTATAAGATGTATGTAATTGGGGCGTTATAATGTGGAGGTCAATCCCACTATTCGTTGGTAAAAGAGTAGCCCAGTATTGGCGGTGAGTGGTGATGATTAGCTGCCTTCCCTCTAGTCTTACACTGCTAAATTAGGAACGGCTAGCGCAGATAGCCCTCGAGTAGCTTTTCACAAAGTTCAAAGCAAACAAACTTGTAAGTTTGCGTACCACGTGTTTCATAGTACATGACATTTTAATAGTTAAAATAGTCAAAAACAAACAAAACACCAATCTCGCATTGTTGAGAAAAACGAGATATAAAAGGAATTTTGGTGTGCAGTAAAATATTGTTTTCAAATACCCTCCATCCAAACTTTTCTAGGCAAAGGCTAATGATTGTTGATGTTTCTGTAATGTATGTATGTTTAGAACGCATTCGACAAAATCTTTTCAAACATGATCTCAAACATTAATTTTAACACTGGCTTTTGTAAATACCTGAACTTTTCATGATTTAATTACATTTTCTCATAACAAGTGTTGTGCATCTGCTGTAGTTTCTTAGAACTTATTCCAGTTAGCCCATAAAATGATGAAACAAGTTTCTCTGCAATTGTCGACTCGTTAAAAGTTATCTTAAAAATAAGATAACAGATGTTACGGAATGGTCAGGTAAAAATCACATGATATCAATCCGATTGAAAATTTATGGGTTGAGTGAAACCAATTAATGAAAGATTACAAGATGTACATGAAAGATGAAGTTTTTGAAGCGCTCAAAGAAGGATGACAGTCAATCACTCGGACATTTCTGCACCAACTCATTGAAAACATGACACGTTAATGTAAAACAGTTCTGACATCCAATGAAATAGCGACTAAATATTAACTTGTAAAACTGGTTCGTGTTTTTTGGGTTTCACTTTTATGCTGATTATTTCAGAGAAACCTCAGTTTCATTATTTTGTAGGCTAATTAAAATAAGAAGATCTATGAAACTACAGCACGTGCACAACAGTTCACACTCTCCACCCACCCCCACAAGGTCTAATTCCTCCTTTTGTTAAAATTTTGTTTTTTCAATATCGCGCAAAGCTACTCGAGGGCTATCTGCGTTAGCTACCCTTAATTTAGCAGTGTAAGACTAGAGGGAAGGCAACTAGCCATCACCACCTACCGCCAACTCGTGGGCTTCTCTTTTAACAACGAATAGTGGGATTGACTGTCACATAATAACGCCCCCACGGCTGAAAAGGCGAGCATATTTGGTGTGAATGGATTTCGAACCCATGACCCTCAGATTGTTAGTCGAGTCCCTTAACCACCTAGCCATGCCGGGCCAAAAATTTGGACTACAAGACTATAACGGAACACAAAAGGGTTCATTCATCAAAAGTTATAAAGCGCTTCATAATTAAATCCAGTGATCGTATCACAATAATTTAAACACGTTACTTTATCTGCAGTAATCTCAATTACACTGGCTTACATCACAGATAAGGAAAATTATCACAGAAAACAAGAGGATCTGCAAGAAATGTGTATCGCGGAACCGAAACTGAAAACTGCATTTAAGTGAGTTATAATAAAGAGACTGTATGTAATGACGAACCAGTGTAAACTAGCGTTTACTAGTCAAAATAGACGAGCGCACGAAACGTCGGACTGCGTTTCTAGGTAACTAAGAGAACTGTATGAATTAATTATCAATCTGTTCAGAGGATGATCCAGTCTAGACTGAGAAGGCAGAACGTTATGTATACGAAAACTAGTATATCATCCATTGTACAATGCTGGTGTTATCTGCGTCAATGGGGATCCCTTAGGTACAATAAAGGAGAGTTTAAATCTCCCAGGTATTTCAAAACGTAAAAACAGGTATGCCACCAGATAAATCAGATGTAAAATCCGTAAATAAATCCACGCCAAGAACATCTGTGTGAACTATCTAGAAATGTCTAAGTGTGTGTAATTGGCACACATAGAAAGATCAGTCCTACACAAAGTAAATTCCTTAGTTGTTAATTTTTGGCAATGAAGTTAAAAATTTTGCTCTCCAGATAACAATATAAAGAAATATTTAAACCAATGTTTTACGGTTCGCTACTACTTGGCCCGGTATGACCAGGTGGTTAAGGCACTCGACTTGTAATCTGAGGATCGTGGGTTCGAATCCCTGTCACACCAAACATGCTCGCCCTTTCAGTTGTGGGGGCGTTATAATGTGACGGTCAATCCCACTATTCCTTGGTAAAAGAGTAGCCCAAGAATTGGGTTCTGATGACTAGCTTGCTGCCTTCCCTCTAGTTTTACGCCGTCGTGTAGTTTTGCGCAAAATTCAAAACAAACCCTCAGGTGCTACTTCATCAGGACTAATAATGAAAGTACTACAATTCTGAAAACTAATTAAGTTAACTTTTTGTCAAGTCTTAAAATGGGAATATTTGGAGTGCTTAAAATAACTCGAAAAAATCCAATTTTCTAAAAGATAAGAGGGGGGAAATGTGGTACTTTTCCATGTACCACATACAAAAGAATGTATATCTTTGTACTTGTAAACTTTAGAGCTGTTTTAAATCCGGTATTTCGATCGTTTATTTTGAAAAGAAAACAAACAAGCATATTTATAAATAATTGTAAGTTTGAAGTCCAGTATTAGATGTCTGTTGTACAAACGTAAGACACGTGATAACCTTATGCATTACTGTACCATTAAGAAGTGTAATAATCACTCGATCGTTTGCTAAATTGACCAAAAATGCTTTCTATACGGTGGTTCTCTCTGTACTTGAATATCTGTGCTGAAATACGTGACTGTATTTAGATAACTATGTTAAAGTGTTAAGTAATTTGACATAAACCGAGCTTATGTCAACGTAAACTTCCATTAGAATCCTTTTCTCAGATTACTTTTAAAACTACACAACTCAGCCTTGCTGTGTTTACCTAATATTAACTACAACAACTCAAGCCTTGCTGTGTTTACCACATATTAACTACACAGCTCAAGCCTTGCTGTGTTTACCACATATTAACTACACAACTCAAACCTTGCTATGTTTACCACATATTAACTACACAACTCAAGCCTTGCTATGTTTACCACATATTAACTACACAACTCAAGCCTTGCTATGTTTACCACATATTAACTACACAACTCAAGCCTTGCTATGTTTACCACATATTAACTACACAACTCAAACCTTGCTATGTTTACCACATATTAACTACACAACTCAAGCCTTGCTGTGTTTACCACATATTAACTACACAACTCAAGCCTTGCTGTCACATAAATTACAAGCAACTCCAGTTTCCCTCATTTTCCCTGAAAACTTTTTTTTCTGATAAACTTTATGAAAATACTCTGACTAAACTGGAATTGCGGTGGACACACATACACACACACTTGGACGTATTGTTTGTTTTTGAATTTCACGCAAAGCTACATGAGGACTATCTGCGCTACCCGTCCCAAATTTTGCAGTCTAAGACTAGAGCAGCTAGTCATCACCACCCACCGCCAACTCTTGGGCTACTCTTTTACCAACGAATAGTAGGATTGACCGTCACATTATAACGCTCCCACGGCTGAAAGGGCGAGTATGTTTGGTGTGACGGGGATTTGAGCACGCGACCCTCAAATTATGAGTCGATTGTCTTAACCACCTGGCCATGCCGGGCCCATTTAGACGTACAAACGAAACTAAATGCAGTTACCATACAAAAGGTGGATTGTGAACTGGCACGTGACAGTTCACATCTATTGCTAACGTGTGCGGAGTTATAAACAGATTAGATTGGATCTTAGTGGTGATCACTCACGACACTAATCGTGATTTCTTCATGTCTAAAGTAAAAGATAAATGACCTTCCTCTGGTTGAATTTTCTAGTAGAACTTATCACAAACAGTCGAGCAACTCGTGCCTCGTATAAAATTTTGCAAAGGAATTAAGTATTGCAAGCTTTATCTCACCAACCGGAAGGAAGATCTGATTCATTGGTTCTGTGAAATATAAAACTTGCGTCTTCAAATGACTCAGTAACAGACCTATCAAGTTGTTTTTCGTTTCAAAACAGTATTTCAATATCAGCTAGCAAAAACAAACTTATACGAGAGAGTATATTTATTATAATGACAAGTCTGTTTCTGAATGTGTATCGTTTCCATGCAGCAGAAAGCACAGTTTGTTTGAATGTGTCAGCACCACGTTAACGGTGGATGATTCCACGCTGTTTGTTAATTACTAAAAAAAATAACAATAAATAAAAAACACAGCTTCAATGAAACCATTACTTGGACTTCTTTTACCTTGACCTTCAACACATAGTAAGCTTATTCCAGTAAACAGTTATCAAGTGTTATGGGAACCCAGTATCATGGACAACATGTAGAAGTTCAAATTAAAATAAAAATTGTACACAACTGAATAAACTCTACACAATCTCCAATAATCTTCATGGAAACTGGTAGTAAATATATCAGAACTAGCGATTGCAAGTGTCAAGTAATACTAATCCAAGACGCGAAGAAAAGAAGATTGTTTGTTTGTTTTGAATTTCGCGCAAAGCTACACGAGGGCTATCTGCGCTAGCCGTCCCTAATTTAGCAATGTATTTGTTTGTTTTGAATTTCCCACAAAGCTACACGAGGGCTATCTGCGCTAGCAATCCATAATTTAGCAGTGTAAGACTAAATCATCACCGCCCACTTCCAACTCTTGGACTATTCTGTTGTCAACGGATAGTTGGATTGACTGTCATATTATAACGCCCCCACGGCTGAAAGGGCGAGCATGTTTGGTGTAACGGCGATTCGAGTCGAGCGCCCTAACCACCTGACCGTACCGAGCCACCAAAAAAGAAACTCTTTAGTAATTGTATGGAAGGTTCCAGATGATATACCTGAAAACGAACTGACTGAGTCATTATTACATCAGCTTCGAAAAGTTATTTTATAGACTGTTAAAATCACCAAACGTAGATTAGGCCCAACCTGCTATTATTTTATTTATAACAAAAATTGTACAACTTTATTTTACTTCAAACCATTCAATTAATCAGTGTAATTGGTTACTATTTTATGGAAATAACGCAAGGGGGCGCACCTTGGTAACAGTAAATATATATTGATTTGAAAACCAAAGACCAGAAGAAAAAAACAACAACAGCGTCTCACATACAGAACGTAAAAATTACACTTCGAGAGTGGTAATACGTATTATAGTAAAAGAGGTGTCTACATTAGAAAGACTCGCATACTGGTGGGGTTACACAGTATATCCCAGTATTTTTTACATGTTTAATCTGTATGAATATCATATTGCTGTCTGTTGTATGACCATGTAACTATATCGCAGGGTGTGGATGGATCTTCATCAAAGTTGGTCTGAAGGTCAGTTAGCTCTATGTGATGGAACGCATAAATTTTCAGTTTTGTAATTTGCGGTTGTTATAATTGCGTTTCTCACCACTACTTCGCCCCCTGTAGATGGATCTTCACCAAATTTGACCTGAAGGTTTGTTGGGTCCATGTGGAGATAGATACAAATTTGTGGTTTCATATTTTACGATTTTTTTTTTCTGTTTTTATGCGCGTTTTAATTTATTTTTATAATAACATATAAAGGAAGCAACTTTTCATGTCCTTCGATAACGTTTTATTATTCATGATTTTAGATAATTTCTGTCCACGGGAGGGGTACTCCAGCTGGTATTATAATAAGGTTAAACACATTTCATTAAATGCTAAACTGTTTTTCTTAGGCGATACAAAATTATCTTAGAGACCTAAGTACTCATATTAACATTTTGAATATGAAGAGCACCTTATATGAGACTTGGGCTAAAGATCCAAGTCAAAGACCCTAGTAGCCATCCACACTTTAGAGGAAGAGCAACCTGTCAGCAATATTACCACTGTTATCAACTAAATATAAACATTTATTGCCACAATTATAATAACGTAGACCGTCTTCAGCAATATATTGCGCTTCGAACCTTGGACCTAATAATCTCTAATTTGGTATGCTCGGGCGACAAAAGAAGCATACATTATTAATAGACGTACTTTCAAATATGCCACTGAAAAGATTTTTGTTTTGTTTGTTTGTTTGTTTTTGAATTTCGCACACAGCTACTCGAGGGCTATCTGTGTTAGCCGTCCCTAATTTTGCAGTGTAAGACAAGAGGGAAGGCAGCTAGTCATCACCACCCACCGCCAACTCTTGGGCTACTCTTTTACCAACGAATAGTGGGATTGACCGTCACATTATAACGCCCCCACGGCTGAAAGGGCGAGCATGTTTGGCGCGACGGGGATGCGAACCCGCAACCCTCAGATTACGAGTCGCACGCCTTAACACGCTTAGCCATGCCGGGCCCTGAAAAGATTTAATTAGAATTTCTGATATATCTGATTACTCGTTTATAAATGTAAAAATAGAATACGTAAACATCACATTGTAGGTTCGTTAAGCACGAGACATTTCTCAAACGTCAGTGTCTAGTTTTAAGGTATTGTAGACTGATATATCATTTCATACTTTAGAATTGATCTGAATGTTTTCCTAGTTTTTTTGAGGGTCGTGGGTTCGAATCTCCATCACATTAAATATGTTAGCCCTTTCAGCCGTGGGGGCGTTATAACGTTACAGTCAATCCCACTATTAGTTAGTAAAAGAGTAATCCAAGAATTGGCGGTGGGTGGTGATGACTTAGCTGTCTTCCCTTTAGTCTTACACTGCTAAATTAAGGACGACTAGCGCTGATAGACCTTGTGTAGGTTTGAGTGAGATTCAAAAATCAAAGTATATTACTTCAAAATGTAAACAGGCTAGATACCAGGATTTGATGCCCGTGATTGGCAGAGAACAGATAGTCCTCGTGCAGCTATGCGCGAAATTCAAAAACAAACAACAAAGTCGTGGCATTTCAGTTTCCCAACTACAAGCAGGTTACTTGTGAAGAAAATACTGTTGCTAAAGGTACTGTTTTAGCCCTTTGGAGACTCCTTAATGGCACAGCAGTGTATCTGCGAACTTATACTGCTAAAAGTCGGGTAACCCTTTGTGTGTAATAATAAAACAAACAAACAAACAAATTAGCTTCGTTGGCAAAACACTTTAAATATTTTCTATCTTACAAACGAGTTGGATATTTAAATACGTGTTTTTCTGATGTTTACAAAGGAAGAAGGGACGGCATGGCCAGGTGGTTAGAGCGTTCGCCTCTTAATCTGAGGGTCCCGGGTTCAAATCCCCGTTACACCAAAGGTGCCGCTGCTTCAGCGCAGACAGCCCTCGCGTAGCTTTTCGCGATTCAAAAACAAACAAACAAATCAAGAATTTCTATACATAATTCTTGTGGTCTGACAGATACCGCAATTATTCACACAGGACAGTAATCAGATGCAAGTCTTGTAAAATAATTTTCCTCATGTAAACGAGATGAAAAAACTGATTAATCGAAGAGTACGGATGTTTGTTTTATGTAAATAAAAGAGAAACCGGCCTTGACTCCACACTACGCTTCTGCACATACGAATACACATGTTACCACAGTTCATGTATCTATGTTGTGTTATCCAGAACACAAAGTTAGCTGATGAACGTTGAAGTGTAAAGTTTCCAGCCTGTTTGTGGTCGTGTTGGAATAGTTGAAGGGGAAAAGGTGGGTGTATGAGAGCAAGTTTTATGAGAACTGTCTCTATGTGACATATCGAGGAATGAATGAAATTTAAAATTGTGTTTGGAATTGATAATTCTAAATTATAAATATATATATATGTATATTCTTGCCGATAAATATTTCCATACCAAAATGTAAACTTCAGCGAGGCCTAATCTCTTCGTCTTCCGCGAATGCAGTGGCAAGTCTACGGATTTACAACGCTAAAATCAGGGGTTCGATTCCCCTCGGTAGACTCAGCAGATAGCCGGATATAGCTTTGCTATAAGGAAACACACACGCATACAGCTTCATAACACAAAAAGCTATTTACAAAAGCTGGCCTAATATCAGCCAGTTTCAGCGTCTGGCTTACGTTTTCGATTTTTTTTCTTCAGAGTATTCGAAGTTACAAACTGTCCAGATAAAAATGGTCAAAGACACTATACATAGAAATTACGAATAAAATTTCAAATTGTGACAGAAATATTACATTTTTCACGTTGCAGAGAACAGTTAAACTTAAGAATTTCATTATTACATAAACAAACAAACAAAAACGTACATATGATCGCAGGAACAGCGACTAAGTTAGACAAGTATGAAAATACAACCAGTAACCAAGTTAGCATATAAACTGTAAGATACGGTTCAAAATTTTCAAATTACAATATTGTAATAATGGTTCTAACTGATGGTTATAGAAAAAAAAATACTTAGATGTATAGTGCGGTTGCCACGGTTTTAGGTAATAAAAGAAATCAAATAAACTTCCATTACTCGTGAGAGATCTCATCAAGACTATTTTTGAATGGTAGTGTTTGCCGAAAGCAATGAATAAAATGCACGTGCAGATGCAGGAAGTTCCTACACTCCCCCTTCGTATACAACTTTTTTTTCGGTTTTTTGTTGTGTTTTTTTCATTCACCACAGCTTTTTGTCTGTTAGAAAAGATGTGCGTTCTCATACTCCTGGCGAGAACTGAAAGAACGAAACAAGAAGATACGCGGTCTCCCTTTAAACCTAAAAATAAATCTCACCATCGTTTTCTTCTCGCGTCTCTTGTTAGTCGCTAGTTTCCTTCTCTTTGCCCTCACTTCATTCATGAAAACCGGATGTCAAGCGATAGGGACAGAGGTTAGAGCAGTTCTGAGGGAAGACGATTCACAGTTATGGTTGTCAGCGTTGAAAGAAGTCTTAATAATAAGACTCCAACTATTCATTATGATTCAATGAATTCAATTCCGCTTTAGCGATTCACGTTGAAGCTGGATTTATAATAGTAATAATATCATCGTCTTTTATATAATTTACAAAACCAAATCGTGTTAATTTTGGAAAGATTTATTTTTCCTCTGGTTGATACACATTTGGTCGAGTGTGGCCCAGTGGTTAGCGTGTCGGGTTATGGATTTGCGGATGTATCGTTCGATTCCTGTTACAAAAAAACAACAACAAAAACTTCGCGCTTTGAGGCGGCAGTTACGTTTTATGGGTGATGGTAAAAATCCCCTTATTTGGTAAGGAAAGAGTAAAAGCCCGAGATTAAGCGAGTAATATTAACCAGCTACCTTTCCTATAGTCTATTTATTAAAAATTATTGATGGTTATCGCAGATAGTCCTTGAATAACTTTGCGTGCATGCCCAAAAATAAACAAACAATCGAGAAATATTTAGAGAGTTACGTTAAATATTATACTAATATAATATTGTATGATGTCAGAAAAACACTTAGGCCCAAAAAGGCTTGATACTAAATTATAAAAAAAAAACAAAAAACATATGGCCTGAGCGCTTTCGAAAAGTGGACCCTTCTTATTCAGGGGTAAACTGAAAATATAACATTTTAGATACCCTGCGCCACCTACTAGCAGATATGGACAGGATCGATATTCTGTTTTGGAAATGCCATCTAAATGAGGGGACAGACGAACTCCCATAAATACTAGCGATATATGGGGTAAATTGGAATCACATTCCTAAATATGACAGCTATGGGTCTTGCGACATGGACGATGAAAATTCGAGCACGTGCTTATCGTATAACTGTTTTCCCGTTCGCAGACTGAAGCTATGTGTAACAAATGTAAATAATGGTTACTATATGTTGCTGGATGATATTTTAACTTTCGACTGATCTGCGGGTTTTACAAGATTCGTTATTACTTTTGCTCTCGAATAAAATTAGTACTTAAGGAAAACATTTTCATTAACGCGCTGTTAGTAAGTGAAGTTTATCATGTGCGAGTTCCTAAGTTGAGGAAAGTTTCTTTCTTTTAGAAACTAAATTTCTGCCATGAATAAAATCAAATAGAAAGATTAGAGTAAAAGGTCTATGTTGTGATGGTAGCTTTGGAGATAAAGGGTTATCCACAGTTCCGCCACCTGGTGGCTTAATTTTCTAACTTCATGGAGTTAAGACATACTTCTGTGTTTCTCTTAAACACTCCCCAGTGATTCAATAGTTAGACTGAAGGCTTACTCGCTAAAAGCCGAGTTTAGATATTCATGGTGGGCAAAACACAGCCCATTTTGTGGCTTTTTGCTAAAAAAACAAACACATTTATTTAAAGAGTTAAATACTTAGTAAATAGTCCATGAATGGGTTAACCTCACAGGACCAGAAAATACGATTTTCGTTAAAGTATTTGTGAACTAAAAGTAATAAAACACGACGTATTCTATTCAACTCTTAAGTTCCCAGAATAAGATCCACAAGACAGAGCAAGCGGTCCATAGCACGTGCAGAGTTCTTCTCTTTGAAACTCCCGTAACATCGAACAAAGTGTCTTCAGCGAGAATTTTCTTTATTGTAATAAACATGTCTACACAATAATGTTTACGCTTGTAATTTTAAAAGACCAAACTAAGATTATGCTTTATTTATTACCTTAATGTGTCTACTATTTAAATTTTATATTTTATCATTAGGTGAGAGGGGGCTCAGCCTGTGTGTTTAGGTATTGGAGAGGCACTAATACTAAAAAGTTTAAAACGCCACATTTAAGTAACGGGGTGTCTATCTTTCTTCTAAATCAATAATGATTAAGGTAAGAGCAGAGCATGTGCCTATGATAACCTTAGGCTATCACACTGAAGCAAAGATCAGTCTTTTTGTATTTTGTGTTGACTGTGAATAAGGTGTTTTTCATTATTTTTGTATTTAATTTGTATATAGTGAGAAAGTGGGTGTATTCTTATCCTTGCCTGTTAAAGGTCACTAACCTGCCAGGTTGTTGGTGGTTAAATCCGATACGTCTGGTCAATACTACAGTACGGAAGTATAAAAAAAATATATGAAGAGTTTAAAAAAATAATAATTTTGTAGCATAACAAAAAGTCGATATTTATGCGTTCCTTAAAAAAATCACAAGTCTGTACTGTAGTTTCTACACACTACAACTCTAAACGTACAGGGTGTGTCCAAAACGTCTGGAACCGTAGGTGGTATTGAGGCTATTTTTAATTTCAGGCACGTGACTGATTATTGAAGTGCACTTTTAAAAAGCGAGAGAGGTGAATTTTTACCTTTTATTTTTACCCTTATTTAGTATTTTAATTACATCGATGCGCAGAGTAAAAAAGTGTGCAAATTAATAATATTACGGTACTAGTTATTATAGCCGAAAAGTTGTAAAAGTGGAACTAAGTATCTGTTTTTGCCACATAAACACAATTTTAAAACGTTTTGCCTGCTGTTATTTGTAATCATACCTTGACTTTGCCCTGATTTTAAAACATTAAAATTACTATTATTTGCAATCTTACATTGACTTTGCACTAGGTCCGCATGACTAAACGTGTTAAGGCGTTCGAGTCGTAATCCGAGGGTCGCAGGTTTAAATGCCGGTCGCACCAAACATACTCGCCCTTTAAGCCGGGGGGGGCGTTATAATGTGAGGGTCAATCCCACTATTCGTTGATAAAAAGGTAGCCCAAGAGTTGGCGGTGAGTGGTGATGACCATGGGAGATTTTTTTATTTCATAGAATGATCCCGTCAATTCAAGTTTTGGTTCTAAAATATTAATTGTGCACATCTGAATGAACAATTATCATATCAATCAATGCCATTTTAAAATGTTTATTAAAAAGACAAAATTCGTGCGATCACAGTATTCTTGACTGACTGTTAAATGTCAAAGCAAACGTCTGTGAAAAATGAATGATTCGTTAGAGGATTAATACAGTTTTGTACTACAGCCACGTAATCTAGAAAAACACTTGATGATTGTTTGCTTTTTAATTTTGCGCAAAGCCACACGAAGGCTATCTGCGCTAGCTGTCCCTAATTTAGCAATGTGTAAGACTAGAGGGAAAGCAGCTAGTCATCACCACACACCGCCAACTATTGGGCTACTCTTTTACCGACGAATAGTGGGATTGACCGTCACATTATAACGCCCCACGGCTGAAAGGGCAAGCACGTTTGGTGTGAATGGGATTCGAACCTGCAACCCTCAGATTACGAGTCAAGCGCCTTAACCACCTGGCCATGCCGGACCAAAATTGACGAATTGCCATGAGTGGAGAAGCTTGCGATAAAAAATACACTTAGAATTAAAACAACAACGTTAATGATTCGCAAGTAATATGTGATGTGTGATAAACATTCATTGAAACGATGAAGACTTTAGCATGACAGAAACTATAAGCTTCTATAGGTTAGTGAAATCTCAGGGGGTAGTACATGAGACATTTTTATTTGACTAGAACTGAACCACAATAATTAATTCAGTTATTTAATCCTTTAGGAGGATACTTTTTTCCGGTTACATCACGCTCAAAATTATTATCAGGTAATTCAAGTTGAAAGCCAGAATTATCGTCAACTTGCATACGTTCAGTTGTCTCTTCGAGTGGAAACACTGCAGTGACTTGATGACATCTCGGATCCGTATTCTCATAAAAATCAAACAATTTCCAACTGAATAAATTACCAATGTTTTGAAAAGGCTTTTGTCTGTTGATTCTGCGCGCACGATTCACATTTCTAACAAGAATTTCAAACGAAAACCACTAAAGGGTTAAACAAAAAATTGTTTTTGTGAATGAAACGTGGATCAAATTATCAAATAAAAAGTATTCTATTTTGTAGACTTTCACAAAGTGACCAAAATTTATTATACCGGAAAATTGTCTTAAAGTTATCATATCAAAATGGATATTCCATCAATGAATGCTCTAAAAATATTGAACACACACACACACACATATATAATATTTAATTTTGCAATTTTTTTCAGGCCTGGCATGGTCAGGTGGTTAGAGCGTTCAACTCACAATTAGAGAGTTACAGGTTCGAATTCCCGTCACACCACACATGCTCGTTCTTTCACCCGTGGGGGCGTTATAATGTCACAGTCAATCGTATGTGAAAGAGTAACCCAAGATTTGGTGGTGGGTACCTATGACTAGCTGGGTTTCGTAGCCTTTCAGTACTAAATTAGAAGCGGGTAACACTTACGTGTCTTTGCGCGAAAATGAAACCAAACTGCAAATTTTAAGACCTCAATAAAGTATTTCTAGAATATAGACTGTTGAAAAAGGGAGTATTTTATGACTATAAGTTTAATAACGAATTAAAATTTTCATTTTTTGTAATAGCATTTTAATTTGAATCAGAAAAAGATAATACTGCGCATGCATAGTGACATGTTTTACAATACTGACTCTCTCCAGTAGCTCGTAGTATTTCTAGTGCTTATGACGATAAAACTCGGAGTTCGTTCTCTGCAGTTAGAGTGACATAGCTAGTCCATTGTTACGTTTTATGCACACCAACCAACAAACAAAAAGAAATCTTTTAGATTTTCAATTGGATGGCACTTAATATATTGCAGCTAAACCTTTTTGTGTCTGACTAATTAAGGCTTAGCGTATCTAACTAACTGTATGTGTCTATGGTTTCGTGCTATTGTTCTTGAAGGAGTTTCAAGGAATTCTAGAAAATTACTTCAGATTATTACAGCGTTATTTGTATGTGCAATTTTATCCTTTGCGATCGAGCAGTAGCGTTTATTAACTTTAAATACATTAATCTACTCGTTGGATATTATAACCTATTATTTCCAGGGAGTGCCAATGTGAATAAATGGCTTATCAAATTCAAATGTTTAAAGTTTGTGTGTGTTTTCTTATAGCAAAGCCGCATTGCGCTATCTGCTGAGTCCACCGAGGGGAATCGAACCCCCTGATTTTACCGTTGTAAATCCGTAGACTTACCACTGTACAACTCGAAACAATATACAAAAATATTATTTTCCTTAAAAGAAGACCCGTTAATAACAGGCACGTGTTCTAGCTTTATGACAAAATGTAACTTCGCCAGCACCACCAGGACCGCGTTACGTACAGACAGTGATTAAACAGCATGACTTATACACAACATGTTATTAATTTATTTCGCAGAATCGAATGCTTGTGTGTTCCAAATTCCTATGTAAACACATATACAGTTCCACTTCTTTCGTTTCTTTTTTTTGTAGTTATGCATCACAAGGACATAAAGAACCCAAACAACCTATTTTACGGTATGGTTACTTGACCCATATTTATAACGTGATTGTTGAGACACGTTATAAGAACCCCTTTGAGTTCTTGCCTTCCTTTACTACTCATTTCCCTAACAGCTGTCGTAATTTGATTAAGTTACATTGATATATTTCAATGTTGAAGGTAAAACCATTCTATTATTTCTTTGCGTGACGAATTCCGCACACGAGGGCCACCTGCACTAGTTCTCTTTAATTTTCAAATGATAGGCTAGGAGGAAGGGAGTTAATCTCACACCACCCACCGCCAACTGATGCAATGCTCTTGTCAAACGAATTAGTGAGTTTGAACATAATTCTTATAATACAAGGCCTGGCATGGCCAGGTGGTTAATAAGGCTTTCGACTCGTAATCTGAGGGTCGCGAGTTCGAATCCTCATCACATCAAACATGCTCGCCCTTTCACCCGTGGGAGCGTTATGTGATGGTCAATCTCACTATTGGTTAGTAAAAGAGTAGCTCATGAGTTGGCGGTAGGTAGTGATGACTAGCTGCCTTCCCTCTAGTCTTACACTGCAAAATTAGGGACGGATAGCACAGATAGCCCTCTAGTAGCTTTGGTCGAAGTTCAAAACAAACAACCTTATAATATACCAACGGCCCCAAAGTAAGGAACTCGATCGAAACATAAAAATATCAGTCGAGCTCATTTAACTGTCTTAAACTCCGTTGAAGACAGATAAATTAAATATTTGTTTTGTTTTCTTCTTGTATTTGTAACGTGTACTTAATTATATCTATCGTACTGTTTTCAAGGATATTTTTAAACTACTACTACATTGAAGTAGTTTTTGTTTATATATATATTGGTTCGTTAGTAATGCATAACGCAAAGATCTCGTTTACAGTGTACAGTGTACAGTTTGTTTTAGAAACACTTTTATAATAGGGATAATACCATTAAAATCATACTAATAAAATATCTGGCATTTTTTCCTTCCATGTTATGATACCGTCTCCATACGGAATTCTGGTCGATTCAGTGTAATATAAGAGATTGATTTTATAGTTTGTTTGTTTGGAATTAAACACAAAAATACACGATGGGCTATCTGTGCTCTGCCTACCAGCAGTACCGATAACCGATTTTTAGCGGTGTGAGACCGCAGATATGCCACTGTACCACTGGGGGAATTATAGTGTGCAAATGATCTTAGTGGTCATTTGATTTTTTGTTTGTTTTGTTTTGCACATATTTGGTGGATAATTTTCCCCTACGTTTTTAACCACTTCACCATTTTACAGTAATACGTTGCCTGTTGGCCAGTCAGAAGACCTGAAATAACGTCACATGAGGAACACTTAACGTTGCAACTTCTACAGTAGTGACGTCCGTAAAACGTGTGTATGCCACAAATAACGATAATAAATATGCACCTTGTTAGCTACAGCACAGTGTAACATATGAATTTCAAAAGCAAAAAATAAAAATATTTGTTACTCTTAATTTTAGTTTTATTTACAGAACACTTTCGGGGACACTGCGAAAGTGCGTCTAGTTGTGTAAATTGTTTCAATATATATGAGTGTATCTTGTTCGACTTTATTCTAACAATAACAATACTCATAAATTCCATGAACTCTTTACAATCACAATCACCATGGTTACAGTCGTTATCGTTGAATGCATAGGTTTAGTGCGATAAACACTTCACGTCAAACAAAACAATATGTTACACAGTACTTGAGTTTAGCCTTTACTGTGTATGTTGAGATCGGAGTGACATGACTGGAAAAAGAAAATAAAGGATATTTTAAAGTAATCAGTGTTAACATTATTTAACACCCAGTCTACGAGTCAGTACGACAGAATTCTGGGAACGGATGGGCTACAAAGGGGTGCCACGGGTTCCGGCATTCTATTTAAAACTAAAAAAACAAAGAAAACGTATTATGATAAAAGAAATAAACTGTTACTGGTTTAAAAAAAAAACATTTTACTGTCACACTAACTTATCTCTTAATAAATTTGGATACGAAGATGCGGAGTTTATGGAGGAGGGTGTCCGGACTGTGTTCCATGTAGGAAATAGTAGAAGTGTCCTGTTCAGACATATACCCCACTCTGCTATCTTACTGCAGGCGCAGATAGCCTAGTTTCTTTGCGCCATAAAACATCAAACCAATCAATCTTACTGCAAAAAAATAAGCATTGTTGAGTCTTTCTTCATTACCTCTATAGACATAAGTCGCAAAAAACATGGAGAATGTCTTTACAGAGCTGAGAAACCAGATCTTGTATTATGCAACATGTGCGGCCACTACCGTGCTTTGTGTAGATATTTAGATGGAGTATGCGGTTTACGCCTTCATAACCTGAAATTCGGCCAAGCTGGTGGTCAATTCAAATTCTAGATGCCACAAGGAATTCAAATTTATATTCATAATGTAAAATAAGAGTGACAGAAAGCTTTGTTTGAGAATCAACCCACTGGCTATTAAGTCTTGTGAAAAGATTTCACCATTGTGTTTCAATTTCAAAACATACTTTTCTCTCTTTAGATTTTGCACAACCTGTAGGAAGCTACCGGACTCCTGTGTTATGTAATACTAAGCTTATTTCCAGGACGGGTTTGTTTTTTGATTTCATTATCCACATAAAGTAACAATGGCTGTATCATAAAGATGGTTCTGCTATCCACACCAGTTGTTTCCAAACTGTAGTAATGGCTGTATCATAAAAATGGTTTTACTATCCACACCAGTGGTTTCCAAACTGTAGCAATGGCTGTATCATAAAGATGGTTCTGCTATCCACACCAGTAGTTTCCAAACTGTAGTAATGGCTGTATCATAAAAATGGTTTTACTATCCACACCAGTGGTTTCCAAACTGTAGCAATGGATGTATCATAAAGATGGTTCTGCTATCCACACCCGTAGTTTCCAAACTGTAGCAATGGCTGTATCATAAAGATGGTTCTGCTGTCCACACCAGTGGTTTCCAAACTGTAGCAATGGCTGTATCATAAAGATGGTTCTGCTATCCACACCAGTTGTTTCCAAACTGTAGTAATGGCTGTATAATAAAAATGGTTTTACTATCCACACCAGTAGTTTCCAAACTGTAGCAATGGCTGTATCATAAAGATGGTTCTGCTATCCACACCAGTGGTTTCCAAACTGTAGCAATGGCTGTATCATAAAGATGGTTCTGCTATCCACACCAGTGGTTTCCAAACTGTAGCAATGGCTGTATCATAAAGATGGTTCTGCTATCCACACCAGTGGTTTCCAAACTGGGAGGCCTAGCGTGACTTAGTACTTACATGCCGGACTGTTGACTCTAGAATCCATTATTCGTATTTCTGTTGCTGGGAGGGGGATCGCACTCTGCACTCTGGGGTTGTAGATACATTATACGAGTGATGATCAAATCCCACTATTTGATTAGAGTACCTAAGGGTGTCGCAGGTTAACAATCTGTCTTCACAATCAGGGAAGGCTAGCACAGCTAACTCTCGTGTATCTTTTCACGAATATACGAAACAAACCGGATCAAACTGAGGCCCAGGAAAGGTGTCAACGGGGGCTAATGTGTAAATATTATTTTCAAAACTTTCCTAACACCGGATAAATTAAAATCTTTCAGTGAGAATTTTATTCACCGCAGTAGACATGATTACATAATTTTATTTATATTTAAGGTGTTTATAAGAAAATACGGCAATAAAAAATTAAGCCACCTCAGTATGGTTGTTATTTGGGATTGCTATCGGATCATTGGATGACGATGCACAGCCAGGGTGTGTGAAAAGTATTGGAGACCTACTTGAAGTTTAGAAACTCCTAGTCTACACTAGTCTTGGTAAGGTCTAAAAAAATTGATATGCAGAAATGTATTTTTTGTCAGTGGTCTTCCAAAACATTATTTTGACAATATAAATAGAATCAACGAAACATACTTTGCATTTTGTATGAGAACTAGAGGTGAATTTACGTTTGAACATTTGAAGGAAAAATATACTAAATGATATCTGAAGAAAAGGAATGAGCTTGAACCTCAAATTCACTATCAATCAAAAGCAGTTTTCTAATTACTGTATTTAATATTGTTCATGCTCTACTCAGTTCCAGAACGAACTTTTCGCACATTAACGGCTGGTGGTAACCATGGGAATGTTTTGTTTGTTTGATTACATTTCCATGTGACAGCGAAGCTATATTATGAATTGTCATATCAGTGTCAAAATCTATATGCATATACATGTGCTAAAATCACGACGGAAAAACCATTTAATAGACAATTCGGAGTGGTCAGGTTATGTAGCATTTTTACAGATTGTCTTTTAATTCAGAAAAAAAAAACATTTAACGTTTTTATGTCTATACTTATTACAACACTCTGTGCGAATCTGAGGGTATATTTCGTCTTCACGAAAATAATTTCTTCAGGTTATTTCTTAAGACTGCCTTGTAAGTAGACACTTTCAAATTAAGCTCTGCTGGATAACGTGCACCTATGCTTAATTGTTTTATACGTTGAGCTTGAAAACTTCCAAACTCTCCAAGGTTGTAAACTATAATATCGAATAACTCTAGAATATTGCTCTTATTAAAAACAAACATTTTAGTGTTCAGTTCAAAGTTTACGCCGTAAAGTATTGCAGAGTAAAACTAGAATCGCAGTGTCTGGACATCTACAAAACTTATGGCATAATCTAATACACATTGACTCTTCCTTTTGATGAGTGGTGGGGCTCGTTTTCAACAACGTATACACAACGTCGTTATAAAATAATCTGTGTAATTAGACTGTTCACTCATTTATGTGAGGGTGGAGTAATACCTCTTTTCTAACACCCATCTTCGATTTGGCCGTGAACGTTCAAATTACAAACTTTAATGTTTTTCAGGTGCAACGCAAGTTAACAAAATGTTAATATAGTGTTAAATACTTTATTAAATATTTCCAAACAGGAGAAGTTCGGCACGGCCAGGTGGGGCGTTCGACTCGTAAGCTGAGGGTCGCGGGTTCGAATCCCCGTCACACCAAACATGCTCACCCTCTCAGCCGTAAGAGCGTTACAATCTACGGTCAATCCCACTATTCTTTGGTAGAAGAGTAGATCAAGAATGGGCGGTGGGTGGTGACGACTAGCTGCCTTCCCTCTAGTTTTACACTGCTAAATTAGGGACGGCTAGCGCAGATAGCTCTCATGTCGCTTTGCACGAAATTCAAAACAAACAAACAAACAAGTACGAAATGAAAAGACAGTCACTTTGGCCCACTATGCATGTCAAAACGCAGTATCTGCGTCTGCGCACGATATTTCCAATAAGCAGCAAGAGTACGAAAATAACATAATTCGTTGAGGTCAGTTCCTGCTTATCAAAATGTGTTTGGATAGGTTAGATGACTAGAATTGTTTGGCTTCTGCGCTCTGGTTCACAAAACAACATTGTTTTTGTTTTGTTTTGTTTTGTTTTGTTTGAAGGGGGAATTTTTTCTCTCAATAATATTTTTGTTTTTGTATTCCAACGAACTGTGACGTGGTACTTAATAAGCCTAAGAAAAACTAACGACCTGATCATTGGTGTGTAGAAGTCATATGACAGTGGTGAGAATTCCTGATGAACAATTCGTATCTGTACCCACGGATGCTCACAGAAATATAGTTTCAAGGTGGAAGAGTGGGGCAAAACATGTATGTAGGCAATATCAGCTTTTACACTGTAAATCAACAGACAAAAAAAAATATGTGCTAAAACGTAAGCACATATTTAATTTAGTTTCAATGAAAATTAGTAAAAATATTTAGTGTAAGTACGACATAAAGCTTACATCATAATACCTGCAGAGTTGTGTGTGAAATGTAAGGGCACAAGTGTTCCCTCTCGCCCTTTCTGCGGACGCCCATGGGACGCCCATGTTTTGTAACACTAAACGGATTTCAATTATACAATGAACTTAATGTTACCAATAACTGTCGTTTAGTTTTAGACATTATATTGTGAAAAGGTGTCTAAGGATAAATAATTCGTTAATCTACACTGGAAGTTTCTTTATCCTTCTCGAAATGATTATGTACTTAACTGATCTATTTTTTCAAACAAGCAGATGGTTTTAGTCTCTCTTCCCTCATTGCAAATTAAGCAAACGTAATGATATATTTTCCTTATTTTTAACAAAATATTTACCAATCTATAATTAGCCTTCAGGATATTAAAGAGAAAAATGATGTCAAAGTCCTATAAATTATTGTTTTTTTCTTCACATTTCAGTTGTCTTTAAGAAGTTCAGAAACATTCAAGGTGGCATCAGAGTCTAACGTGTTGGGATAAAATTGTTCAAATTGAGTTCATATACCTTAACAGCTAGGTCAATTTAGTTCATATCTTAATTATATTAGAAAGCCTAACACTGGTTCGTGGTTTCGGCTGGGGCTTGTTTCCTTCTACCTGTATTTGTGTAAAGGGTATACACCTGTGTAAGCCCTTAGGCAGTGTACTTCATCACTTAGGCAAATCAACGCTATCTTCGTCATCGTTAAACTCTGACTCACTTCAGTATGTCCACCAATGAAAATAAACCATCCGTCTTGAAGGAACGATAAAGAGCAACGCCCCCTTTTCTGCTAAAACCACTAACAAAGAGGTCTATCACGAAGGTTGTTTTATTCGACCGTTTACAATAATTTGTCGTGTTTGTGAATACGCAAGTGATTACGTGGCTAGCGTTTTATTGACGTGCTGAAAAGCCACTTTTCCAGCTTACGTTTGTTCTATGTGGTAGCGCAATTGTATAACGTAGAGTGTGATGTGAGTAGCACGTACACGTGAAAGACAAATAGCTAGAGAATATTCATGTGTTTTTTTTCAAGTGCAAATTGTGCAACTATATATCCTCGTGTTTGGACTCCTCTTCTATAAACTTTAAGGTATTGTTATAACAAATTTATTGACCTTTATTTATTTATATATTTATTTTAAATGTGAGGACTTAACTCGCCATTTCCCACAAGAGGTGGGAGAGAAAAAATCAACCGAATTTCTGATGGGTTTCCAAAGTTTGATATTAAAGGATGGTAATGCTGTGAGTGAATTTGGGTGGTTAATATTGGATGGTCCTGTCAGCAAATAATCCATGATCCTTTTTCCTGTCATAAAGTTCACTTTTCCATGGTGGTTGTGACGACTGAATACGGGGGCTATTTCTCCACAGTTTCTTTGAAACTGCAATTGATAATACTGTCTGTTGTTTGTAAGTTGCAGGTTTAAATTTTGGGGGAGACTGGAATTGCTCTTAGGAAAGAATGGAGGGGGAATATGGTTTATTTACTGCACGTGGGTAATTCTCTCCGCCCTATTTATATACAAATAAATGAAGTAAAATCGAATGTTGGTAATCGAATCTGAACCTAACTGGTTTAAGTAACTGTTAACAATAACTTTTTACAAAGCGTCTAACCAGCGTATCGCTATTGGCTGAACAAGCATCCAAAAGTAATTTCTTTTGCAAACAGATAAAATGGGTTAAAATGATAAAAACTGCATACGTAAATTTGTCTTCATGGTACCAAAACTGCTAAGACAAATATCTCGCTGTATTGCTCACTATGCTTTTATCTGTTTCAAAAGATTATAACAGTGTTTAACCCTTTGTTTGCGAATTTTTGCAGCGGGCCTTTCAAAATGTTGCACGCAAAATGTTTGCGTCATACGAATATCAACTGCAGTTGAAGGATTAATAATTAGTGAAATTAGTTGCACAACCAGAATGTACAGTGATATAACTAGTTATGACTTCGTATCTACTTTAGATTACTCCTATGTATTAGTATTGTTGCATTGTAGTTAGCGATATTTGGTTTTTGTAAACGGTTTTAAATTATTGACACATTACTACAGTCCTATTTAAATAGTGTGAAGTAAAATGATTATATAGAGTTCTATTAAGATGTTTCTGTGTTCGTTAATTAGGCTTATCTCAGATTAATGTTGCAGTATTGAAATGTCATACCACATTACGCTATAAACTTCATCGATAATACTGATGTACCTTGGACTCTGGAAGCTAAAACTTATTTATTAGACCAGCGCTAAAGTAGGTTACAACTTAGTGCTTGTTTTCTAGGTTAGTGTTACATTGATAATAACAGTATTGCATTACAAGGATAAAATGTTACATTGGCTCTTTGTTTAGACCTATAGTTGAACTTTCTGACAACTGTCATGTTAGGTTACAAAGTTACACTGCTTGGTTAAACTATAGTTACAGTGTATGTTTCTTGGTTTAAAGTAGACTGCTGTTATATAGAAAGTTAGGATTTTGTATTGCTTCTTGGTTGAACAGTACTGTGTTGAAAAGTTAACGTTCGTTGATCATTTTTATATTAGAATTATATAGCACTTATTTATAAGGGTTAGACTAGAATGTTAAATAAAACGTTAAAATTCATTCCAAAACGAGGCTTGTTGTGTATCTATTCATTCGTTACTATTACTTTACATGTTAAATGGTATTTTGTTGCAATGATCGTACGAAGTTCATTGAGACTGATATGACAGTACAGTGTTACAGTATATCGTTATAACTTACTAGCGTATAGCCTCTCAAAAATGATGGCGCAAATACCACCACTCCAATTTCATAGTAAACCCTAACGTCACATTTTATAGCTAACTGAAATAACTAAATTTTGCGAAATCAAGCTTGACTAGCAAAGATGCAGAAAAGTGCAGACAAGGCAGTCGAAGATCGGTAAATTCGTTGGTGAAGCAATTGAAATCATTCATTCCAATACAACGAAAAGCTCGTGTGTTTTGGTAACACTACGTTCCAATAATAATTTTTATGTCATGTCGCTTAGGAACAAAATATGACCTAATATTGTTGTTAGTGTATGTACTGAAAGTAAAAAAAAAAAAAAAAAAAAATTCTATAGGCAACAAAACTGGAAAAATATTTCATTTCTAATTTAGTCTCTGTTGATTAAAAGTGTTTATTGTCGTGTTGTATTAAAATGTTGGTGATAACAGAAGTTTCCTGTTAACTCAGCAATTGATGAAGTTCAAAATTAATTATTATTTTTTTACTTTCGTGATAAATTTTACGCGCTTGGCTCTAGGCTAAGTAATCCCACACT
Source organism: Tachypleus tridentatus (assembly GCF_004210375.1). Classification (NCBI taxonomy): domain Eukaryota; kingdom Metazoa; phylum Arthropoda; class Merostomata; order Xiphosura; family Limulidae; genus Tachypleus; species Tachypleus tridentatus. The sequence continues at coordinate 60,558,827 of NC_134830.1, read as the reverse complement.
ACATCTTTACTTGTCTGTATTATACCAATATTCCCTGCACTTGCAAGGTCTCATAAAAAAACAACAAAAAAAACTTCACAATCCCTGTGACTGAAATCGTAGCGGGCAGGTTGTAATCCAACTATTCTATTTAGATAAATACGTTTTTTTATACAGGTTAGACAGAGGTTTGTATATTACGAGTTGATTAAGAATACCTGGATGTTAGAACGATCAGTTGATAGTATTAATGCATTTTAACAATATTTTAAAACTTTCTTTTTTTAACTCAATACGAAAGCTCTCATTTTTGTGTAAACCTAACCCTGCTATTCAACATAAACGTAGTAATTTCAACAAGTGAATTAAATATTGCGGGAGCAGCTATATATTTACTTTCCTACACATATTACACAACTCAGATCTGCATGAAGTTTACAAGGACTGTAATTGTACACATTTAGACAGTTTAAGGACGTTTCTCCCATTCCTCAAGTAGTGAAACAAAAACAAATGTATTCAATCACCTCCCCCTCCTCGATGATAAAAGGAGGCCACCGAATGTGCGTGAAGTGGAGCGGTCGGTCACAGACTACGCGTGAAGGGTGGAAGAACTACGTTTATACTCTCGACCCAAAGTTCACTCAACTCAAGACACTATGTTCTCCGTGGTTAAACCAGGTAGATTAAATCTGTGGCAGTTCGTGAACGTTCTTTGGTTCTTTACCGAAACAGTCCGTACTCGTATAGTGGCATTCAGGGCTCTATATTTACGTACACCGTGCATTTATTACCCATACATTTTATCTTGAAAATATTTTTTTACTTCATACATTATGTTATCTTTAATACCCAACCTTTACATTATCTCCCCCCCCTCTAGCCCTGCATTATTTGAAACGATTTGTATTTATAAATTAAAGAAATATCTTGAGATAAGGCAAAGGAGAGTATTCGTCAAAAATCCATGCCTGCTATATCTGTTATCACGACTGCTTCATTTTGTTGGAAATTCGGGAAGAGGACAAAAAAGTTAATTTAATTTAATATAATCGTGTATGCGCTAGAAAATGTAAGGGGCACGTGCCTCTTTTACCCTACGTGTTAGGCTCCGATGTGCTATTTCACGGGACATTATATCGCATGAGCTGTTTGTGCGATAACAGCGAATAAATATACAACACCTCGCTTCCATTTGTTATGATTGTATCTTTGTCCTCAAATGATACAAGTATAACTATTATGTATATTTTTCATATCTAGGTGATGAATTATTTTGCATATTTTTTAATTGTTTTAGTTATTTTATTGTAAATCTTTTAGATATAGTTTGTAGACGAAGAATCGTAGTTTTACAAGTAAAAACCCCTTTTTCAAAAAAAGGGTTTGTTTGTTTTGAATTTCGCGCAAGCTACACGAGGGCTATCTGCGCTAGCCGTTCATAATTTAGTAGTGTAAGACTAGAGGGAACACAGCTAGTTATCACCACCCACTGCCAACTCTTGGGCTACTCTTTTACCAACAAATAGTGGGATTGACTGTCACATATAATACCCCCACAGCTGTAAGGGTGAACATGTTTGGTGCAACGGGGATTCGAACCCGCGACCCTCGGATTACGAGTCCAGTGCCTTAACCATCTAGCCATGCAGGACCTTTCAAAAAAGGAATAATTATAGGAGTGGCTGCTATCAACCCTTTTCAAAGCAAACAATCTAGGGAATGGTATGTGCATAATCCTTACATAATAGCACAGACACACAGTGTAGTACAATGTTAACAGACGAAAACAGAAAAATTAAACTCAATTGTAATTGAATACTTATTTATATTGATATGTATTAATTCTTGCCTGTGCTATTATGTAGAGATGATTCAAATGCCATCCCTACCATCTTGTTTGCATTGTTTGAGAAGGATTGATATTAGCCATCCCTACATTTTCGTTTTTGAAGCTTTTTCTTTACTTGTTGGCAACTCGATGTTTCAATAAACAGGAAGATTGTACGTACAACCAAGTTCTAAACACAATAGGGTTCCAACTGTAATATTTAATTATCTTTTATCGGCAGGTAAATGCTTGTTTCACCCTGTATTTAAGCTTTTTTAAAGGAACGACGAATTTCTGCAAGGAAGCTAACTGCGAGGGGTAATGATAACATCGTTTACACTAGGCTTTATGGCTTTTAAAGTTAGTTCTAGTTATTAATAAAACTTATAAAACAAGATAATCCATTTGAAACTACGTTACCTCGGTTAAATTGGTTGACACCATTGTTTTGGTTTTTTGAATTATCACGTAATATAATAAAAGCAAAAGAACAAGAAATTCGGACTTTGTTCTCCGATACTTACAGAAATTCTCAACTTATGACTCTGTTATTACATGGATATTGTTATGAAAATAAACGCTGTATAGTATTCCTTGATAACGGGTGTCCCTAAGACGTGTCCGGCAACGGTCACTTTCAAACTGTCTTTCTTAACCTGAAGATAACCAAGGAAGATCGAAACGTTGTTCTCTCCTTATCAATAAAAGTGTTAATACCCATACCAGCCATTCTGAGATACACTGTATAGTATTGTATAGTTCTGAGGAGATGTTAAGAAAAAACATTTCGATGAACAATTCGAGCCATCCCATACAACCACACAGTTTCAAACATGTGGTCAGCTTCCGGTCAGTTACCTCTTTCTTTCTTTGTGAACCTGACGATGACCGAAGAAGGTCGAAACGTTGTTCGCTCCTCTACGTAAAATATTTTCTCAACCCAAACGAGCCGTTTTTGCATATATATTTCTCTACAAGTGGGTTTTCTCGACATCACTGAGTGTCAGATAGTTTGTTAAATAATTTCTGTTATCATCCATCTACAGATTCAACGATGTTCATCATTAGGACAACATTTAAATATCAGGAGACTTTCATCAAGCAAATAGAACTATATAATTATAATATATACAGTTTTAATGACTAAAATATAAACGAATTTCTAAAACCGAAATACCTTAGATGAGGTTACGCACAGTCAGTAGGGGTTTAATACTGGAGGGGAATTTTTTTTACCCGTTCTTCCAAGTGAATCATGCTGTCATCCATTTTTGCTACTACAAAATGGCTCACAGAAACGAGTTCCACCTCTTTCCCTTCAAAATCCCTATTTAGCCGCTGTCAGTTACTTATCGTAACAAAAAAGGTTTTGACATCGAACTCTGATAATGATATACAGAATAATGCAGTGAGTTCATTTAGAAGAGAACAGTAACATGTGAAAGTGTCTGGTGTATAGCAAAATAATGTAAAGTTAAAAAAGAAATGGGTGAATCACATCTAATGCCTGTCGTAATGCTTCAGTCGTAATTTGAAAGTCGTGGCTTCACATCCCCGTCACACCCAATATGCTTGCTCTTTCAGCCCTGAAGGCATTATAATGTTACGATAAATCCTTCTATTCATTGGTAAAATAGTAACCCAAGAGTTGGTGGTGGGTGGTGATAACTAACTGCTTTCCCTCTAGTCTTACAATGCCAAATTATGGACGGCTAACGCAGATAGCCTTCACGTAGCTTTGCGCGATATTCAAAACAAACACTAAAACGAATACATAATTGATATATTGCATCGAAAAAGGTTAAAATGAAAGTTGCAGTGAACTTGTCTTCGGTGGAAAGAAATGGTTGGAAAGTGAATTATTGAATATTTATATATTTAGCTATCATCCACCCACCCCCACATACATATATATATACTCTTCAAAAAAAGAAACGCAAAAGGGATATTTTTGTTATTTTAAAGAGAAATATCTGTAATAACGTTACAAGCTCAGAGTATGTGATGTTACACGTGTTAAGGCACTGATTGTCAGACCAATATGACAATAAAAGTTGTGCACTTTGAAAACGGAGGAAAACATCGGATGTTTCGCCAAAGCGCATTCGTGTCTAATAAATTTGTTTGAGAGATCAGCATGTTCTGCAAGTGCAACATGTGCAAAATCCCTATAAAAGTGACGGGTTCTCGGTTTCCATAGCTCAGTGTTAAGCCACCGACACGCAATACAGTTACGCCAAGAGTGACTGAAGCACAACGCAACAACGCCATTGGTCGATTGGAAGCAGGCGAATCTCGATCAGATGTTGCCAGAGCTGTGAATGTCCATCCAAGCACCATCACAAGGCTATAGAATCGTCACCAACAACATGGATCAACTTGTGACCGTCCACGATCTGGCAGACCTCGTGTGACCACGCCCGCACAAGATCGCTACATCCGGTTACGTCACCTTCGGGATAGGACCACCACTGCGACGTCTCCTGCCTCAACCATACCAGGGCTGCGTAGGATTTCCGATCAGACCGTACGCAACCGTCGACGAGATTCTTAGGCCCCATGTGCAACCCATCATGGTGAACGTCAACGACGTTTTTCAACATGACAACGCCCGTCCTCACACAGCCCGACTCACCACTGCCTTCTTGAGACACCACAACATCAACGTTCTTCCCTGGCCCTCCAGATCACCAGATTTAAACCCCATCGAACATCTTTGGGACGAGTTGGACCGACGTCTGCGACGGCGACAACCTCAACTGCAGACTCTACCTCAGCTTGCAGCAGCTTTGCAGGCTGAGTGGACAGCCATTCCACAGGATGTGATTCGTCATCTCATCGCTTCCATGGGCAGGAGATGCCAAGCAGTTATTGATGCTCACGGGGGGCATACTCGTTATTGACGTTGAGTGACGTTAAACTTCAACTAGTGAGCGTGGACTTCGCCTTTGCAGACTTTGAATGTTCAGCAGTGAATGTACAAAGTTTCACACATGTCATACAGAACTACCCGGAATAAACATGTTAACAATTTGTCTCAAATTTTGCCTTTTGCGTTTCTTTTTTTGAAGAGTATATATATATATAATTCTTTATTACATGCTTTTATGGTTTGAAATTTCTATCGTCCCTAGTTGGTATGTGTGGTAAATTTACAAAAACTTGCAGCGTTAAAATTCGGAGTTCGATTCCACGTAGTGGACAGAACGCAGGAATCCTATTGTGTGTGTGGCTTTGTACTAAAACCAGCATACAACCATTCTTTATAAATTTGATTAAAATAATTTTAATTATCCGTAGATAAACTAGTATCTTTTAGAGAGCCATTTTTCAGAGCAAGATGAAATCTTTATGTACTGATTTTCAAAACAATTGTACGTAAGTTTATAAAAATAAACTGATCATAAGTAGCTTATGTATATGTGCAAACTAATTTAAAGCCATACATATCTGCATCAATATTTTTGTTTTATTTTAAAATATTATCATCTTCCTATCACAAAATATTTTTTATTTTATCATAACGTTTGTATTTTGTTTCAATCAACTCCACAGCTTTATCAAGTATTAAAATTTGGTCAATACTTTGAGGTTTCAGTTTTAAGTTAGTAATTTTAATATAGTTTAATTTTATGAGTTTATTTTTATTATAACTCAACAATATATTGTTGTGGTTTCCACAAAAAGAAATAAAAAAATTACTAAACGAGTTTCACATCCTGCCAGACTAAGTTTTCATTAATACTTAAGGAATTCATTTGTCTCTATTGTTTAAAAACTTTTGAAACTTGCACAATTTAAAAAAGGATAGCATTACCTAATTACATAGTTTTATCAGTAAAGTTATTATTAATATCGTTGAATGTAGATTTATCAAACAAAAAGTGCTAAACTTCGGTTTATTAGTGACGAAACACTTGCATAATAGAAAATTAGCCCAGCATAGCCTGGTGGCTAAGGCACTTGACTCGTAATCCGAGGGTCGTGGGTTCGAATTCCCGTCACACCAAACATGCTCGTCCTTTCAGCCGTGGGGACGTTATAAAGTGACGGTCAGTCCCACTATTTGTTGGTAAAAGAGTAGACCAAGAGTTAGCGGTGGATGGTGATGACTAGCTGCCTTCTCTCAAGTTTTACACTGCTAAATTAGGGACGGCTATTGCAGATAGCCCTCGTGTAGCTTTGCGCTAATTTAAAAAACAAACAAATTAGAAAATTATTAACTGCTATTACTAGTAGTGGTAAGGCTAAGGATCTGGAAGATTTAGAACAACTGCACATCGGTGATCGTGCTGTACTTTAGTAATCTAACTATGGAGAATAAATAGTTTTGTGGAAGTTCGGTTATGCCTCTGACAACAAATTCCACAAAAATATTAACTTTAAATCGTAGGCACCTAAACAGTGTAAGATAGGAATACATTTATTAGATGCAAATTTGTGATCTGAACTAAAAAAGCTGCTGAAACAATAATAATAAAACTAATAGGCATTTGTGATTTAGAAAATCACGTTACATTTTTCTTTTTTAATTTCACAGACCACTGAATTTGTTCACTTCAGATTCTAATGAGATAGATAGAAAATTGCATAACATTTGAAATATCTCTATTTTGGAATTGTTTTAGTCTTAAAAAATTAGCTGATTGAATGTTTCATTAAGTGTAGTCAATGCAATTCTGACTGCATTAGGGAAACACTTGTATACTATATACAGCCATGCAAATTTCTGTAACATTACATTAATAACATACGATAGCAGTAACTTATGATGCTTCAAGTTCAGAAGAGCAATGAAACAACTGAAAAACTCAAATGGTTTCAAAGTAGTTTCTCGAGATGTTAAAATCATCCAATTACAAAATTAAATAAAATTACTTAATCTAGTGAATAAAATTACTAATTTAACAGCAATTTAGATATTAGTGGCTAAGATCAGTATGAAATCTGAAACGTATCAATATGTTATGATAATGCAACAAAAAATGAACTTGGATGAACAAAATGTTCACTTATTAAAATATTGGAAATATCAATTAATCGTAACTATTATTTCTAATATTCATATCCCCAAAAGAAATATACACACAGTGTTCGACTCCACATTGGCATAGTAAAATCTAAACTAATTCTACACATTTGAATGAAACAATTTCGTTGTTAGCTCTCAGCAAATGAACTTCACTCGCCAAAAAGGATTTTTTTTTCTTCAAATTATTGAAATTTCATAAGTGATTACAAGTTTGAGTAATAATTAAGTAATCAAAAGGTTTTTCCGATGAAAGGTAATCGCAATCCTTACAGGAGTTGTACATAATTTTATCACGAAGTGTACATGTAAACACTATTAAAATATATAGATGGCGTAATCATAATGAATAACTGTACGTTATTCAAAATATTTAATTTTCTTTAAGTAATTAAACTTAAAGCAGAATAAACTATTCATCCACCGAGTAATTATGTTTAACATTTATCGATATTATTTTTACTTTTTAGATAAACACGTACGCTGTACTTATCCTGTGGCTGTACATACCCCTTTTAACTTATATAAATAAATATTTTAATTTTACAAATGTATCGGACCGCCAAAGATTTTCTAACCTATACACATTACGTATCTATTTCCAACGCTTTCGTAATAATAACTTATTAGTTAACAATGTTAACGAATTTTATAAGCACTCTTTCTTTTCGTAATAATATTACAGTTGTGAAACGTTTTAGTTTATGATCCGTACTGACTTCTGGTGGTGATTGATTCTACAAGTTTTAAAATTTTAGCTTCAGATCTTTACCATTTTACTGAGAGAATTCAATACGAGTTGCTTTATTATATTGATCTAGAAGGCAGTTACCAAAACACTTGAAGAGGTATAACGAACGGTTATTTCATTTGACATGGTTGATTATCAATCTCCAGTTTATTGTGTTTCATTGTGTGAGCATATAAAATGTAATTCTGCATGTCAAGCATTGACAAAATAATCATTGCGTTCTTATAGCAGTATAGTGAAGAATGACATTGAATACTTTAGCTATTAGTTAGCATATTCATACCAAAAGCGATATAAATAACTACCATGTTATTATAATATTTTACTATATTTTAAAGGAATTTCAAGCTAGCATCAATAGAGTCGGTTGTAATAGCACAAAAGTTCAAGCGCAGTTTTTATCTTCTTTAATTTCTTTACATTTTTTTTTAATTTCGCGCACAGCTACACGAGCGCTATCTGTGCTAGCCGTCACTAATTTAGCAGTGTAAGAGTAGAGGGAAGGCAGCTAGTCATCACCACCCACCGCCAATTCTTGGGATACTCTTTTACCAACGAATAGTGGGATTGACCATCACATTATAACACCCCCACAGCTGTAAGGGCGAGCATGTTTGGTGCGACGGGGATTCGAACCCGCGACCCTCAGATTACGAGTCGAACGCCTTAACGAACCTGGCCATGTCGACCCCTTAACAATTCTAAAGAGACGAGTTGGTTTTCTTTCAGTACTTCTTCATAAAGAAATAGTTAATTCGCCGGAATGAATTTTAGACTCAATATTTAAGGGAACAACAAGTTCCAAATTTGTAACAGGCTCGTATCTTTAACACCTTCCAGAGTCTGTCTTTCTGTATTTTCTCTTCTTCCTCGAATCTTCTTTGTTCTTGTGATACAAGTAGGGTGATTACAATTTAACACATCTCTCAAACGATATGACGTAGGAAAATCAAAATGGTACAGGAATGTTAAGGGTGTCATGTGGACGCAAATTTCGATTGTTACTACCAAGAACGTTATTATGGTTCCTTTTACATATTTATAGTGGGTGTCAATGGTCCTGTATATCGCAGTGCAACTAATTCAACCAACAGGAAACTTGAAAGTGTGAAGAGAGGTGAACTCTTGCAATGTTATTACGTCAAAAGATATACTTCTAAGACAGCCGTTCGGAACACTATAGTCTATAACATCCACAGAAGATCTGGTTCCAATACTGTTGTACGCAAGTTTTTTTTTTAAAAAAAGGTAAAGGGAGTTGTGATAAGCCACGTACAAGAAAAACCACTGAAACTATCGCTGAGGTCATCTATTCCGCAGCAGAACAAAGCAGCGCATCTAAACAACATGGGTACAGCAATGCATATTGTGTCGTTTTTAATCCGGATCTTAAGTTTCAGCTTTTGGTTATACTTTTTTTTTTTTTTTTTGTAAACTTCACAAATGTCCCTTACACTACTGTAGATTAATTTCACCTAACTTTGTGATTCCACGTTGTAGTTCTTGGCAAGAATGAAAGTTGATGACCAATGGAACGACAATCTCTTATAGACTGACGAAGCATACTTCACTATTTCTGTAAGTGTCAACACGTGCAACTGCATTATCTTATCAGCAACGAATCTACTTGTAACATTTCTCACACCTCTCCATGATGCCAAGGTGATAGTACCGTATGGTTTTCCACCTGCCTTTGATATTTGGCCATACTTTTATGAAGAATCGTCAGCGTATGGACTACAAACCGTAACGGTCAATGCTGCACGGTTTTATGCAATTTTCATAACCAATGTGATTCCCATGCTTTGGCAACGAAACGTGATACACATAATAGACATAACGGTTTTCATGCAGGATTATTATATCTGTCCACATATTGGTAATGGGGCTAAACATGTCTTATGGGAGTACCTTCAGGACTGAAATTTTCAGGTGACATTACTCATGAATGAACACCGCATTCACTGAACTAACACCAGCAAATTTCTGGTTGTGGGGGGTACTTAAGGTCCCCCGTGTACTTTAGGCGCTTTCATTTTATCCAGAACTTGAATACGAAATTGTTCAGAAAGTGTCCAGTATACAGTTTAGAAGAGACAATGCATTTTGGACGTTGGAGTGCTACACCTTCAACAATGGCTATGATTGTTCAGACATTTGGACAACATAGCCCCCTAATGGCAATATGTTAGAATTTGCATGCGCATCATAATCTTAACACCCTTGAGCAATGTTTCCATCCTATATGGGCACGTTATGGTCAGGTGGTTAGAACGCTCAACTCATATAATACATTCATTGAATAGCTATAATATCAACGTTTACAATATTTTAACTTTCAAATATCTTGTTTTATACCTTTAACAGAAACGGTTTGTCATATTTAGGTTTCAAAACAGCTTATAAACAGTAATAATACATATCATTACTACTTTGAGTAACTTGAGAAAACAAAATGAATGAAATCGCTGTCTTAATGACTGATACAGTATAAACTTTAGTTGAAAATGTTATCCAATAAATTGCCTTTATTAAAAGACATGAAAGAAACTGTGTTGATATTAGTCTTTGATTGAAAATAAATAATATGTAAAATAAGTTTAATATTTTATAGGCACCTCTATGTTGTAGTATGCCTTGGCTGTTCCAGCAGGTGAAAGTTCTGTGTATTAATTCTTCAATTCATAAAACTTGTACAAGTATAAATTTTGTAACATGAATTTGCACAGTATGGTAATATCAAGAATGGTTCCCTTGTTATGAAAATTCTTTTTTTTTCTGTTGTTATACAAATAAACAACCAGCGTAGTAAAACAAAGAAAAAACATTTAGAAGCATAACTGTACTTACCTTTAGAAAAAAACATGTTACAATTCAATTCTGATAAAGTCTGTTTTTCTTTTGTAGTAGCTAACCTACTGTATAGTTAGCTTTGAAAATTGTCCTTGCCAACTAGTAGATAACAAGAACTCCCGTGTTTTTCTAAAAAAAAAAAAAAAAGATCTAAAGTATTCCTGCACTGGTAATTTGCAGCCATAAATTGCTGACAGAGTGTTTTCCTTTCCAAGTGACTGAGTTGTTGTTGGTGAGTGTGGCAAATGGTTACTTTGTTCAGACGAATTTGTTTCATGGAATTACGAAGATATCTTCAACCTTCTAAGAACACTAAATCTCCTCTCAGCTTCAATAAAGAAAGCAGAGACAACTAACAGAAAGATCGCAAGACCCTCAACCTGATTAAAAGAGGAAAAGAAAAAGCCACAGACCTCGGGCAGCATGTCACTCAAGATTTTTTTTTTTTTTTGTGCTGGAATTGTAGGTGAATTTTAAAATGAGAATGGCTAAGTGTAAATGAAATGAATTCATTGTTAACTCTGGGTGTTGGTCTCTCTAGTGAGGATAACTACTTTTTTCCGATTTTTCAAGTCTTCAAGCCTCTTTGATACAAAAACTCTCTTAACAGTGTCTAGCAATCTTTAGTGTAATCATCTTAGTAGCAGTTCAAAGAAAATGTTGGAGCCTCACAAGTAAAGTGCTTGATAAAGTGCTTGGATGGTTTTCTCATGTGTGGCGTTTGAATTAGCTGAATATTTAAGGAGTTTATTAATCCTGTTACATCACTATATGCTTTAATAAAGCTTTTTTTTATTTTTTCTTGAAAAGATGTTTTGACACCTTCACTGTAGCAAGCATTCCAGGAATGGTTTGTGTTCTCTTTTTGCAAAGAGATGTTCAGGTATTTTAATTCCTCCATCATTTCAGTACCTTGGATTGGTTCTAGGACAATTTTCCCCTTCTGAAATCTATCCATAAGCCCATTTTCTTTAGTTGCTGAATTGCATACACTATATCAAGCCATTTTTTTCTCAAACTAAGCAATAATGGCTCGTACGGGTTGACCATTGGCTTAATGGCTGGAGTATCAACAGTTTACCTCACCTCATAGGGCACAATGGTTTCAAAGTAGTTGAGGATCCACTCTCAGTCTTTGCTACTGTCTCGAACATTACCTTGAATTTCTCCAAATGTCCAAACAAGAATCCCAACTCGTGAACCCGCTGCAAAAAAATCTCAAATCACAGGAGAGGTAAAACAAGCTGTCTGAGTAATGAGATTCACACAACGAGGACCATGATGGACATTAAAAAACTTGCGTACCAAAATAGTGGCCTGATATATTTGCAGCACCATCGTATGTTTGCTCATGAAAACCAGAAAGGCGTATACTGAGGCGCAGTAAAACATCAGTGTCAACCTTGGATATTATTTCTCATGTTGTTAAAGACATTTCAGAGAAACCTACAAATCTTTATGTGGAATCAGATCCTAATCCACATAAGAGGTATATTGATTCATGTTCAGTAAAGGCGTTATAATATCTTGTGTTCCATCAGTGACCACAGAAAATTACAGCAGTGGCAAATAACTTATTTGTTTTGCAATATCCCTCGTATAAAAGTTGCCCATTAAACGTAGGGTTAGGCCTGGCATGGCCAGGTGGTTAAGGTACTCGTCTCGCAATTTCAGAGTCGCGGGATCGAATTCCTGTCACACCAAACATGCTCATCCTTTCAGCCATGAGAGCTTTAGAAAGTGATGGTCAATTCCAATATTCGTTGTTAAAAGAGTATCCCAAGTATTGTTGGCGGTGGATGGTGATGACTAGCTGCCTTCCCTTTAGTCCTACACTACTAAGTTAGGGACGGCTGTTGCAGATAGCCCTCGCGTAGCTTTGCGCGAAATTCAAAAGCAAATAAAAACTTAGGGTCCATTTTTAATTTTAGGGTAAGTACAATATTAATTATGTATCAGCAAATGCAAAGCTGAATTTCCTCTTTTCATTATGACCTCTAAGATCCAACTCTTGCCATGCCAAAAATTTCACTGTCTATAACCTTGAACAGGCAAATTTTTGTCTCCTATTGTTATAATACCAAAGCCTCCTCACCATGAATTGTCATCACTACCTTTGCAAACCTCTTTAGAGCTTCTGAAGACGAAAGGTAGAATACTTTTGAAAAGTTGCCCTCTATATTTGGGCTACATTCGTCGACTGTATAGTTACCATCATTGCTGGTAGCTTCTTTAAACCAAAAATATACATTAGTTTCTACGATGACTAATTTTTGGTCCACTAATCAATATTTTGGTGACCTTTTAAAAATGTGATATATACAACGCAACCATTTATGTATACATTTCCGCTTTCATAACCTATAATATATAAATATTAAACATGGTTTCCATGTTGAAATCCTCAAGATTTAATAAAAGGAAAAATAGGATATTTAATTGTAATGAGTAAGTGTAAAATAATTATACATGCAGCTAAAACGTATTCAAAGAACTTATTACTATCTATACTTTTATTTTCGTAAAGAAACGAAAATAATCTATTGATAAATAAATGTTTCATTTATGGGATAGCAGAGATTGTACTACCAGATGTTTCAAAACTGCTAGTTAAACGAGATACTAGTTCACCAAAATCGAAGAAAAACATCTGCTGTTATTTTACAAGCTTTACATTAGCATCACGAATGTTTATATTTAAGTTTTAGGACTTTGTTAACTGTTTAGTTTTAGTAACACACATTTTCACCAGTTCATTAAACTATTAGCTTGTGTTAGATCTGGTCACAAATACATATCGGTTCATCCTATAATTGACCTTCACGTATTTATTCCATTCTTGTTAAAATTATGTATGATTAATTCGAGGAGTAGAACTTTCCAAAGTTCATGAAAGAATGGACATTAGTGACATACATACATAGAAATCGTTCCTTTGTACAACAAATTAAACAATATATTTTCAATAATAACTTCGTAAATTTATACCTTTTATATACGTTTACAGTTTTATTGCTTTATATCTTAATATTTTAAAAAAATTGCGTTTGCTTCTTGGCTATGAACAAGTTCTAACCACGCTGAATTATCCATCAACTCATAACCAAAACTATGTCTAGATGGCACGCTTTTCTTTAAAATAATAATAATATAAAAATACTAAAAATATAATTCTGCCCCACAGTAAGTTTTTCTAATACTTTTTCTTAATGTTCTTAATTCATTGTTTTATACTAACAAAACAAACGAACACTTTTACTGCTAGATACTCTCGTCCACACAAACATTATTTAATATTTACAGTAGTAAAATCATGGACACAATTTATCTGACTTTACCGGTATTTCAAAATCATCTATTTAGCTTATCAGACGGATGCTTCTTCCTCCTTAGTTGCCAGTATCGAACTGCCTGTATATGTTTCAGACATTTCACACAAGGTGTGCCAAGACTGAGGCAACTGTTTTCTTATGATCCCTGGTGCAGACTTCATTTATCGTTGGTTTTACCTGAAAAATAATTGAGAGGAAAACAGTTAAACTGAAAAATAGCTTCTTCTTTTTTAAAAAATTGGGTGGTGGATTTGCTACTTTTGAAATTGGGTGGGATAAATCCATTCCTCTATGATTAAAGCATATAATCAATGTAAATTATTGGTGGTACTTTCAAAACTATCTTTCTACGAAAGTCATTTGAAGTTTAAATTAAAAGGATATTTATGATGTTTTTCTTCTTCTTGCAAATAGTTCCCCAGTGGCACAACGGAAGATAATCATGAAGAGCAAATGCCCCCCCCACCACCCCCGTATTTACGAATAGTGCTGTTCCTTCTAACTGGTTTAGAGGTTGGGTGACAGTTTTTATAATAAAGATGATTCGTTTTTTTTTTTTCAGTCATACCAGAATTTTTCTTAATACTTCTTTACTGACAGGAAGATCAAAATGATCATAAAAGATCTTTTATTTAATGTTGGAAAGTAATTAATATATATATATATTTTTAATTAGTCGATATCATTATTCATAAGTTCTGTTAACGCCTTCAGTTAGTATTTTAATTCCTCAATGTAAGAGATGTAATTCTTTTTTGTTTTACAATTATTCCTGTTTAACTTTGTTATAAGTGCGGTTTGGTATGTAATGTCGCTTATTATCAGTTTATAAAAGAACGTATTACATCCCTTCATATCATGGAGGCCCGGCATGGCCAGGTGGTTAAGGCACTCGACTCGTAAACTGGGGGTCGTGGGTTCGAATGCCTGTCACACTAAACATGCTCGCCCTCGCAGCCGTGGAGGTGTTATAATGTTACGGTCACTCCCACTATTCGTTGGTAAAAGAGTGGTCCAAGAGTTGGCGGTGGGTGGTGATGACTATCTGCCTTCCTCTTAGTCTTACACTGCTAAATTAGGGACGGCTAGCGCAGATAGGCCTCGTGTAGCTTTGCACGAAATTCAAAACAAACCAATCATATCATGGTAATATTTGTTTTTACATCTGGATAATAGTTGGGTATATTGTCTGACTTAAATTATGAGAGTTGATAAAAATTATAATCACAATTTATATCTCTTAACTTTTGTTTGGGTTTGAGCGGATCAATACTTTGTCACAACCTTCGAAGAAAGGCAAATGGTAAATCAGTTTGAAAATCTTTGGGTGTACCTAGACCTTGCTTCATTTTCTTATTGTTTGCTTTTCAGTTTCGACTTGGAAGCTAAACTGAAGAAACGGGATATTCCCCAACGCATTTTGATTCTAGGTTCTAGTTCTGCAGTTATTTTCTTCAAGTTTATATCTTTTGTGCCCCCCGCTAGTACAGCGGTCTGTCTCCGGATTTACAACGCTAAAATCAGGGGTTCGATTCCTCTCGGTGGGCTGAGCAGATAGCCCGATGTGGCTTTGCTATAAGAAAAACACAAATATATCTTTTGTAGCTCTTCTGAAACTGACGTAAATTTCTTTTGGTTCTGACCTCACAATATGAATGCTCTAATAACTAATTGTATAGTAACTGTCGACAAGTTTTTACATTTTCAGATTATTACGACGAAAGAAATTAAAACTAGTATCTTGCGTTTATTTTCAAGTTAAAAATAGATTTTTTGTTACGGAAAATAAATATCTAAAAATCGTAATTTCATGCAAAACTATCAAACGAACTGTTAAAATATTTGTGAAGTTAATATTGTAGATAAAACGGGTGATGTACTACAGGAATGGAATATTCAAATAGCAAAATTAGATATATATTTGTTTCTTATAAAATATAAAGTTACACAAAGCGCTACCAGTCGGATTCGAACGCCAGTCACCGAATATGCATCTCCTTTCAGCCATGGAGGCATTATAATAATATGGTCAATCTCATTATTTGTTGGTAAAAGAGTAACCCAAGAGTTGAAAAATGGGTGATGTTGACTAGTTGTCTTCCCACTTGTTTATAACTCCTAAATTAGGGATGGCTAAATGCAGATAGCCTTGAATGGCTTTGCGCGAAATTCAAACCAAACAAAGCACAACCAGTGTTATTCCCACCGTAAGTATGTAATTTGAAATTTAGCCCTATGAGATCTCGGACATTAAGCCACTGTGAGCATTAAAAGAGCCAGACAATAAATATCGTAATAATTATTTACTGATGATTTCATAAACTTGGTTATCTTACAATAATGCAACTTAGGAAAATGTATGTCTATCCCTCAGTGTTCCTCTCAGTTGGGTTTATTTTAATCTTGGTCAGCTCTACACGACTCTGTCCAGAGTGCGACCATTCAATCGATTGGAAGTGGAAATATTTAACACCTGCCACTCAAGCCAGTCCGGAATATTGATGTGAATAAAGAAAAAATTATTCCCGAAAGGTTTCTGTTGTTTTAATTAGACAAAAAAGAAAACGTTTTGGCATTATATTTGAGGTCTAAGTTTGTGGACCAGATCCATGATACCCGAAACCATGAGAGCCAACATGAAGAAGTCAACTTGTTAATTAAAACGATGTAACAATAAAACATGAATGAAATGTTTTACGTATTATGGTTTAAGTGTAGTGATTAAGATGAAATGTGGATCCAGCAATAACCTATTGAAAGATATCCCGATTGATTTGGCATATCAGCTAAATCGGAGATATGTCAAACAATACAATGAAATAAATAATTAAATAAAACTTGTCGAAGTAATAGCATTATCTTCAGGGGGGGAGGAATCGTATATTATAAATCATTAGCTTCAATATTTTGTGAAACTAATGACACAGTAAAGCCCAAAGATGCAGTGCTGAAGTTGAAAGACATGTATGAGACATTACAAATTTATTTTCCCAGCGATTCTCAAACTTACAATGTCATTTCTGCAATGAAGAATAAATACAGTGTTCGGAAAGTCACTGTGCAGTTTGAAAGAAGCGATAACAGCATTCATTCAGTCTATTTCAAGCCAGCAACTGATAGCGGTGTTTAGAAACAAAATAAGAAGGATCCAGGCCCGTATTGATGCCAACGGGGTCACTTTCAACATTGTTTATAATTGCCATTCATATCTACCTCTTGTATTCTGTATTGAAACATGTCTGTTAATAAATATATAAGTGCACAGTGACTTTCCGAACACCCTGCATAAGTAAAATATCCAGTAGTGTTGTATAATTCATACAGATTTCATTATATCATCTTTTCCTTAATATTTAGTTGTTGCTTCTTTATTTTAAAAACTGTACCGAACTTCATTCATTGGGATCTATCGAAATAACCCGAAATCACCGGTTTCCCGAATATCCCCTCTGGTGACCATCCTGTACTCAGTACTAAAATATGCTAAGCTAACTCATGTGGCAGGTGTTACGTTTTTTTGCGAGGTAGTGTTGTATACAACTTTTTCCTGTGTAGCTTCGATAGTTTTTAGCTAAAGATCGTAGTTTTAAAAGACTACAACTCTGTATATTTCATCATATTTGGACTCATTATACTAGTAGAATAATATTATTTTGGAAAACGGACATGTTTTGTTCATTGCGTATAAATATGAAGAAGATATTTTGTTTTTGAAATTCACACAAAGCTACACGAGGGCTATCTGCGCTAGCCATCCCTAATTTAGCAGTGTAAGACTAGAGGGAAGGCAGCTAATCATCACCACCCACCGCCAACTCTTGGGCTACTCTTTTACCAACGAATAATAGGATTGACCGTCACATTATAACGCCCTCACGGCTGAAAGGGCGAGTATGTTTCATGCGACGGGGATTCAAAGCCGCGACCCTCAGATTACGAGTCGAACGCCTTAACCCACCTGGCCATGCTGGACCTCGAGAAGAAGAGAAAACTAAGTGTGTGTGTGTGTGTGTGTGTGTACATATATATGTGTATGCATAGGTGTAAAGCCTCCTAAGAGCTAATGTTACGAATGCATGTTAATTTCTGTATTTGTTATTGTTTTTTTAATCGTTCACACTGCAATGTAAATTACAGTTTTCATTTAAAGCCCAAAGATGCATTGTCACTATTTTCGAGGTCTAGGTTGCTGGACCAGACCCATGACCTGACCCGAGACCATGAGAATCAACACGAAAAAGTTAATTTGTAAATGGAAATTCGAACGATGTAGCAATAAAACATGATTGAAATGTTCCAAATATGACGGTTTAAGTTCAGCAATTAAGATAAACCGTGAGACCAGGGATAGCTTATTCGAAGGTACCTCAGTCGATGTAACACCCCAGCTATAAAACGAAAAAGTGCAGTAAGTTCGGATTCGATTGTGAAAAGCAACGGTAAAATTGATATTTTGGCAAATGTTTGATTTAATATTCAAAATAAATTCTGAAACCATAAACGGAATTCGCGACAGAGGTTTTTCGATAAGGTAATTTGACCTGTTTATTAAAAGTATTAGTGGTTTTGTAAGCAGGTAATGCATATTTATACAGTAAAATCGACGTATATGTGTATATGTGCTGTATTTCTTATCTATATTATCATTTCATTAAACAGCTTGCTGACACGATAATTGACGAAAAAAAATACTAAAGTGAAACGGTTAGGGCGCTTGACTCGTAATCTGAGGTCGCGGGTTCGAATTCCCGTCGCACCAAACATGCTCGTCCTTTCAGCCATGGAGACGTTATAATTTTAGGGTCAATCCCACTATTCGTTGGTAAGAGTTGACGGTGGGTGGTGACGACTAGCTGCCTTCTCTCTAATCCTATCATGCTAAATTTTGGACGGCTAGCGCAAACATCCCTCGTGTAGCTTTGCGCGAAATTCAAAACACACAAGCAAACAAAACTGAAATGAAATAACGTGTCAAACGTATAAGCTATACGAGGCCAACATTAAATTTGTTTCCAGCGACATATTTATAATTTTTTTATAGATTAATAATAATCGGAAGGGTGCTGTAAAATGTTTTCTTATTTTTTTCTCAGTGTTAATATTCTGTTGTTTTTTTTGTAAATATGAGCTGTATTATTTTTTATTTAAATATAATTCGGAATGCGCGAGTCCAGTAGTTTATAATTCCCTAATGGCGCCACAGTGTGAGTAATTTTTCCAATCAATTCATACGTATTAGAACATTAATCATATGAATGTGTTGGCTGCGTTTAAGTTGTGTACTATAACCTCTGATAAAATGAAGTGAACTCGCTTTTGTTATCATTTCCCGAGTGCAGAAAATTCCCATTTGATCAAAGAGATGAAAGTAATATTTTATCTCATGAAAAAACTCTCCATTGGCTGAGCGATAAGTTTGAAGGCTTATAACACTATAAACCTGGTTTTGATACCCGTGGTGGGCGCAGCACAGATAGCCCATTCTGTAGATTTGCACTTAACAACAAACAAAAACAGAATACTGTTTCCAAACTAAATTTATTTTTTCAATAGTGTTGTCAGACTTCGGCAATGACCCAATATACGAACTCTGAAAAGGTCATCCTCACTATTGTCTCCCAGTGGTACAGCAGTATACCTGTGGACTCACATCGCTATAAACCGGTTTCGATACCCGTGGTGGGTAGAGTACAGATAGCCCATTGTGTAGCATTGTGCCAAATCTACACAGAAATCTTACTAAGTAAAATATATGTATCACTAATCCTCGTCTTTGTTTTCTCTACTAAATTTCTTGTCTAATATAGAGTAATTAACTATAGTAATACGTGTATATATACATATATACATACATACATATATAGTAAACTTTATTTGTTTATTAAATATGAAAACTTTTTAATGTCCCCTGCTGGGGTGATGGTAAGTTTACAAACTTAGTGATAAGATCAGGGGTTTGATTCCCCGCGATGAACATAGCAGATAACCCAATGTGGTTTTATTCTAAAACAAATAAACATAGCCCTTTTAGTTAATTTCATTTACAATTTACATGTCTAGCATTACAATGAAAATTATATAATCACCCATACTTTATAAGATACAGTCCAAGGAATTTTTTGTTTAGTTACGAGTTATATAGTAGTTTGTTTTTTTATTATTTAACTAGAAGACATTTAACTTATATAAACACTTCTGTTACCAAGATATATCAAATGATTTATCTCAGCCTACTGTAGCGTCCTCTACGTAAACCCTTACTTGTATTATAACATACATTTTGGACTTTCTGTTAGTTTGTTCTCATTTATTTCCACTTGTTTGTGTTCTGCGTAAGAAGTATGCTGAAAGAAATAACACCGTGTAAAATTCTATCCCAAATAACTATTCTGTAGTATTATAACATCATCATGGTATTGAGCATTTTAAGATTCCCCAAACAAATCTTGTAAGAAAAATGTTCTACATAAATCTCGAATATAAAACAAACTTTACCATTCAATGTTATAACAATGAACCCTTGGGAACCACTGTTGTGTTTATAACTTTATAACGTGTTTTTTTTTCGTCAGAAAAGGTTAGGGTAAACTATTCATAACCTGCAATTACTGTAATCGCATGCAAGGACTGTTGTTGGTGTTCGTAAATTATCCTCACATTTTGAATGCGAGATTGTATGAAAAAGGCTTACTCGTTTCGCTCTCTTGTATAACTCATTTTAATGAAATAGTTTTATGTGGCACCAGTGTTCACTCTTTTATAATTACATGCAACATTTACGTCCTCTAGTTGTGAAACTATGACGTAGTTGTGGCCCTATTACTACGTGAATGGACCCTGAGCGAAAATACAAACGCTCCTATATGCAAAGTAAGGAACGCGATATTCCGTATGAAGACCCCTTTTGAACATAATTTACTAACTACACACACACACACACACACACAAAGCGTTCCAAAAAAATAAAACAGTTTTACCGTATTAAATTTCTGTGACCTACATTTCCTTGGTTCTTCAGTTTCACTGTAATTTCACTCTTTTTAGGCTTACCTTGACAGTGAGCGCCACATAGAAAAGAAGCATATTAGTACGTTATTTATATATATAATATGCCAACTACGTAATTTTTTGTAGGCATTACGTATTCCATTATCTAGGAAAGTGTATACTACTTCAAAATGTCATTTAATGTATTTGTTCGAAATGGGCTTAATTAACTTTGTATTGTTATATACAGTGTGTGCATTAAGGTAAACAAACAAGCACACTTGCAAACGTCCTCATTTCATATTTTTCCACGTACGGTTACGAAATTGAAACCTAGTTGCGCGTGTGTGTGTTTTTCTTACAGCAAAGCTACAGAGGGCTATCTGCTGAGTTCCCCGAGGGGAATCGAACCCCTAATTTTAGCGTTGTAAATCCGTAGACATACCGCTGTACTAGCGGGAGCCAAAACCTAGTTGCATACTTGAGTAAGGAAGCACATTACGAGGTCTGTTCAAAAAATACGCGGACTAACGTCATAAAACAAAATGTACTTTATTTAGAAGTTACAGGTCTGGGACCCCTTCAAAGTACTCTTCTCCCCAACGCACACACTTATCCCAACGGTGTTTCCACTTGTTGAAACAGTCCTGGTACGCTTCTTTTGTAATGTCCTCCAGCTCCTTCGTCGCATTTGCCTTAATCTCGGGAATCGTCTCAAATCTTCTTCCTTTCAAGGGTCTTTTGAGTTTGGGGAACAAGAAACAATCGCAAGGAGCAAGGTCAGGTGGGTAGGGGGGTGGGGAAGAACAGTGATCGAGTGTTTGGCCAAAAACTCACGAGTTCTGAGGGCTGAATTCCGCAGCAACGCGGTGAATCTTCAATTTTTCGGTCAAAATCTCGTAACAAGATCCAACTGATATCCCACACTCTTCAGCAAGCTCCCTGACAGTCAGACGTCGATTTGCCCGCATCAGGGTGTTGATTTTGTCGACGTATGGGTGGTCAGTTAACGTGGAAGGACGTCCAGGACGCTCATCATCTTCAATGGACTGTCGACCATCCTTAAAACGTTCATGCTACTTGAAACATGCCGTACGCTTCATAGCAACATCACCGTAAGCCGTGTTAAGCATAGCAAAAGTTTCACTTGCAGATTTTCCAAGTTTAACACAAAATTTCACAGCAAGTCGTTGCTCCTTCAGGTCATTCATTCTGAAATCCGCCAAACGAAAAAAATCGTACTTCACTTAAAACCGCGTGGCTAATACACAAATGAAGGTATCTGCAATCGGGAAATGGCGTCGTAATCAGCTGATCTGTGCAAACCTAGCGACACCAAGCGGATTCCCCTGGAACAACTGGAGCCGCGCAATTCAAACAGTCCGCGTATTTTTTGAACAGCCCTCGTATAATAATGAGTTGACACACAACGATTTATTATCATTATAAAGTAGTTTATTTTGGGGTAACACTGTATATTTCAACAGAACATTGTTCCGTGTCCTTCGGGTATCTTACCTGAATAAAATAGACCAATGTAATTATAAAAGAACGTTTTTCCTTTGCGGTTCTTCTGGGTTTATACATTAGACAATTTTGGTCACTAGCCTCGACGAAGCTGCAAAGGCTAAATGTTTAAAATAAAAGTTTTCTTATAATTATCTTAAATGTTAAAGTCATTCTTTTTTCTAACTTTATTATCAAAATGTATTAATCCCTCCAGTATATATTACATATTTTGAAAGACAGATTAATGTTCTGTCAAAACATGTAGTATGTTCCCTCAAAAAATAAATTATTTTGCTTATAAACTGTTGTTTCTCAAATTTGTATTAGTCATTGCATTAAATATATTTGTTGCAATTATGGAAATTGACTTGTTACTATGCATTTCATACAGTATATATATCGATAGTGTATGTTGAGCACATCAAAAATCAGCACCCATGTAACACCACCTTATTTGCCGGTGTATAAGGCGATCCTAGATTTTTTAAGCAAGTTTATTTCTGTGAAATTCAGTTAAGAGAACGACCTCTATTGTCAAGTAAGTCCAGGATGTCACTTTTCTCAAGAAATTCTTAGAAGTTATTTTTAAACTGTGATAACTAACCTACGCTCTAGGGTAATCAATACAACCGCAAGTGAGGTTTTCTATGCTCTTCGAACGATACAGACATCTCGGTGGGCTTAAGTAACAAACAAGTAATAAACAATTTTACAAAGTCTTCACTACAATCGAACACCTTTTCTATTACAAAAAATACTTCGCCTTAAGATATAGTAATCTACTATCAAAATATTTTTGCAAAATCAGTGTATGTTACAGAAACTGACATGTTTTTATATAATATTAACAATATTTTAGTATAACGGATGAGATCGGTATTTCTAATTAAACATACCTCGATTAAATGTAACTAACATGTGGTATAATTAACGTCTAATTACGAATAATCGAGACAGATAATACAATTACAAATATCTTTGGCCCGGCTTGGCCAGGTGGTTAAGGCACTCGACTTGTAATCTGAGAATCGCGGGTTCGAGTCACCGTCATACAAAACATGCTCTCCCTTTCAGTGGTCAATCTCACTATTCATTGGTAAAAGAACAGCCCAGTGGTTGGCGGTGAGTGGTGATGACTATCTGCCTTCCCCCTAGTCTTACACTGATAAATTAGCTTTGCTCTAAATTTAAAAACAAACAAATTATTTTTGTGACGCAGTAGGTAGCACGAGGTCAACGCACTTATTCGAAAAACAAACAGAAGTTACTAGGAACAACGTAGTTTTGGTTAAAGTTCAAAGTAGAATTATGTCTCTGAACTTCTGTATGAGACGCATTTTTGGCAAAATGATGCATTGTTTTAATAGTAAAAGTATGGTCTTATGCAACGATATATACGGTGTTAGTAATGTTACCAGCAAGAGACAGGGTTAGTTGGTACGTGACACATTTGTGTGGCTTCTGAACGTTAAATCGTTTTTAATAATACTACAGTTTCATTTCTTATCGTATTTTGTGAGAAATGTATAAAAAATGAATTAAATAAATCAACAAATTGGCAATTTCCCTAAAATATAATAACTTTTGTTTTAAACTGGTACTGCTAATCCCGAATGTATTGTCAAACTCTTGATACTAGAATTACCGGTAACGACCGAGTATACACATGGAAGAGAACATTTAACCAAATATAACGAAGTATTACTATATACAAACAATATACGCTTCATTTTATTTAGGCTATTTCGTTTTGAATATTTCTAGAAGCACTTTGTCTAGGTCCACATGTACCCTTTGTGCCTCACCCAACTGTAGCCCTACAGGCTAAGGCATGAATGACTGAAATCAATGGTGTGACGCGAGGCCTGTATGTGTACAATCAGTACGGTTGGTTGCGTTTTCATACTTCTCTTCAGCCAACCGTCATTTGTTTATGCGATCAAACTTAGCAACATACGTACTGTAGTCTGTACTTTGTGTAGCTCATCGCTTTACATCAGTGGCACATTATGACATGGCAAGACTAGCCTCGCACCTGGAGCTCGCAGTTCACCAAGGGAATTGCAGGAGAGGAAGTGATTGTGACGTAAGGTCGGTTTGTTAGGTTACTAAGACTAGACGATAACTCTGTACCTATTCTAGAAACCTCACGTTTGCACTGGGCGTGTGGATATTAAAGTAAATCGTTGTTGGGCTTTGCCGGCATCAGTTTCGGCTTGAATTGAATTCAACCGGGTGTTTCCTCTCCTCCGTATGTCGCTTGTAGAAGTGGGAAATATTGGATATACAGTTCACGTGTAAGTAAAGGCCTTTGTTTGTAAGTAGTAATATCGATTACACGTAGTGTATCAGGGGTATGTACCTATATATTTATATATATAATTACCTTTCACACAGTTTCAGTTGTCTTTTAAATAGCGTAAATGTTAAGTTAATTGTGAATTTCTTGTCCCAGTGAAAAGCTACCGTTGTCTTCAACTATAGACTTATGTTGGTAAAGTTTTTACAATATAACATTTTTAGTAGTAGAAAGTGACTGACTGTATGATATGTATATAATTTAAGTTTCAGATAATTTCCGATACTGGCCTAAACCAGAGAATTAAATTCTATTCTGTAGCCTTAGTAGAAGTGTAATTATGAGGCTACACCGTATTCAACTAATACAGTTGATATTTTTCTGAACCGGGTGGTTCTCGTGGATGGACAATTGTTTAGTATTATCAAAGAAAATACTGAAAATATTTATGCAGTTGAAAGATGGTATTTATTACTTAGATGATTGAAAGGATTTAGAATTTTTCTAGTTAAATTTATTTTGATAAGACGCCACACAAAAGCTAAGAAATGTGTGAAAAGACTAATTAATTAGGTCGTAGGGTGGTTGAATGGTAGTGGTAGAACACAAAAATTATTTTATTAATATAGTAATAGTCTGATTAAACTGGACGCTACGCTTTGTTACTTGTGTAGTTTCTTAGTGGTCAGTGCCTGGGCCTTCGTCTTTCTTATTTGCATTAATAATATGAATAGGAAAATAATCGCTGAAGTTTGCTTATGGCATTCAACTCTTAGTTATTTATAGATGTGCTCAGGTGCTACTGAATTTCTTTGTTAAATCGGTAAGCTGAATATAAATGGTTGGCAAATGACTTTTACGTTAAATATAGATGGGAATAAATGAAATTCGTAAATGAAAAAAGGATCTCAGCATAGTAGTGAATAAATCACTGGAGCCATTGTAGCAGTACCCTGTTGTTATTAGTAAACGTTAGTAAAATTTTAGTATATATTTGTAGACATTGATTACAAGATTAGAGAAGTAATTATATCTATGCAAATAACTATTAAATCATCACTTGGAATATATGTGTACGTTTTTGATCTTGTCTAAGAAAGTTCGACTTGCTAGAATGGTCTTAGAGGAGGGTTACTAAGATGAAGTTTGGGTGGTGGGGGTGGAAGTGTTATCTTACAAAGATAGCATATCTCGACGTATTTTCTCTATCGAACATAACGGTGCTATTGAAGTTTATAAGGTTACCTGAGGGATTAATAGAATAAAGTCGTTTGGTTTTGTGTGCTGTATTTGGAAGATAATAAAACAAGAGATCACGAGTTTAGGTTTTGGAAGAGACAGACTAGGCTTCACCTGAGACAGTTGTATTTTTGTAATAGGGTGATTAACTTATGACAGTAGTGGAAGCAAGCACTACAGGAATTAATAGGATAATCAATTATTTCCTGAAAATAAAACGTGTCAAAATTTTTATTTTTCTGGAGGCTGGTGCACCAAGACAGTTTTATTCTGATGATTTCCTGGAAAATGAAGGGTGGGTTTAAAGATTTACTTTTCTCAAGGATGTTTATGCAGGGGCAACCTTGAACGACCAAATGGTCCTGGTTTTTTTTTTGTCAGCATATTGTGATACTTGAGGTTTCACTTCAGCAGTTTTTCAACTGGTTCTTGAATTTTCATAAATTTTATTAACTACTTTCTGTCAAAGATTTTTAAAAATCAAGATTAAGTTTTAATTTTAAATTTGGAGATAGTAATGTGAAAAATATGAATTTATAGGCCTGGATAATTATTTTCAACATCTTCCATGCTTGTGCCAATTATAATGCAAATTTGTCAGTCTAGTTCCAAGAGCCCCCAAACCCTTTGACCTCCCCTCCATTTTGGGGATTTCCTTCTGATTCATTCAGAAATATTTTTTATATCTATTATATGGTTTTAGAAAACTACATACAGAGTTTCAACCATTTTGTCTAACTTTATGGGAGGAATTGAAAAACCAAGCAGATGTAGATATATGCAATAAGCTACTTTATAGGTTAATATTGAACTGATTGACCTTTGTATCCTTTATTTAGATGTGGATGGTACTATGAGCAGCAAAAGTATCATATTTTGATTTAGCAAACTTTCAGTTTCTTCTTGTATTTAAGAGTTCATTTAATGATATTTTAAATGCATTGGTCCTAAATTAATTTTGTGGTGTATTTGTTTTAACATTTATAATTTATTCAGTACATTTTTTTCTTTTAAATATTTTGAATCTGTAAATAAAATATTACCAGAATTGCAGCTGGAAAATATTGAATTTGAATTAAACATTGATTCATACTGTTTGGTGGTATATATCTAGTATGTTAGTATATAATCTTGTATTACTGTACACATATTTGCTAATACAATGACATAAGTACTTAATATTAATACAATGCTTTTTGGGTAGCCTATAGTACACTATGTTAACACTAAAGCTGTGTATTAATGATGTTCCTTGGTGGAGTCTGGAGTCTTTTATTTTTATCGTAATGACTGTACAGTGGACTTTCAGATAAAATGGGTAACATTAAACATCTACACCACAGCAACAGTTGATCAATATACATGAATTATTTGAGTGCAAGTTTGAAATGTTAATAAAAACACATAGTAAGTGAAAGAGATTTATACATAATACAAAAATATATACTTTTGATGTGGGTATATGAGCAACTTAAAACTTCATACTTTTTATTAAACATTCCCATTGAGTTTTAAACAAAATCAAGAAGGTGTGAAAAGTTTGTACTTATGTTGTATTTGATTGTTTCTGTTGTTTTTCTTTTACATTTTGGCAAAATAACTCGTTACTTCCACCAAATGTAGGGCACAAATAAAATTAGAATGACATCAGTTGGTTAACAAACCTGAGGAAAGGTAATTTATAATTTTTCCCTAGAAATGTATATCCATTTTTTAGAATCACTTGATAAGATTAGTAGCAAATGACTCATAAAATGTAGATCTTTTAACAGTCATGTCGTATACTAAACCATTTTTGATAGTACGACTCATTTCAATCCTTATTGCATCGGGTATAAAGTTTGCACAGTTTATCTCTTATCAAAACAATTTCCTCTAACAGACACAAGTATAAAGATATCAGATATGACATTCTGCTTGCTAATTCTTATTTGACTGAATAGTGGTTCACAATCTGGTTAGTAGTTTGGTTACTGAAAACCATCTATCTATTTAAATAAGAAGTTTTATTCTTATTTTTGATTGTATATAAGTGAACACACTGAAGATCATTACAAATTGTATGTTTACTGAAAATGTAAATTTGTAGGTAGTTTTTCTGAACGATAAGACACTTTGCTTTTACCCGTTAGCAATAAGCATTTATGTTGCACTGTTCAAAACAATATGATAACCTAAAGCGGGATATTATACTCTGCTTGATTAACTTTAATGATGACAATGGCATGTATAAAAACAAAATTTATCAAAATTAGCAATAAAAATGCCAAGAACTATAAGCTAGGGAAAGTATATAAAATCAACATTTAAGTATTTATTGTAAAACTAAGATTGTTATTTTTGTAGATATTTTATTAGAAAATGAAGTTTTTGTTTTGATTTTGTTTTGAATTTCACGCAAAGCTATACAAAGACTATCTGTGCTAGCCGTTCCTAATTTCCCGTTCCCGACTAGAGGGAAGGCAGCTAGTCATCACCACCCACTGCCAACACTTGGGCTACTCTTTTAGCAACAAATAGTGTGATTGACCATCACATTATAATGCCCCCACAGCTGAAAGGGCGAGCATGTTTGGTGCAATGAGGATATGAACCTGTGAACCTCAGATTACGAGCCAGTGCCTTAACCACCTGGCCATGCTGGGCCTTAGAATGAGGTGCACAATTATGTAAAAATATACATTAAAGTGTTTATTGTCAAACTAAGGTTGTTATTTTTGTAGGTATTTTATTGGAGAATGAAGTGTCTCACATTTCTCTTTATTCAGTTCTTGGTTAACCATTTTGTCATGCACAACTACTTAGAATGATTTTAGAATATGTAGTTTATCACTGAATGTTTTATTTTTGTCTGTTTTATGCATATTTCTGTACAAAAACTATAATTGGTAATTCTGTTTAGTTTCAGTCAGAGTGCAAGCACAAAAGTTGAAACACTACTTACTGTCATTTGAATGTTGACCTATCAAAGAGAAAGCATGTTATTAATAATAAGAATCAATATCTCCATTATGCTAGATTTATTTTGTCACACAGAGCAAACCTTTATCGTCATAAAAACAAAAACAAAGAACTGTTCCTAGATTTATGTCACCCCAAAAATTGACAAGTTACTGGATTTTCTGAGCAATTTGTGCAAATACACTGGTTATTGTTAAAATTGTTATTTTTATGTTCATTTAAACAGCAACACACACACACACACACACACACACACACACACACTCTGAGATATTTTATTTAGTGCTTCTTTAATATGGTATGGCTTCAAATCTGTAGTAGAATGCTAAGATTATTTAAATTCTTTCAAACAGTTAAGGAAAGCTGCAGTCTAAATCTTCCACAAAGAAATTAAATGTGGATGTGTAGGACTTAATTAATCACAAGCAAATAATTATGTAATAATCAACATTTATGTGCCTGTGATTGACTTCTAGTGGTGTGTGTTTATTGTGCATATAATAAATTTTTATTTATATTATTTAAATAAAGAAAAAAGTACATTATATTTAGCTTATGCTGTTTTTATTGTATTATTAAAGCACTGGCTCAACTACTATGAGTTCCTGTGGAAAAAAGTAGCACAAACAGCTGTAAGCAGGTACCATCTGCCAACTTTTACACTGCAAGAGAGTCTAAAACTTAAACATAATGTTATCTGTGTGTATACATGTACTGTTTTTACATCTACACCCTCATTTAAGTGTTGAGAAGTTATCAGGTAAACAAAACATTACTTTGAATACTATAATTTTCAAATATAAAATAATATGAAAGTGTTAAAGTTTTGTATTGATGTTTACATTATACTACTGCCAGGAATATCCCTTGTGTAGTTAATTATACACTAAGCTTTTATGTATTTCATTCCTTGTAAATTTTGGATTATAAAAACAACTTGCAACCCTACTGGTTTCTAAGTTGTAATAGTCCACAGTTCTCAACACTGAATAGACATTGATTTTTATGTATTTCATTCCTTGTAAATTTTGGATTATGAAAACAACTTGCAACCCTACTGGTTTCTAAGTTGTAATAGTCCACAGTTCTCAACACTGAATAGACATTGATTTTTATGTATTTCATTCCTTGTAAATTTTGGAGTATGAAAACAACTTGCAACCCTACTGGTTTCTAAGTTGTAATAGTCCACAGTTCTCAACACTGAATAGACATTAATTTTTTTCTATGCATGCAAAATCAATTTCCAGTTAATAACATAAAGCAGCAAAAATCTGTCAGTAATATTATCTTAATAATTCTACTGTATGTTGATCTTAGTAAGTATTAGTAATAAGTGCATCTCTTCTAAGATCCAAAATAAAAATTATTATTGATTATTCTATAGACTTTTAATAAAATTGTTTCATGCACTAAATTTTCTGTAATTGAAGAGGATATCTTTAACTGAATTTTTTGTACAAATAATGCTTTATTAAAACTTTGAAATTTAAACTGTATGAACTTCTTTTATTATTAAACTTTAATTATGACTAACTTCAGATGTGACATCTTCATAGACTTGAACATTAATTGTGAATCAAAAAACATACATTATATCTAGGATTAATAACAATAAAGTTTCTTTTTTTGTTTGCTTTTCCTTAAATAACACTACAGTGATCACAAAATACTACAGTCTAGTATGTAATTAACATAAGGCTGTTTGAAACTGTTTTTTCTTTCTTTTCTCAAGTGATACTACTACCATGGCCACAATGGGCTGGCAACAAACGCCACCTGCTGGTTATGGTCCCCACCATCAAGCTCCACAACAACATCTATCTGTAGTGACTACTGTTTGGGGAGTGACCACAAGCACTCAGAGTGGACCATTGGCACACAATTCGTATACAGGTACTAATACATCCATGGCACAAGTTCCATATGGTCAAAGTCAGCATGCTTTCCCTGGCAGTAATCCAACAGGCATGTCTTCAAAGGTTTATCCTCCTCAGGGCATGACTGGAAGACCAGCTGCTCAAGGATATAATGGGTAAATAAATTAATCCTATATTTTAAAAAAAATGTAAGCACATGTCTTGGAAACTTAAAATAGGAGTATTTTTTACTTAAGTATTCCATGACCAAAGGTTTCAAGAGTGTATATCAACTTTTTGTATGTTTGTGTTTATTTTATATATTATAATAAACTGCAAGATATTATTCTCTGAGTGTATTCATTTATTTCTTAAAGTGAACACATTGCATGTACTAAATAAAAAGCTAAATAGGCATCTATCCTTTACTGTTTTGGATAATTTGCTCCTGAAAATAAAGTATGCATCTTAAGAGAGATCAGTTTATTAAATACAACTTTCTGCTTTTGCTTACTTTATAAGTACATGTATTACTTTATCATTATAGTGGAAATACTTTTCAACAATGGTAAGTAAACTTATGTCTATGAAAAGCTGTTTTTGTAATTTCAAATATATGTAAAATGAAAGCACTGAGATCATATTGCTTTAATGAATTGCTTAAAATCAGATACATTCATTAGGTAGGGACAAATAAAATGATTAATCCAAGCATTATGTATGAATAACACAAATAAATAACAGAGTGAATTCTAGAATTCTCCTTACTTATACTTTAACTGCATGTCACATTGTGTAGTTGGATCCAATTTACTGCAACAAAACAAGTTTCGTAGGTTGGGAGAATTTGAGTTAAATAAACCTGTTTCTCTTAGTCCTTCAAGTTAAGGTGATGCCATTTGTTTGTTTTCCCTTTCATTTTACATTTTGTTTACTGGGTTTGGTCTACCCAGTGACTTTATTGCTCTGTATCTGACCTTGAGTATGAATTGTGATGTCAGGAAAATGGATACTGAAAAGAATTAACAAGTAAAACAGGGTGGAGCACCTTTTTTGTAGGTGTGACTGGAAAAAGTGGTGTGTGCCTTAACAGTGGTATTGATAGTTTTTAATCTGTCATATACACAATTATAGTACAAGATCTATATTCAACTACTCTTTGTATGTAGTTTGTTGATGTTAACCAACATTTACTTGTTTGACTGTATAATGTTGTCATTTGGAAAAAGGAATTAATTTGCAAGTCAATGATAGTAATTAGGTTTAATCTGTTGACACCATGTTAGGACTGATCTTGTAATGATAATATTCTATTTGCATTTATTTTAACCACAAGCATATTTTTATGTTAAGATTTAAAAACATTCTCCTTAGAAATTTCAGTTTCATTATAGTTGCTAAGAAAAAAATCTATTTAGACTCATTTTTACAATTTATTTGTTGAGATTATTTGAGAAAGAAAAAATGTTATATTTTAATATCTCAAAGTATAATTTAAAACTTACAAGTTCACTTGCACCAAAAAGATGTCAGTGAAGATATAATTTTCATGAATATATGTATTTAACATTTAGTTTGGTTGATAACTTGGTGAGTGTTGCTGAGTTTTTCACAGACAATGCATTTGAAAACTTGTCTGAAGTGACCTTTCATTGTCATGTTATTGGATAATGCTACTTTAATTTTACAGTTATGTTCATATACACAATACAGAAGTAACTTGTTTATCTCTTTAATGATAGGTATTGTAAATACTAACAGCTTTATGTTTTACACATAAGCATGTGTGTGTTTCTGTATATTGTCTAGAATATACAAGTTTTTATTAAAACGATGGTGTTTGAGAAATTCATGTCAATCTCACTATCAGTGTTTTTCATTAGTTATGACCTGACATCAACCTCTATGGGAGGATCAATGATGGTTCCTGGTAATGGACCCTCTGGAGACTATCAGAACCCTTCAGGTGCTCTCAATGCAGCAGCCCTCGTAGCAAGAGCAGCAGCAGCTGCTACTGCTACAGCTACAGCAACTGCTAGTGTTGTGGCATTCCAGGAGCAACAACAGGAAGCAGTAATGGGTAATCAGTTTAATAGTCAGGTATGTTATTTTTAATTTCCCTGTTAAATTAGGTTGTCAATACAGTATTCATTTAACTTGTTTTTAAAAGTATTTTAAGAAAAAAAAAGGGTGCCCAAAAAAATCTCAGATCAATTATTTCTTAGTTCATTACAAAAAGTGATGACCTGTATAACATTCACATGAAGATGACCTAAGGAGGTTGAAACATTGTTCTGTACTTTATTTTAATTAAAGTTTTAGTATCCATACAAACTATCCTGAGAATACAACATTCACATCTTGTTGTTAAGATGGATAACCATTAAAAACCACTGTCAATTATTTCACGCCTTGCAACTGAAATGGATAACCATTACAAACCACCACTTCAGCTATTTTGCACCTTATTACCAACATGGATGATTAACACAACAGTCACACAAGTTAATTTACACCTTGTTATTAACTGTGTGGTCAGTGTAGCAAGAGGAAAAATAAGTGAATTTCAGAATTCATTATAATTATTTTCATTTCATTCTTCTGAAGTAACAGAATATATTTTTTTTAGAATTGAAAGAAATTATTCTGGTCTGCTAATATGTTTACATACCCATTTAATTTCATGTGTTTTAATATGTGATTATGTTTATGTTTTCAAAAATTAAAATAAACATTTAATAGATAGTGTATAACAGTGAGGTAGTATATGTGTTTTTATTGGATATTTAGTCAGTTTTATTTAGTATGAACATTCATTACTTGTTTAAATTAAAATATAATAATTTTTATTTGTGATTTAAATTACTTTTATCAGTTGCCTAGTGTGAAAGAGCAGCACCAATATCGGGACAGTTATGGAGCTCAACATTTACCACATGGCTTGGGGCAGGTAGAGAACCACATGAACAACCCTATGGCAGGGACTATGACGTCTATGGATGCTTCATTGGGCATTATGAATAACCCTATGATGAATTCTGCCAATTCAATGAACCGATATAACTCTGAGAATGTCATGAACGGACCCGTGACTATGAATGTTCAGATGAACAAAGCTGGTATGCAAGTTCTATCACGTATGGGAAGTGGAGGTACAGCCATGTACCAGGGGCCTCCAGTGGGAATGAGTCCACAACCAAGAAGTCGTGTAACTCCATATCCAAGTCCTGCCCAGTATTTAGCAGAGAAACGACAGTCACAGTACAGCAATACTATGATTTCACAGTATAGTTCTAACATGCCACCCTATGGAGCTAGTACTCAGCAGTCATATAGTCCTTCACAGGTGGGGTTTGTTTGCTGTGTGCTATATGCCTTGAATCAAACATAAAAGGTTTAGATTTTTCATATCTGCTTATGGATTAAAATTATTTGTTGAATCAAACATTTTTTTTCTGTTTTTAATAGTTTTATAAACAAGTATTTAACCTCGTTTGACAGCTATTTAACAAATGCATTTTTAAAACAGTATAGGTTTTAATAACATTGATATAGAGCAAGTAAAGCAATATTATTTACTACATAAAAGTTGTTAAATATTTCTGAAAAGAGTCTGTTTGACATCTTCAACTTCAAAAGGCACAAGATAACCATTTCATAAAATTTAGTTAACTTACATAAAATGCATATATGTTTCTCACTAAAACACAACTTAATTTGTTAATATTGCTATCTTTAAAACCTTTTAATGGAAAGAACCATCATAAAATTTACTTTATTAAGAATGTTTTTTTTCAGAGGGAGGGTCATACTGTATTATTTCTTTTCCATAGACAACCAGTACTTTGGTTTTAATTTTGAGGTTTTTTCAATTATTATTAAATATACTTGTTTTTATCAGGAATATAATGTAATGTTGAAACCTTACTAAAATGGGTTGTGTTTACCATTTAATTACTGTACTGAATTTTAACCTATTTTAAATAAAATCTTTAGCTACATTCAAAATAATCTTTGTCATTTTATATTTCAACTCATTAAACTGCATTTCATTGCTTTATATTTATGTAATCATGTATGAATCAGCTACAGATTTGAAGATATAGTCATCCAGCTTGATGAAAGAAATTTCATAGTTACTTAGACTTGTGTTCATTCATGAGAAATCAAATTTAAGTTGTTCGGTAATGGTTATTTTTAGTATAGGGGGCAGAATTGTTGATTGTTAATTCTTATGTATAACTGATTTTTATAGCTGTTTTAATTTTATACTGATTGTTATTCCAGTGCAAGAAGATATTTGTTTAGGTAAAACTTGTTTAATCTTGAAGGAGCTTATTTGGACCTGAATAAAAATATTTATATTAAAGCATGTGATTCATATTAGTACTGGTACTAACAATTTTAGTTTCCAAAAATTATTTAAAAAATCTTCACCTGGACTACAGCATGAAGTGATCTATCTGCAATATTGTAATGTCAAATACTATTATTATAACATTTCTGTAGATGAAAAACAAAGTGCATTTGAAATGATATAAAAGCGAAGTTTCATTTCTGTGTTAAAGACAATCATAAGATCTAATTTGAACCACTTAACAAAATACATATAATATTTTGTAACTGTTATATTTGATTATCTGTTTCTGCTATAGTATTCAATAGGTCAGTCTACCCAATTTGGCAAGCAACCACATCAGTATCCTTCATCTTTAACGCAGCCCATCTCTTCCATGGCTTATCCACCTCATCAAACAATGCGACCATCCATGAGACCACAAGGACCTTCCTATATGGCACAACAAGGCCAGTATTATCCATCAGGTCAAGTGAATGGTACAACACCACAACTCCAACATGAACAACCATACAATGGAAATACGTATGTTAATCCTCCAAACTATCAGGTTTGTAAATATTGAGACACATTTCCTGAAGTGCATATTTGTCATTAAAGAATTGGATATATCAAATTGTTAGATACGTTTGTAAGATTAAGTAGTTGCAAAAGATAAAACTAAACTAAGAACTATGGATTGTGAAATTATAAAATTAAGTTATTATATAATAGCACTTGAAGTTAGGGACAGAGTACATCATTCATAACCTAAATATATTCAAATAGAAAATTATTTATAAACAAACATTTCACAGTTATCTAGAATGTAACTGAATTTTGTATTACAACCAATATCTATGTGGGACTATCAGTATTTACTTAAGTGTGTATAGCTTATACTGCTTGATGGCTCTAAAAATCTAGACAATTATGGGTATCTAAGTTAGAAAATAAATCTTTTGAAGAAGAAAATCCAGCATCACTTGGAAGTTAATGAATTTCTAGTACAAGTAAATGGACCTGTACAATAGGTTTTTACCAAATAATGTTCACTTTCTTACCTGAAAACCCAGGGTAGATCATCGTAGTATGTTTAGATGTAAGACTGCCATATCAAGTGATTTGAAAGAGAGAACATAATAACTCGTGTGATTAATGACACAAGACAAAATATGAATGGTGCTCAAATTTTTTCCTAAATTATATCTGAAAGCAGGATGTTACTATTTTGAACTCATTTGAGAGGTATGGCATAATCATGTATTCTCTACTTATGTAGGTTTTGGACAATATACAAAGTTAAATTGTAGGATGTTAGCCGCTAAAGATTTTCAAAACATGATACACTAGAGTTTAGATGGTACCACAAATAACAGTGGCATTAGTATACAGTATTGACCAGGTTATTTAAGATAAATAAACATAAAACTTACTGAAGTTATGCTCTGAAGGAACAGTAGAACAACTCTGCCACATTATAGATAGTTGACAAAAATGTAGAGTTCCAACTGAAGAATGTAATAATCAAAACTTGCATTAAAGAAGATAGAGACAAGTGACTACACATATGGTAGTTTACAGTAATGGTGGGTGAACTTGTATTTGTCTGAAAAGAAATATTAGTAGAGCCCATTGTTAAGAAAATAAAACAACAATATCCAATAATTATAACTTATCATTCCTAAAACACTTTCAAGGGTCCTTTAAAGCAAAATAACTGCTATTACAGATCCATATAAATTGTAGATTTAAAAATATGAAATATCAGTAACCTCATATGAAAATTATAATGACTTAAACCAGATACTACCCAGTACAGAATTAAAACAGATAATGCATATACCAGATACAGGATCTGAAAGTAACAAGAATAAGTGTGCAGATATCCACGTTACTTTTACTAAATTACTCTGTACAATTTAGAAAAATGCCTTAAGTGGGGTCTCAGTGTGCAGTAAAAGTAAAAAGGGGAAGAAAACAATAACAACAGAATATTTCCAGTTTTCATACTCACCTGAGCTTCTAAGTATTATTTTCTACATTTAGTGATTTTTTTTAAATAATATTTTCTATTTTGTTAAAAAACAACATGAATATGATTTAGTACTTTGGTGTAAAGTTTTAACAAAGTGTATGTGTTTTACTGCACATAAATTTAAAGTTGAAGAAATATCCAAAGACTGTCAAAACCTAAGTCAGAGCTTAAATGTGTGAATAAACACCCTGTATCTCGTATTTAATTCAGTGTAAGAAGTCACTGAGACGTTGCATGTTAAATTGATTTCATAGCAGCTTTTTTATTTTGTATTACTTTAAATATGTGTAATATAAAAATACATGAATATGTTAACAGTTTATCTAAAAGTAGTCTGTTTCAGCCAATTTTAATTTGTAATATATCTAACTTAGCTTTCATTTTAAAGGCTAGAAAGAGCTGCCACTACTGAGAAGCCTGTTACCAGTAACAACCCATATTTAAAATTTTTTTGAATCCATTTGTTAGATCTTAAAGTTGATATATCTTTTCTTTTTTTTTTTTACTTTTAATACAGAAGAGTACAAGTTAGACATTACTTTTGTATAGTATACAGAAATATACATATAGTAAACCTTCAGTGGTTATAAGTGTTAATTTAAAAAAAAATCAAGCAAACAATATGTTTTTATGATTTTCAGTGGCATTTCTTGATTAAAAACAATAGTTGTTTGAACTTTTGATAGAGGAGTTTTAGTTACCAACAGCCATCAGTCCCAGGAAACCCTACCCCACCTCTTACACCAGCTTCAGGACTGACCCCATACATTGCTTCCAGTCATGGTGATGTAAAGCCTATGGTGCATCAAGGAAGTTAGTATTTTTTAAAATCACTACTGTATATTCATAAGTCAATAAGAACAAGACTTTTATTTTATAAATGTTGATTAGAAAATATACAAGTTGTGACCAATATTCAGCATGATGAAGTTGTACTTATGAAATGTTCATAAAAGTGATTGTAATTTTATAGTATTCAAAGCTGCTATGAGATTTTATAGAATGTATTAGAGATAGAAATAAATTTTTGTATACAAACATTTTAGATTGTATAACAAAACCGAGTTTAAATAGAAAATATAAGCATTAAGAAAGTAAAAGTATCCATACATTTTTCTAATCAGTTTTTTGTATGTGTCCACTGTTTCATTCACATTCTTAACAAAAGTTCCATTCACTGTAGCTTGAAATATTTTGTTATGTACTGAATATTCTTCAGATGGCTTACACTCTATAAGCTATGAACTTATATGCACAAGATTCTTATTAATATGTACTTACTTCACGTATACTGTTGTCTTTATTCCAAAGGTTGGTAGTCATCTATTGTTAGATATTTTCATCATATTCAGTTATGTTTTACACTTGTATTAAATCATCCATCCACATTTTTCATGGCTATCCTTTCTCACTCTTGCCTCTAACTATGTTAACCTATTTAGTAAAACTATTATATTTTTAAATAAAAATAATATATGTATAAATTACCTGAGATGTATATAAGGGATGCTTTCTGCATTTGCAGAAATATTTCCCATTCACAGTTTCTGAAACTTGCATATTGGATATATGATTCCAAAGAGACATTGTTGGGTTACATGTTTCCAAGCAGCTATTTATATAAACATGTTATATATAAATTTTTAGGTGGATATAGTGCAAGAATATCTTGTAATCAAAAGTTTTTACTTCTCCATCAGACCTGCAGAAACATATGTTGAAACAAATATAACCTAACAGTCTTGAAAATGATTAAGAACATCTTACCATTTGAATTCCTCATGAAATGGCTGGAAAATCCATATTTCTTTCCATAGTTGAAGTTAGACACTTTGTTCTCATTATCTTTTATACGTTTTGTTTTTCCGATATCCCCTCAATTAAATTTGAGCCATGTGCAGAAGCATCACAGTTTAAACATCTTAATCTGGTTCTTGAATTAATGAACTAATCACAACCCAGCTTTCACACCCAAAAACCACCAATGGACAGATGCAGCATGCTAGAATTTCCTTCTTAGTACATATATTTAACATTTTACTGTCAAGATGCAATT
This sequence comes from Tachypleus tridentatus, assembly GCF_004210375.1. Taxonomy (NCBI): domain Eukaryota; kingdom Metazoa; phylum Arthropoda; class Merostomata; order Xiphosura; family Limulidae; genus Tachypleus; species Tachypleus tridentatus. The sequence continues at coordinate 60,519,768 of NC_134830.1, read as the reverse complement.
TAAACATGTGTACTAAGAAGAAATACTGTTAGTACAGAGTGTTTTTCTATTACTTCAATTCTTCTTTTTATCTCTTCCAAGCATCTTCCTTCCTCAGTTTTATGAGTTCTAAAGTATTTTGTCCTTTCCTTGCTCACTATTTTTCCTCTGCATAAATAACTCAATGCTTTCCAAGATGTTTTCCAATTGTAGGAATTTTTAACCTTTTTTGCATTTAGTGTTACTTGATAGTTTTAACATGTACTGTTGAGATAGTTCATCATATCTGTAATTATTTACATTCTGCAATAATTATCTGTTAATCTCGTGTATATGGTTTATTAAAATAAATTATAAAAATATTTTGTTCTATTTAAAGATTAACCCAGAAAATACACTATTTTATAGAAGATGCTGAGCTAAGACTGACTTTTCCCGTCAGAGATGGAACTATTTTGCCTCCTTTTCGGTTGGAACACAATCTGGCTGTCAGCAATCATTTCTTCCAATTAAAGCCCTCAATACATCAAACTTTAGTGATGCGTTCAGACTTAGAGTTGCAATTAAAGTGCTTTCATCATGAAGACAGGCAGATGAACACTAACTGGCCTACCTCAGTACAGGTGTCAGTCAATGCTGTACCTATCACTATTGACAGAGGTGAAACTAAAACATCTCATAGACCTCTTTATCTAAAAGAAGTGTGTCATCCAGGACGAAACACTATTCAGATCACTGTGACGGCTTGCTGTTGTGTAAGTAAGCTTTTGTTTAGCAGTTTCAACTTTGTTTTGCAGATTGTTCCACTATCATAACTAAATTGAGCTTATATCTTTAAAAAAAACTTCATAATTTCTGTGATAGTTAAGCAAGATCTGTAAAAGTAAATATTGTTGTCTTTTGTTATTTCACATCATTTGTCTAATTGTATCTCAACTTTCTACACATTATTAATATTTGATTTAAATACTGGAAGATATTAAGTAATGAAGTACTTGTGCATATACCTATATGTATGTATAATATGTACTTGCATGTAAACAAAATAACAATGCAACACCCAATGTAGGAACACAACTGTTGATTGGACTTTGCTATATTGTTGTATACTTTTCTAGTCAAAGCTACTCTTAATACTTTAAAGTTATGTTTCTTATAGCCAGTTAAAATATAACTTTTGAAACTAATTTAAGGTTGAAAATTTGTTAGAATATTGTAATTGCCTTAAGCACTGTCCATTGGACTGTTATTGTGGTGCACATTTAGCTTTATGATTTTATCAGTTTTTAAGAAAAATGTTAAATTAACAAAAAATGTTCCAGAGGAACTGAATATTGCACTAAAAATAACATAAATAAATTCTGTTTTTTAACCCATATGTTTCACCCATTGAAATAACAGTTTTTAAAACATCACACTTACATAGATGTAACATGTTTATACCTCATTGGTAAAGCTACCTGACTGTGATACTATTAAAAATAATTATTTCTACAATTATTTCAATAAACCACTTCACTTTATTGTGACAAATAGGTCACATTTGTGAATTCTCCTTACATTCTGTATTTGTTATGACTTGTTTTATACCTTTCTCATAAATGTTTCTTGAAAGCTCTTGGGTTCTATCTTACACTCAACAATATAAGGCAGATATGAGAGATAACAGCTCGTTGTCCTCACAGTGGTGTATTGGTGTAGGATTCCTCCCCCCTCTTGTGTGTGTGTGTGTAGCTGGAATGCTCTTCCCTCACAATTTCAAACAAATAATAAAAAAAACGATCTTGCAAATCTCTAACTTCATGAAGTTTTTCCCACCCTTAGAAGAAAAAGAATAATTAACCCTTTTGCCTAAGTTGTAGGAAAAAGATCTTATTTTACAAAATGCAAGAGAAAATGTGTAGTTCTGTTAGTGTTCATCACAAAAGTTCCAACCAACTTGTGGTAAGAGTTTATACTTCTCTCACTTATATTTTTGTAGTTATTATATCATTATCAACTGACTTAGGAACTCAACAAAACAAAATGAATATTTGTCTGGACTGTGAAATTCCAATGTGAATCTCCTGAAATTTCTACATATAATCTTTTCACACTTATTTCCTTTGTTTATTTTCTGTTAGCAGCTGAAGAAGAAACCTTTAAAAATTAAAGCAATTAATTGCAACTTGTGGCATTAGTCTGTTTACATGAAACTGTACTTTGACATCATCTATAACAATATTCTTAGAATTTTCCCAGAATTGAAAACAGTGTAGGGTTTATAGGCTTGTTTGTAGTACAGTGATTGTCTAAAGTACAATATAAGAGTGATAGAATATTTATGATGTAGCTTTGTACAATAAACTTGTTCAGTATTTGAATGTAAGTTATCATCCCAGGATGGTTAGGATTTTTCAGAATAGGTGTAAAAATATATAAGAGCTTATGAATATCCTGTATGAGGCAGATGTGAAACTTGCTCTATTCACTGTGGTAGTTAGTTATTCTTACACCTCTGAAACCAGCAGTTTGATAACAAATCTCTCAGTAAGGAATAAACCTATTGTAGGAAAAACTGCTGAAAAAACAAGATAGGAATTAACAGTGGTGTCAGATTTCTTATCATTCTTTTGTATAAGCTTTAAAAAAAAGGGAAAAATGAATAATTTATTAAATTTTAAGCTAAAAGTTTTGAAGAATTATTTGGAAACAATCCTATATATGGTGCTCTAATTACATTCAATTAATCATCAAATAATCACTATAAATTCAGTGCATAATATTTTCAGGCAGGATTACATTCATTAGTGCCATCAATGGAATATATCCTGTTTTAATTCTTAAAAATAAATTTGAAGGTACAAAAGTATGTAAATATTAGTTCATTTAGTAGTTCAGTATTAGGACTGTGTGAGTTTAATACCATTGAGATTTAAGTTGTTATAATTTTGTTTCATTTTTCAGTCTCATTTATTCCTTTTGCAACTTGTCCACCGACCAACAGTAAAGTCTGTTCTTCAAGGTTTGCTGCGTAAACGTCTTCTTCCTGCAGAACACTGTGTATCCAAAATCAAAAGAAACTTTAACAGTGTAGCTACAACTAGTGGTGATGGTGTGGAACAAACAGCCATCAAAGTCTCCTTGAAATGTCCAATCACATTCAAGAAAATAAATCTTCCTGCTAGAGGGGAAGAGTGCAAACATATACAGGTTAGTTGTTTAAGATCCAATAAACTTAACAAAACATTCAGCCACCTCTTTCATGTAGCTCCAGCTTGTTGCTTTTAAGGAACTTCACCCTTTTATGATTTTTGTTTCCTTTTGTAAATGAGTATATTAAAGAGGTTTTTACATAGGTTTTTCCCTGTATGCCACTTGCTTGAATACAAACAGCCCCACGAACAATAAAATAACTTGAGATTCATATTATAAAAGTTTTTCTCAACCGAGTTTGACTTCTAAGTGTAAACAGTAAAAGTTTGGGAAAGCTTAAATGAGAAATGCTTTATGGATAATTTAAATGAATATTTCATTATCTCAGTGTTACTTTTTGTTCTCACTATGTAAATTTTAATAAATTATGCAATAAGTGATTTTGTCTACATTGTAATCATTTAGAAAAAAAGATTGTATTAAAATAAATCCTATAAAATTGTTTTTCTAGTGCTTTGACTTACAGTCCTATCTACAGCTGAATAGTGAAAGAGAATCCTGGAGATGCCCTGTATGCAGGTAAGTTGTAGATGCTTTCACTTTCTTTATTCTAATTTTTAAAACTACAAAAATGAAATATGTATTTGTATCTATACACAAGAGACAAAGGTAACTTTCACAATTCTCTAATGCTTTTTACTGTTTTTATTTAAACTTGCAAGGTTAACTGGGTTGAAAAGGGTTAACTGTTTTAACCAGCACAACTGTATTATCAGCAATAATTACCTTAATACATTTTTTGCAGCAGTTTTTAATTATTGTTATTTGCTCAACTGGAATATAAAATACCATACTTGTCCAAATAAAATACACATTCAATTTTGAAAACTTAAATTGAAGATGTTTTTTTGACACATCAGTTGTACAAAATGTATTGAATAGTTTTTAATTACACTAAACAAATAGAAACATATTAAATAATTTTGAAAATCTTTCACTGAAATGTTTTAGTATTGATGTTACCAAATTTATTTAAAAGTTTATATACGGTAATATACTAAGCTAATCAATCATTTTCATATAAATCTTCATCATTGCTGCCATAGGTTTAACTGGATTTTCTTCCTTGATTTCCACAGCATGCCATCATTCATCCAATTAATTTTACAAATTTTTTTTAAACCTTTAATGATTTATGGTGACAGATTATAGTAAAAGAGCTAACAGAATTGAACCTGTGCAAAAATGTGTATCCAATTTTTTCAGTTGGTATTTAGGAGAAGAAAGTGAGCACTACATTTAGGACAGTATGGTAATCTGTATGTGCATTATTGTATACCTGTTTCATTAATGTTTCACTTTTTTATTCCAGTTTCTTTCATTTGTGTAAAAATTTTACTTATGGTCAAAGTATAATATAATAAATTTGTTCTTTTTATCAATTAAAAATTTATTGTGTTATCTGTTTTGTATCTTCCTTTTTTATAGTATAAAGTGATAAATTAACCAAATGTACACGGGTTCTGCTGGGTTAGATCAATCCCATGTAGGACAAGTAATGTTGACTATAATTCTTTATCTCAGAATGGCTGGGATGGGTATTAACACTTTTATTCATAAGGACAGAACAACTTTCCGACCTTCCTAGGTCATCTTCAGGTTAAGGTTCTCCTCATTAATAAAAGTGTTAATTCCTTTACCAGCTGTTCTGAGATACGTTTTTATTTCAAGTGGGTTTCTCATGATTAAGAATGACTATAATTCTGTATTTACTGGGTGTATCTGTACGAAATGTGGCCAGCTTTTAGTGAAATGTGCAGGCCTGTTTTATATACTCATAAGCTTAAAATAAATAATAACTGATATTTCATGGATTTAAAAATAAGTTGTCAATTCTGAAGGACAGTATGATTTAAAAAATGAGGGGTGTTGATTAGAGAGGATTATGGTTCATGTGTGTGATATATCCTTTAGAACCTGAAACTAATTTTTTAAAATTACTTTCCTTGGAATTCGAAGCTTCATTTAAAGGGTGTTAAACTAAAAATTTTAGGCAAACTGTACACAAAAAATAAGATAATGCTCCAAAGGAATCTGTACTTGAGATATGTCTATAAATTGATGACACGGGCTAATATGTTGAAAAAATGTGAATAAAAATATTATTGTCCATATAGTTTGCACATTGCATTTACATATCTTCTAGAACTTTTGAAATACATATCAAGTTTTTTTCAGTATTCCTGTACGTTGTATATCTGATATTTGCCTCCTCTACCATGGACTGTTACTAAATCAACAGTGTAGGGTAAAATGAAGAGTTGATACTCTGACATAAAATACATAATACCGTGTTAAATGTCACTCTGTAAAAGTTGTAGCATGTACACTTTTATCCCAACACATGGGCATGGAATTTAAGTACAAATACAGTGAATGTATAGAAAACTCAATCAAACCAGTAACACACATTCTAGTAAAATTTTCTATACAATATGAAAGTATAGCCTTATTGCATTTTATTTACTTGGCAAATAAAAGAATAAAATGAGAAAGAAAAATAAACATGTAAATAAATAAGAAAGGTATCTGAATTCAAGAATAAATATGCTTTATATTCATCATAAAATCTGGTACATGAAAATACAGTGAAATTTAACCTGAAATCATGGTGGTGACTGACAAGTTGACTTTGTGTGCTGAATTGCATTATGTACAATATATTAATTCAGTGCAAAAAAGTAAATATATTTGATTGGTCAAAGCAAGGTAAAATTTACTGCAGGATAATCTATATTTTTTTACATCCTAACAATTCAGAAAATGTAAAATAGGTAACAGTCTATGTTCTCCTGTTTACCTTAGTAAAACAGCAGTGCTAGAGAAACTAGAGGTCGACCAATACATGTGGGCTGTCTTGAATAATCTAAGCAAGTCAGAAGTTGAGGAAATTACAATAGATGCTTTAGCATCATGGAAACCTGTTTCTATCAAACCAGTTAAAGAAGAACATGAACAAGGTAAAAAAACAACAAAAAAACTAAAACTTTTTTTTTATGTATATACAGCTAACATATCTTAAAATTCAATATAATGTAAATATTTGTTTATTTAATATTAAAGTGTACCAGTGATTGAACCAGTACTGGCACTTCTTTTTGTATGCTTAAAACAGATATTTCTTAGAGATTAAACAAAATTATGCATTATTGGAGGAAACAAAAATTGACTGGTACTTAAAAAGTCATTTGAAAGCAAATAAAATTACTATCATTTGCTGACTGGCTACATCTGATGTAATTTACATTATAAATGATCCTTCTTCTGTTTTATTATATGTTTAAGGAAATAAGGTTTAATATGACTTTGGAACTTGCAAGTTCTCAAAATTACTCTCATTTTGCTGGTACATGATTTGCTTCCAAAGGAGAAATATCCCATGGTTCTATTTTTTCCAATTAAGTAGCACACAAGAGGTGAGAATCATTGAACATCCTTTTGCTTTAGCTGTATGTTTATTATAAAACTTGTTAGTTCTACTGTATATTATGTGTATATTTCTATGTTACCTTGTGATAAAAATACTCCAGTGTTTTGGATCTTTTCATTTTGGTTTTTTAAAAGATGCATGTGGTGGACATAAATGGTTTAAAGCCATGTCACCAGGAAGCATGACCTTACCCACCAGTAACAGCTGGGAAGTGGGTCAAGCAATGTCACCATACTCTGCTGTGGTTCAACCTGACATGAACTGTGAGTCTCATTTTGTATTTTTTATTATAATAAAATATGTGTATTGTAATTCTTTTATACTGGTTGCTTATCATCAAAATACATTATTTACATAATTAAAAACAGTGAAAGAAAAAGTAGGCATTTTTGTTGCAGAGAGTTTGAGTTTTCGTTAACTAATCTAGTCATGATCTTTTGTTAACGTAAGTATTTTCTCATAAATATTTTTGTTTGCTCTAACAGTTTAGAGCAACTCAAGAGAAAAGTTTCTTAAAGTATAGAAATGGAAATAAGTTACAAGAACCATGTAATAAATATGTTTATAGGCTTATATGAAGTAAAAATTGTGAGATTTTACATATTTTAAGTTAAAAATGTTAATTCTGAAGGACAGTAACATTTTGAAAAAAGTGATCTTGGCTAGATAGGATCATGATGTGTGATACACCTTTTAGAAGCCAAAACTAATTTTTAAAAATTACTTTTAAAGTGTGTTAAGCTATGGGTATAGAAAAACTGTATTTGTTTTCATGTGTGTGGAACTAATCTTGTGAGAACTTAATTTGGTGCTAAGGGGCCAGAAGTGGGGATTAAATGAGTGGAAATTTATATATAAATAAAACAATTAACTGTACCTTAAAGTAGTTCCTTTTATTAGGAATGAAGTGATCTGGTAAGTTATCGTAACGTGTTCTATTTGACATTTCATAAAATGGCTGCTAATATGTACTGCTAAAATTTGAAAGTTTCTAATTTTAAAGTATAGGCATTCATTAAATGACAGGTGAAGTTCAGTTAAACAGCAAAATAATTATATTTTGATTTTCAACAATGATTTTAGTTTTCAAAAATGTTCATTGTATTCCTAATTATATAGTTGAAATGCAGTATTTTAATGGGTTTGAAATAGGTTTAAGAAAGTGCTACAACACAGCTAAACCTGGCAGGCATTTAGTTAAACTGTGTATTAGTGTTTATTTGATAATCAAAATTAGCTGTTCACACAATGATGATATTTTATGTTTGATAACTTTACTTCCATCATTCATTATTATTAAACATCAACAGAGAGAGTTTTGTAAGTTATTTTTACATCAACTCGTGACCATTGTACACGGTCTTAATTCTACATAAAAGTGTCAAAAATACATATTTCTTGTGAAGAAAATAAGCAATGAATAACTGAAGTGGGGTATGAATGATACGTCAGGATTTATTAAATGTATAACAAATAAGATTTTCATATATTTCACAACAACATTAAATATTAATTTAGAGAAAAATATGTAAACTTCCAGAAATGTATATATACATATATGTATGTATGTATAGAGGTAACTATAACAAATATAAAGGTGGATGGTAAAATATAATAAACTGAAATCTGGCTTCTATTTCTCGTGGATTGCTTGTCAAGAGCTAAAACATCACAAATATATGTTTATAAAAATGCTTGCAAAGAGCAGTAAAATTATACAATCATTCAATTACAATTAAGTTTACTTTATTCTATTTTAGTCTGCTAACACTGCTATCCTGTGCCTGTACTGTTATGTAGCAATGATGCAAGTGTCATCCCTACTATCTTGTTTTGATTGTTTGAAGAAATGATATTAACCATCACTGCATTTATTTACGTTTTTGAAAATTTTTCTTTCTTCCTTTACTTGTAAGAACAGGATTAACTTGGTGATGGTTAACTCGCAAACAGCCAATGGAACTGGTTCTAATGTTTAGCCTGTTATCATCAAGAGACATGCTTTTGTCAGTTAATATTACATTCTTGATTATGAATATTCATACCAGTTATAAAATAATGTTTAAAATTTTTTTGATAAATTTTGGCTGCAAGCACAACGTTTATAGCATAACCTTATTTGGATAATTGATCAATCAGCCATTCATATTAAGAAATGTAACAAATGTAAATTAAACATTTTTGATAGTATATTTATTTATTACTTGTAAGACCTTATGAGGAGTATTATAGAAGTATCTAAAAATATATCAACCACACATGACATGTCTTATCTACCCAGTACAAACAATAATATATCAACCACACATTATCTCTTGTATCCACCAAGTACAAACAGTAACGTTAGCCACAAATTATCTGTCATATCCACCTAGTACAAACAATAATATGTCAACCACACATTACCTGCTATATCCAGTACTAGTACAACAAAAATATGTAATTTAAATTCTAATGCTTCCTGAAATGTTAGATCATGCAGGGTAGACGTTTGATAAATGTTTTATCATATGTCCAAGATGTGGCACCTAAGCAAGTAAACTATTTACATTTAACTTTAACTGCCTCACCAGTTTTACAGCAAATAAAAAACCTTTGAAACTAGAAAAGCTTTTGGAGAATACAACCCATACCCCACAATGCTTTGAACTTTTGCAGTAATGAGTCTAAACTAAACATCAACAGTTCTTCACACTTAAACAATTCAGATCCGTGTGCCGATTTCTTTTATCTACTTCAATTTGTTCTCAAGTTTTGACCCTTTAGCTATTATAGAGAAAGTGCTTGACCCTCTGTGTGACCTTGACCTACACTCACAGAAAGTCAAGTGGTTGATTCTTGGAAGACAATCAAGCTCTGTACGAATTTCAATGAAAATCGGATGAAAACTGAAAAAAAAATACTCTTGCTGTCAGTTGTGGTAACAAATCTGTTGCAGTGTACTTCATGTAACTAATACTCATCACTCTCACTAACAGTGACAGTGATGTATTAACTTCACTTTCCCGCTAAACTCCCTTCAAGATTTTACAGAATATTTCTATACACACACAATAGAATTTTCATTATTTAAAGATCTCCCCTTTTAACAATATTTCACATTTTATTTTATTCACTAATTCCCTCGGTGTGGATTCCTGTACGTGGTGAGGGGACCTCCCAGGGAAGGTTCTGTTCTATCTGGTTACCTTCTCTGGGATCTAAACATCCACCCACGTGTTTGCCGTGCGTGGCGACCCGTGAAGGGGAGGAGAAGATCCTGGTGGTTGAGGGGTCCAACCCTAACACACCACTTTGGCCTCGAATTCCTGTAGACGGGTGGCCCCCTTTGGGTCAATCGGCTGGTCCACTTGGGCTAGAGTCAACCAAGTACCAGTGTTGGAAGTTCTCAACGGGTGTTATGGACATTGTGCCTGATGCTGGTGTTTGGGTATAGTGCTCACGAAACCATGGCGTTGCTGCATTGTCCTTGCGTGACTTTGTAGTGCGTCCCCTTGTAGGGCTCCATGGTGGGTGGGGTCAGTGGGTACCAAAATTTTTTCTTCTTCCTATGGATCCTCTAAAAAATTTAAATAAAATTGTAAAAAAACAGTCAATGAGTAAGCGACCACGTCTTGAATATTCAGAACAGCAATCTTCAACATCAGTAACACACATACCTCATTTTCTTATATTACATTCTCTTTCGAAAAACCTTTAGGGCAAATGTCCCCTTTTTTTTATTCATTCCAAAGGGACTAGAGGGACTTGCTGGCTCTCCAAAGTCAGTAAAGAAACTTCGATCTGGTGACATATTGGTTGAAACACCCACATCCCAACACAGTGAATTCCTGCAGTGAGGCCCATCTCCACTCGCAAAGATGGAGTTACACTGCCAACAAATACCCTCGTTTTAACATTTACTTCACCACGTGCACCTGCCACCATCAAGGCAGGTTATCTCATTTGCAGGGTTTGGCCATACATACCAAACCCTCTTCGATGTTTCCAATGTCAGAGATTCGGCCACTCAAAGACATCTTGTCGTGGTTCCCTGACATGTGCTTGTTGTGGAGGCAAGGACCACGATGCCTATGACTGTGACATGAACCCACATTGCGTAAACTGCAATGGTTCTCACCCCTCTTACTTTCATTCTTGCCCAAAATGGTTGGAGGAAAAAGAGGTGCAGCGTTTGAAAACGACACATAACATTAGTTATCCTGAGGCTCGGAAATTGCTGTCCACAACTCCATCTCGGGCATATGCTGCTGCACTTCATTCCACAATTACAGTGTGAGTGCAGACAGATCTCTCTGTGCCTCCAAGAGAATCGTTTTCAAAACAAATGAAAAGCCTTTTGACCTCCGTAGTTAAAAAGGTTGATGAATCGACTTCCACACCCATCTCTGTTCCTCCCATACCTTCCAACAAACCTCAAGATCCACGACCTTCAGTTTCAAATACAGGCATTTCTTCTGATACATCTTTTTTTCCCACCACAAGAGACAAAACAATTATTCGTTTGCGTCCTCAGTCACTGGATTCCCCTTCCAATAACAAAAACCTGTCCACCCGACCCAGAGCAGGATCCATGGAGGTTGATAGACCTCGTCCGACTAAAGACAGTAAAGAAAAAAGACGTGGTCGTAAACTGAAGAGTTCTTCAGCCACTTCACCTACCCGTTCTTAAAAATGGCCGCCTTGATACAATGGAACTGTCGAGGTTTACGTTCTAATCTGGATGATATCAAAACGCTGATTGCTTCCTACCATCCTGTTTGTCTTTCTTTACAAGAAACATTTCTCAAAACTGCTGATACTGTCTCCATTCGGCAGTTTTCTCTGTACAGAAATGACAGGTTGTGTGATGGTCGAGTACATGGAGGGGTGGCACTGTTGGTTGATCAACACGTGCCCACCCTGTCTTTGTCACTCAACACACCCTTGGAGGCTGTAGCCATTCGTGTTTCCTTGGGTCATACCATCACTGTTTGTTCTCTGTACCTGTCCCCTAGAGAGACATATGATTAATCAGAACTTGATGCTCTCGTTGAACAGTTGCCATCTCCATTTCTAATCCTAGGGGATTTTAATGGACATCATCCTCTCTGGGGAAGTGCTATTATTGATGAGAGGGGCTGATCTGTAGAGCGGATGCTCTCTGATCACAATCTTTCTCTTTTCAATACTGGTTCTTCCACTTACTTTCATGCACCTAGTCAGTCCTTTACCGCTATTGATCTCTCAGTTTGCTCCCCTTCATTATTCTCCCATTTTTCATGGAAGGTTGACAGTAATCCACTAGGCAGTGATCATTTTCCGATCCTTTTGAGAGAGAATGGCCGTGGTCGATGCCACCCTACCCTCGTGCCCCGGTGGAAGCTGGATCAGGCAGACTGGTCCACTTTCACTGCTCTTGCAGAACTTGATCCTGCCATCGTAAATCAGCCATCAATAGACGACTGTGTAGCAGTGGTAACTGACTGTATTACACATGCAGCTGCTCAGTGTATTCCTAAAACCTCGACACGTTTTCCACGATATCCTCGTCCGTGGTGGAATCCTGCTTGCCACTTAGCACGGAAGGCTCAAAAGTGGGCCTGGAATACTTTTCGTAGATATCCCACACTTTCAAACCGGGTTGCTTTCCAACGGGCCCATGCACATGCTAGGTGGGTAAGATGTCAAAGCCAGAAGGAATCTTGGATTAAGTTCACAACCAGCATATCTTCTACCACCAGTTCCAAGATCATATGGGACAGGATTCGAAAGATTAATGGGCACTACAATTCTGTCCTCCTCTCGATCTTACTCTCTTATGGTCAGGAGGTGACTGATGTTCGGAACATCGCTAACACTCTAGGTGAAAGCTTTTGCCAGGTATCTAGCACTTCTGCTTGTTCCTCCACCTTCCTGGCCATCAAGACTCGGGCAGAGCAATCACCTTTTTCCTTTCGAACTGACTGTTTCTTTGATTATAATTGTCCCTTTACCCTGGTGGAACTAAAAATGGCCCTTCATCGGTCTGCCGATACGTCTGTTGGACCTGATGATATTCATTATGACATGCTGCACCATCTATCTCCTGCTTCTCTTGATGTCCTTCTGATTTTTTTCAACCGGATCTGGCAGGAGAATATTTTTCCTGATGCCTGGTGCCAGGCTATTATTTTACCTTTCTCTAAGCCAGGGAAAGATTCCTTCAAACTATCGTCCAATTGCTTTGACGAGCTGTCTCTGTAAGACATTAGAAAGGATGGTTAATGCTCGTCTTGTTTGGTTCCTTGAATCAAACAACCTCCTTTCACCCACCCAGTGTGGGTTCCGTTGACAGCGCTCCACCACAGACCACCTAATTCGTTTTGAAACATCTATCAGAGAAGCCTTTCTCAACCGCCAACATCTTGTATCAATATTCTTTGACATATAGAAGGCTTACAACACAACATGGAGGTATGGCATTTTGTGAGACCTCCATACATATGGGTTACGTGGCCATCTACCCATGTTTATTAAAAATTTTTTAATGGACAGGAGATTCCAAGTTCGTGTGGGTTCGACACTTTCCCGTTCTTTTGTACAGGAACTTGGAGTCCCTCAAGGCTGTGTATTGAGTGTTACACTCTTCAGTATAAAGATAAATGACATCACTGAACAACTCCCTCTCACTGTTGCGAATGGGCTGTATGTCGACGAATTTCACATCTCATGTCAGTTGTCAAACATGAGATATATTGAGCGGCAACTACAAACCTCCCTCAATTGTGTACGGAAATGGACTCTGGCGAACGGCTTTAATTTCTCTTTCTCCAAAACTGTATGCATGCACTTTTGCCGTCGACGGGGTATTCACCCTGATCCTGAACTTCATATCGGTGAAGTTTTGCTGCCAGTGGTCCCGGAGACCAAGTTCTTGGGGCTTATCTTTGATCGTAAACTGACCTTTATACCACACTTAAAGCAGCTTCGGGTCAAATGCACAAGAGCACTGAACATCCTCCGTGTTCTCTCTTCTACCAGTCGGGGGCAGATCGCTGTTCAATGTTAAATGTATATCGTGCTTTTGTTAGATCGAAACTCGATTATGGATCAATGGTCTATGGCTCTGCCAGACCCTCGGCCTTAAAGATGCTGGACCCCATTCATCACCAAGGACTTCGACTCTGCACTGGGGCTTTTCGTATCTCTCCAGTTCAAAGTATATACATTGAATCTCATGAACCTTCTCTACACCTTCGCCGTTTGCAACTATCTTTACAATATACTTGAAACTTCATTCCTTACCAAAGCATCCCACCTGGAAATGTGTTTTCCTTCCTCGGTGGGCAGTACTTTTTCAGAACAGACGATCTGTCATTGCTCCGTTTGGCCTTCGCATCCGGGTGCAATTGGATGAATTGGGTTTGTCCTTGGATAACATTGCAGATTCCACAGGTCGGCCCATCCCACCATGGCTTATTACAGCCCCCAAATGTGACCTTTCTTTCAGTCACCTAAAAAAGGCAGATACTCCAGATTGGATGTACCGTCTTTTATTCAATGAATATCTTTCAAACAATCATTCAGTTCCCATTTATACAGATGGTTCCAAATCAGGTAATTCAGTGGGCTCTGCTATGGTTTGCTATGGGTCAGTAGTTGCGCGCAGAATCCCTTCTACAGCTTCTGTGTTCACTGCTGAACTGTATGCCATATCTCTTGCCCTGGATCATATTGCAGCTGAGCAGTACTCCAACTGCACTATTTATACTGATTCGCTTAGTTCTATACTTGCCTTGGAATCGCTACACGTTAGCTCACATCCTATTCTCGCTGATATTCGAAACCGACTGGCCCATTTCTCATTAGCAGCTACTTCAATCCAGTTTTTCTGGATACCAGGCCATGTTGGTATTCTCAGGAACGAGCTTGCAGACATGGCAGCTAAATATGTCTGCTTTAGCACCATCACTCCTATGCCTATTCCGTACATGGACTATGGTGTTGTCTTCAAGGCTCGGCTCCGTGCCAGCTGGCAGTCCACTTGGACTGAGCAACATGACAACAAACTTTTTCAAATCAAACCCAAAATTGGACTTTGGCCATCTGGCTTCCGTAAAGTTTGGAAGGAGGAAGTTGTTCTCACTAGGTTACGCATTGGTCACAGTTTTTTAACTCATCATTTTCTTTTATCTGGAACTGATGCACCAATGTGTAGTTTGTGTAACACTCAAATCACTATCAGCCACGTTTTACTTTCTTGCCATTGTTACAATTCTCAACGACAGCAATATTTTAAACATATTTTTTTCCAGGGTCAGTCTGTAACATTGGACAGAGTTATTGGTGATGGTGATTCTGTCCATCTTGATATTGTTTTTAATTTTTTAATGGCCATTAATCATTTTAATCTCGTTTAAGTGTTGCATATTTATTCATTACACCTTTTAATTGTGGTTCCTTTTTTACAGTTTTAATCTCTCTCCTTGGCCAGAACATTAAATAACTCGACACCAGGACTGGAAAGGCCAACTTCGGGTGACTAACGCTACTGTTTGAACTATCCGTTTGAACTACTCGTTAGTCGTCCTGGCAAGTTGTTATTATACTTTTGCTGCATATCATTTCACACTTTTACTACTTTACTTTTTAGTACTGGCCATATTTACTCATAACCCGGAACCAGGACTTGAAAGACCAACTTCAGGTGACTGACGGTGGTTTTTATACTTACCTGTTAGTCTTCCTGGCGGGTTATGATCATTACCATTCTGCTACAGGTAGTCCTTTACAACTTTGTTGACTGGATGTCAACATTGGTTTTTACACCATTTCCTGTTTTAATTGCCATTTTGCTTTTATCTTCAATTACTTTTACAAATTTTACAAATTTTACTCCATTTACTTGACTTTATCTTTTTACTGGACATTTGGCTACTCATTGTTACAATTTTGCTATGTATCTTTTAAAACTTCTATTCTTTTACATTTTGATACTGGTTGGTATGACACATAACCCAGAACCAGGACTGGAAAGACCAACTTCAGGTGACTGACGGTGGTTCTTGAACTTACCTGTTAGTCTTCCTGGCGGGTTATGATCATTACCTTTTTGCTAGAGTAAATACCTTACAACTTCTTATACTGTGCCTTCTATCTTAACATTGTAGACTAGGTGTCAACATTGGTTTTATACTTTTTTGTTTTACCTTCATTTCCATTTATGTCTATTACTACATTTATTTATTTATTTATTTTATTTTTTTACATTTTTACCGAATGTCTGGTGCAGATAGCCTCACTGCTTTGTGCCATAAAACACTAAATCAATCAATCAAAATAATATTCTGATGCATCAATATCTATTTGCATTAAACCTGCATGTAGTACTTTCTCAGCCCATTTGAAATGAGAGATCTTCTTGCAGTAGTAAGAATAATTTACTCTTTAAGCCTACATAATCAGAAGAAATTAAGGAAAGAATAAACAAAGCATGGATGGAGTGAAATCAGTCGAGTAGTATGTGACAGATAGATGTCAATAAAACTGAAAGGAATGATTTATAAAACAGTGATAAGACCAATTATATTGTATGGGACTAAATGCTATAGTTTAAGAGAGAAAGAAGAACAGGTGATAAACAGGTTGGAGATATGCAGATGTTAGGATGAATGATAAGAATGTTAAAGAAAGACTGTGTTACAAATGAAACTGTATAGGAAAAGGTAAAAGTTGTATCAGTTATAGAGAAGATGAGAGAAACTTGCCTCGGATGGCTCACTCATGCAGAAGAAAATTAAGAGAATTATGTTGGTAGGACAGTGATGTACATGACAGTGAAGGGGAAGATGGAAAAAAAAAGGGTGGATGGATTTAGTAAGAGAAGACATGAAAAAATACAGTGTGAGTAGAAAGGAGTATAAGGGCAAGGACCAAAAAAACAAGACCTCAAGTAATTGGGACTGATGATACTAAGCTATATGATCAGAATAAAGCCTATGTGCTGTGTTCAGTAAGAATACCTTTGTTATTAAAATTTGAAGTAGGAAATAAGATTCTGGGTGAGAGTAATTTTATCGTATTGTTGTTATTCTTAATATTGTGATTAACTTAATCCATGTTTTTACACATTATAAGCTGTACAAAACATAGTAGTTAAATACAGCCATCATATAATGACCATATGTAGTAATTAGTTCTGAGAATTGTTTAAATTTTCTCATATATCCAGTTCAGTATTTGTAAATACAATTTATAGAAATGTTTAATAAAACTTGACTCTTGTCAAATAGCAAGGTGTCAGTTGACGGTACACGTCTTGCCTGACAATCTGATTTATATAATATTACATTCTAGTGATAATCATGGGAAGTTTTGTTCTTATAAGCAAGAAATAATGTTATTACTTGTTCCTTAACAGCTATAGCAAATGGTCAAGTTCTTAATGGATCAAGCTACAGAGGACTTAATGGGAATTATGACTTCCCTCCAGATTTCAACAGTCCTTTGTCCCACTTGAGTGAAAGTGTAACTTCCTTGGACCCTCTTACTGCAATGGAAAAATCTCTTAACCATCACGAACAAGTAAGCAGTTTTAATATGGGCACAAAATAACAGAAACCTAATTATTTGAGGAAGATAAAGGATAATGTAAGTAAAAAAAAGCCTTAAAAATTATAAACAGGTTATTTTCATCACTTGAAGAATGAAAATCAAGACCATATATATATATATATATATATATGTGTGTGTGTGTGTGTGTGTGTGTGGACTGGTGATTGATGTTTATATAGTGGCTTTTCCAACTGTTAGGCAAAAAGTAGTAGTTGCCTGTAGCTGTTTTTAATACATGGATTGATATGTTTAAACACTATTATCTCTGTTTACATGAGATTTGACATGCATTACCACCTGGACGTTAAAGCATTTTTATCCTTCTTAATGTATTTATTAAGTATTATAAATAGCAGCATGGCATGCCATAATTTAAAATAAATTAATGATTTAATGCAAAAAAATTGTTTCTGATCTGATAAGTGCACACACACAAACACACATTTGGGATGCATCAAACATGACAAAGTTTGCCAAGCTTAGCTTCCTATGTCGTTAACACTTTTTAGACCATGCATTTTTCTGACTCAAACCCAAGGTTCTTGTTAAAATGGCAGTTTTGATAGAACAGATATGTTCACTTTTACTTTGTAGTTTATATACTGTAGATATGTATGTTTGTGTGTATATAACTAAATAAGTGTAAATGATGCTGAGAGTGGGAGGTGCAGATTCTTTAACATACATGGGGAGATTCAACCCAAAATGGTTGAAAATCATTTCTGTAATGCATAATTTAGGAAAAACAAAAAAAATATCTTGGAGTGTATACTTATTTGTTTTTAAATAATTCTTTACAGTTAAAAGTATGAAGGAAAATATGATTATTCAAAAGCATATTCTTACTTTGATTTGTTTTACCTTAAAAAACTAATAACAAAACCAAGTTGCATCACACTAAGAGAATATTCAAATAAAACTAGGACACAAATATAAATAGGAATAGTGAAACATATCTTAGTAAGAAAAGCATATGCATAAGTAATTACACACAACAATGGAGATACACTGTCTGTCAAGCTTAAATTCTTATGTTAAGCTCAAAAAATGCTGTTTATCTTCTTAAGCCATCTTATGTTGTTTCTAATTAAATAGAAAATAAAACTAATACTGTGAAACAGGCTATTGAGTAAGGTAGGTAAGCTCTAAGGTAGCATACCACTTACAATATAGATCACATACCTGTTTTACCCCTTTTGTGACAGATCACAGGTCAAAGGCCATGTCATCTCATTTGTTGACTTGCATTCAAAATTTTATTGAACTACTATTTTATGAATTTTTGTCAATAAAGTTTGGAATCAAATTGTAGATTATAATTCAAAGTTTAATATTATATACAAGGTACTTAATTTAAAAAAATAATAAAAAGTAATAAAAAAACACATCCAAATATGGATTTTAGTGAGTCACACCATATGTTGAATGTAGCACTGTTAAAAATTAGATGTTCATGATGTCAAGATACTAAGAGTATAGTTTCTTGTGAATTATGAACTCAAATTACTAATATTGACAAGCTAGAATATAAAATAAGAACCTTGTATATTTTTATTTTGCTGAGATATGGCTTGTGTAGTGAATGAAACACAGTGCCCTTGTTCACTTCTTTCCATTTTTGGACATGGTTTTTATATACATTTACTTCAATATATAATATGTAAATAACCAACCAACAGCTGACAATGTTCCAAGAGTGATTTTCTTAGCCATTTTAATCTTTGAAAAAGCTTCCACGTTCTTTCGAGCAAAATTTCAGTGAGGTAGGTTGTGTCTTTAGTCTGCTCGAAGTTTCATATTTTTAAAGTCTATCTTAGTTACCAAGCTTAAAAATTATAGTGTAATTTTATTGTATCAGTATAGTTATTTATGATTTTTTGGTTATTCAATTGTATATATAAAACCTAAAAAAAAAATTGTGTTTGATATCCTCCATGTGTGAATAAAAAGCTTAGCAATGTATGTCCAGTAGCAACCAAGTACAAAGGTTGTAGCTATAAGAGATAATTGTTTGCTTTACTTCTTGATTTATTTTTCTATATTAAAAAAAAAAAGTTTAATAATTTATTTCTAAATAGTAACAATCTATATACATATATATAATGTATAATAATTGAAATGTGACTGTATATCATAAAATACTAGTCTACTAAAACACACAGAAGACTAAAGGTCAGTTTTATATTAGTGAATACGTAACATAAGCACACATGCACCATGTCAATACAAGTTATGTAATGTTAGCTAGACATGACTGGAAGGTCAATATAATAAAAATAATATTATGAGACTTAAGCTACTAAGACTAAACATTTGTATTTTCCTGTTGTAATGTGTAATCATCTTAGCACCAAACAAGCATAATTTATATTTATTTCCTTTTTTTTTTTTATGATGTTTACGAGGTTGATCAAGTGACAGACCCCACGTAGTTAGAGTAGAGAAAATAACAAAAAATATAAGGTCTTACTGAAAACAAAAGTTACAAATGTATTTAGGAAGTTTTAGAGATTACACAAATAATTTGAGATTTTTGGGATGAAGAATAGTTTTGTAATCATAACATGAAATTACTTTACACTCAGACTAGTAACAAAACAGATTATTTTCACAAACAAATCTTTAGTAAAAATATTTAATTAAAAATCAGATTTTTGTTACACAAAATACTTGTAATCATTAATAAAAGTCTCCCAAATGTTGTGAAGATTCGTATTCTGTATCAAAAGTTGTAATGCAAATACTTAATGTGTGCAACTGTGTAGATGAACTTGTGTATGTTATGCTGAGCCTGTAACAAAAAGGTTAACAGTATAAAGATAGCTATATATGTGTGAACATCAAAATACTTGGAATTATACTCAGGTTGGGCCTAAATGCATATCAGACAAGCAATCTAATCATCTTGGACCAGGGATGCAGTGCTAGCAGCCAAGTATAACACACACTTTTGACTACAGGTGCATTATAAGAGTGGCAATAAATTCTACTATTTAAGCTGTGGGTGCTGGCAACTGGTTGCCTTCCTTGTGTTCCAATGTCCAAAATTAAGAATGGCTATGCCTGAACCATAAAGATTTCTATCTACTTTTTTTTTTTTTATGAGCATGAGGTGCTGTTTGGGTGAACAAATAAACAAGTAACTTGAGGAGATAACTTTCTGACATTATCCACAGAGGAATTTTTTTATAACCTGTTTTATTTAACTCTAATTTCAGTTACTTGTATGCACTTACTAATTTTTTCCATGTTATATTTCAGTATTGTTATGTTTTGGAGTGAATTTTTATCCAAAATGTGAATATTCATGCATTTATCCACATGTGAAACTTTTTTTTAAACTGTATATTTAAAGCAGATGTGTCATGCTGGTAACATACAAGACCAAACTGTACAGCATCATACTCCACTCTCTTCAGTACCATCGATAACAACCCAATCTCAACAATCATCAGATCATTCACAGAATCCTCCTTCTACATCATTATCTTCACAAAACCAAGAACTGTTGCAGCATGGGCCAAAAAATGGTGGAACCCTTAGTGCTCCCTCTTCTTCTGTTTGTAACAACAATAATGGAAATCTCCAACTCAGTTGTAATGGCAGTAACAATCATTTTAACCGGTCATCCTCTGTGAACAACTCCCTCTCTGATGCACCCGATTTATGTGATTTAAACATTGCTTCAATTTTTGACAGTGACAGCCAAGGTCCAGATGGTGATGACCAAAGTCAGGAAAGTCTGAATGTAAGCCCATATCTTGTACATAAAGCTAAGACACTAAATATAGAAAATGACAGTTTTAGCTCTGTGTCAAGCAGTAAATGAACACAGTTATTTGACTCAAGTAGTTAGAAGTGTTCAATGAAAATAAACTCAGTCATAGAATGCAAAACTATGTCAAACTTTGGAAATGACAAACTATTAAAAATTGGGGGTGGTAAGTTAATTACCATTAATTATAGCATAAAAATTTATTAATCAGAGGAAGATGTAACTTTACATTAGTTTTCATTCCACCCAATTTTTGTTCATAATTAACAATACTTACTCTATAATTTTCACACGGCAAGGATTCTCAGAAGTTGAATTAAAACCTTGTTTTATTGTTCACACAGACAGGGTTTGTTTCTTTGACTGATTAATTTCATGAAAATATTTCTAGTCATTAAATTCACAGGAACTAGTCCTTTTTTTTAAATTACTTCTTTATTTTGGCCATCTTCGACAGTTTAATCTTTGTTGTCTTAACTGATTGTGTGTTTATTTGAAGAGATTATAATTTTCAAATCTAATAACCTTTTATTTTTGTTACTGTTGCTTATTACACCTAGAACATATTTAGGTTAAATGTTAGAAGATGTGATGATTGTGGGAATTCCATATATATGTTTCTGAAATGTGCAGTTATGTTCATTACTAACATTTACACTGTCTCAATGCTTTACTAGGACCTTGTGCACATAGTGCAATAAATTCCCACATAATTAAATGAGATTGTCATAGGATATGTCAGGTGATACCATTAGTTTTATGAATAAAAAAAAGTCATGTTACAGTTTTAAAATGGGTACATTTCTGGACAATACATCTTCAAGTTTCATACCATACTTTGTTTCTTTCCATTTATAACATTCAGATGTCTTTTGAGGTCTTTAGTTAAACATAATTGATAAGTTTACATTTTTTATTGTAAGAAAATAAAATACCTTTTGCAGAGTAGACCACAATTTAGCATCATTGTTGCCTGGCTGCAGTGCAAACACTACCTAATCACAGGACCTACAAGGATCAAAGTGTTTCCTTTATCTATTAGGAAATTGTAAATGGGATAGGTCATTACTTACAATAGTAAGTTTGCTCCTATGATCCACACAATGAATAATAGTTACAAGCATTCAGGTGTTAATAGTATTACACTGATGTTTGGCCATCATATTTTTTATACATTAAATTTATACAGAGCAACATTTTGAGGTTGTAGTGAATCAGTTTAGAGATAATATCCTCATCTGATTTTATCAGAATAACAAACCTCTCATTCTTTCTCAAGAGAATCTGAAAGTAAAAAACACCTCGTACATAGTTTCTAAAATAATTATTGGTTATATGTAGATTAAATAGTAGAATGAAATAGCCATGATTTTTATTGTGTCTAAGTTTTTTTTTCTTTTAATGCAGCTACTACCAGAAACGGTTGTGGATCCGATGGAGTTATTATCATACCTCGAGCCACCAGAATTATGTAGTTCTAGTGGAAATTCCTGCACTACCTCAAGAAGTACCACTAGTACCACAGCATCTAACAGTGGTGATACCATATCAACCTCTAACAGCACAAGTGAAGACATTCTGGCTTTATTTGATACATAAATTTCAGTTGCTGCCATAAAACTTCTTCCCAGAAGCAAAAAAAGTAACAAGTCCCTGAGATACTTGCTAAATTACATTAAGCAATTGTGTTGCAATACAAAAAAACTTTTATTTTGATTGCAGTATATTCTGCTGGTAGCTGCTTGGTAATTGAAAAGACATACTTATGGTTACAGCACGCAATGATGTTGATTCTTTGGCAATGCAAATAATATTGAACTGCATTTCAGCACACTCTACTATTAATTGTTTAGTAGTATAAAAACTTCTGTTGTGTTTGCAGCAAATGTTTGGTTCTTGTGTATAAATCTGATGGCTAGGCATGCCTCAGAACCAATGGTTTGTTTTACAAGTGAGTATTAGAAATTAAA
This sequence comes from Tachypleus tridentatus, assembly GCF_004210375.1. Taxonomy (NCBI): domain Eukaryota; kingdom Metazoa; phylum Arthropoda; class Merostomata; order Xiphosura; family Limulidae; genus Tachypleus; species Tachypleus tridentatus. The sequence goes on along the minus strand of NC_134830.1, from coordinate 60,496,844 downwards.
GATTATTAAACAATATCGTAAATTACCTCGTCTAAAACCAGCATGGAAAGTTAGTGGAAGGTGGAAAAAGCTAAAGTATTCTCTGATTTGGATGACCAAAACATTGTGTAGATCCAGAGGTATGCAACTGTTGCAATGAGAAAGAAAACTGTGATTCATACCATCTAATTTCTGGAAAGACATTTTGAATTAACATCTGTAAATGAAGTAAGAAGCTGGCATATGCCATTGTTGTTGTTGTTGTTATTGTTGTTGTGTAATATATATATATCAAAGTGAATGATCATGTGTAGTGCTGTTTATTAAAAAATGTTGTTTCTATATTTATTTTGTGAAGAAACTTGAAAAATAAGACTTGTTGGTAGTATTTACTGTGTTTTTAACAAATCTGCGAGTTACTGCAGAACTATTGTGAAGATTGTCTTCTACAAATCAGCATCACACACATCACCCAGAAACATTTCTCATCAGCAGGATGCCCCCATAAACATTATTCATCATGCAAAAATAAAGCCAAGGACATTTTTGTTCAGGTTTTTAGTTGTTTTTAATTTAAAACAAATGCCCTTGAATGAAACCTTTAGAATACTTGCATAGTAATAACATAAAGTAATTAGTTTGAAATAATTTACTTTTATAAAGCATGTGTAACTTTTTGTTTTCCTTTTCATAAATGAAATAACTCATGTCTATGGTATGAAACACATTACACTTTTTTTTGTATATTCATTTACTATGATTTTTCTTGTTTGTTCAGATCAATTAGTAAGATGCATTTTGTAATGTGATGAAGCATTTGTACCATCAAACTTGCCAAACTCCTTAAATATTGTAAATAGCTGTGGTGAATGTGTATAGTATAATCTTGTTTTATAATGCCAGTGGATTTATTCAAGATGTTTTGTTTTTGCCTCTCATGAACAGTTTGTGTAAATAAACATCATTATCACAGTTTCCTCAGGAAAGAGTGTTTTCATGGGTTTATATTGGTTTGCAACTTGAGTTTTCTATCTATGCAGTGAAGGACAATATAAGCAACTTTCTACTAATTCACCCAGTACTAATAATTCACTATGTTCAGCCTCTGTCATGTTGTGGATTGTAAATGTATTTTATCTCGTACAAAGAAAGAAATTACAGAAGCAAAGATAAGTAGTATCTGTTCAAGGTGTATTTAGTTGAACAAGTATTTTATTTTACAACAGTTAATTATTTATCACTACAACTGACTTTTTCTATGCTTGTATCAGTCAAAAAAATGAATAAATTAATTCTGAAACTGGACCACAACTTGCATGTATGACTTCATACAATGTGCAAGTGTATTGACATGGTGGTTAGCTTTATTTTTCATGTTTTTAGGTAACTTTAATGATGTATTAAGGTTTTTATAGAAATTGGAATCCAATTAACTTTTAAAACATGTGACATTTGTACTGCATTTAGTGCATTCTTTTGTTTTTTTGAGAAAGTAATTATTATCAAATGATGTAACTGCATGAGTGGCTAGTTTATAAATTAGTTAAATCAGGATGTTTTAAAGATCAACTGCAGTTCATCACCATAGTAAATGAGCATTAGTTTCTATTTAACCGATAATCAAAACTAGAGAAAATGTAACTTTGAAACAGCAGGGGACATTTTTGTAACTGATAAGCAAGTGAAATGATGCAACAAAAGGTCAGGTTCCTGACATTGCTAAAATTTTATAAAAATAAGTTAATATTTAACTATAAGTGCAAAGTAATCATTTGTGGGCAAAAAACTTTTTGGTACTTATATTCATAGTAAATTAAAGTAACATTGTTAAACGAATGAGTTTTTATCCAATTGTATAATATTTTATTAAGGAATTTTCTTATTTCTCTATAATAATTTTGTGTGCCTCCCTAATAAATCAAAATTTTTAAATCAAGAAACTCTTTTTACCAAAAACAAACTTTCCATTCCAAATTATATAGCACTATTCTTCTTAAACAGCTAAGTTTTCCCATTCTTTGTAATTTTTAGTCTTCTGTGTATGTTTTTAGTAATATTGTACTAGTGTAGATATATGAATATTTATACAATAAAAATATGATTTCTGTAATTTTTATGAATAACTTTTGTTTTTTCTCTTATAATTTAAGAAAAATTAATAGAAAAGTGACTGTTTTTTTACAAATATAATCAGTAAACACAATGTCAGTCAGTGTTATTTTTTCCTACACTGTTTGTAAAAAGCAAGTGTGAATAAACATTTAATAACATTTGTTACAGAAACAAATTACTTGAAAGAATATTTAAAAAAGGATATCCTTGAACTTTCTTCTTATTTTAATTTATTATTGAAGTAATTTATTTCAAAATTCACAGGTGGGAAAATTTAAAATTAACTGATAAATTTTTTGTCTTCCTATTATTTGCACAATCTATAGAATTTAATATTCGGTGTTTTCAGTGTATTTCATAGAAGATTCCCTATCAGACTTCAATAATATGTAGAAGTTTAACTAACTATTTCATCTAATAATTTTTAGCATAATAAGCGTTTAATATTATTCATTAATAGATGAAATAATGTTCATCAAAATCGAAATTTAATATTTTATTAATGAAGTATAAAATTATGTAACAACTTGTCCTCTTCCAGTATATAAGAACAATTTCATGTGAAGTTATCAGATACATAAGTGATTGACGATTTATTATAAACATCATCACAAACTACATTATTAACTGAAGATTTTTTTTAAATTTGCATCCTCGCATTGATCAACTAAAAGTGTCTAGAAAGTAATGTGAACTAAATATTCTACTCTAAAACAAATTTTCTTACCGCTATATACATTATACACCATTTTGGTTATTTTCTTGTTTACTCTATAGAAATAACAGTTTTTTTATATTTTTAACGTAAGAGTAACAGTAAATTATACGTCCAGTTTCATGTACCTACACGTCCCTAATGCCGTTTTTTACTTTTCTACCAGACTTCAAAGTATAACGTGAATAAATTATTCTTCATTTTACAGATGAAACGCAATAAAAACCTTAGAAAATGAAATAATTAGTACATTACACACACATGTATATGCGAGGTCTGTTTGCATTGCGGGGCTCCAGTTGGTTCCAGGGGAATCCGCTAGGTTCGCATAGATCAGCTGATTACGACGCCATTTCCCGATTGCAGATATCTTCATTTGTGTATTAGCTACGCGGTTTTAAGTGAAGTGCGATTATTTCGTTTGGCGGATTTCAGAATGAATGACCTGAAGGAGCAACGACTTGCTGTGAAATTTTGTGTTAAACTTGGAAAATCTGCGACTGAAACTTTTGCTATGCTTAACACGGCTTATGGTGATGTTGCTATGAAGCGTACGGCATGTTTCAAGTGACATGAACATTTTAAGGATGGTAGACAGTCCACTGAAGATGATGAGCGTCCAGGACGTCCTTCCACGTCAACTGACGACCCACACATCGACAAAATCAACACCCTGGTGCGGGCAAATCGACGTCTGACTGTCAGGGAGCTTGCTGAAGAGTGTGGAATATCAGTTGGATCTTGTTACGAGAATTTGACCGAAAAATTGAAGATGCACCGCGTTGCTGCGAAATTTGTGCCTCAGAACTCGTGGGTTTTTGGCCAAACACTCGATCACTGTTCTTCCCCACCCCCTACTCACATGACCTTGCTCCTTGCGATTTTTTCTTGTTCCCCCCCCCTCGGTGTGGATTCCTGTACGTGGTGAGGGGACCTCCCAGGGAAGGTTCTGTTCTATCTGGTTACCTTCTCTGGGATCTAAACATCCACCCACGTGTTTGCCGTGCGTGGCGACCTGTGAAGGGGAGGAGAGGATCCACTATGGTGGTTCCTGTAGTCCAACCCTAACACACCACTTTGGCCTCGAATGGTCCTGTAGACAACCAGCCTTTGGGTGTTTAATATTATACATAAAATGTATAATCGGCTGGTCCACTTTTTGGCAGTTGAGTCAACCAAGTACCAGTGTTGGAAGTTCTCAACGGGTGTTGTGGACATTGTGCCTGATGCTGGTGTTTGGGTATAGTGCTCGCGAAACCCTGGCGTTGCTGCATTGTCCTTGCATGACTTTGTAGTGCGTCCCCTTGTAGGGCTCCATGGTGGATGGGGCCAGTGGGTACCAAAATTTTTCCTTTTTCCTATGGATCCTCTAAAAATTTAAATAAAATTGTAAAAAAACAATCAATGGGTAAGCGACCACGTCTTGAATACTCAGAACAGCAATCTTCAACATCAGTAACACACGTACCTCATTTTCTTATATTACATTCTCTTTCGGAAAACCCCTTTTTTTATTCAAAAGGGACTAGAGGGACTTGCTGGCTCTCCAAAGTCAGTAAAGAAACTTCGATCTGGTGACATATTGGTTGAAACATCCACATCCCAACACAGTGAACTCCTCTTGAATTTAAAGGCAATTGGGGATATACCTATTGAGGTTACACCCCATGCTACCTTGAATTCTTCACGAGGAGTTATTGTTGAAAGGGATTTGAAGAACGTTCCCGAGTCAGAGATTCTCGCTGGTCTCTCCACTCAAGGAGTTTCTGCAGTGAGGCGCATCTCCACTCGCAAAGATGGAGTTACACTGCCAACAAATACCCTCGTTTTAACATTTACTTCACCACGTGCACCTGCCACCATCAAGGCAGGTTATCTCATTTGCAGGGTTCGGCCATACATACCAAACCCTCTTCGATGTTTCCAATGTCAGAGATTCGGCCACTCAAAGACATCATGTCGTGGTTCCCTGACATGTGCTCGTTGTGGAGGCAAGGACCACGATGCCTATGACTGTGACATGAACCCACATTGCGTAAACTGCAATGGTTCTCACCCCTCTTACTTTCATTCTTGCCCAAAATGGTTGGAGGAAAAAGAGGTGCAGCGTTTGAAAACGACACATAACATTAGTTATCCTGAGGCTCGGAAATTGCTGTCCACAACTCCATCTCGGGCATATGCTGCTGCACTTCATTCCACAATTACAGTGTGAGTGCAGACAGATCTCTCTGTGCCTCCAAGAGAATCGTTTTCAAAACAAATGAAAAGCCTTTTGATCTCCGTGGTTAAAAAGGTTGATGAATCGACTTCCACACCCATCTCTGTTCCTCCCATACCTTCCAACAAACCTCAAGATCCACGTCCTTCAGTTTCAAATACAGGCATTTCTTCTGATACATCTTTTTTTCCCACCAAAAGAGACAAAACAATTATTCGTTCGCGTCCTCAGTCACTGGATTCCCCTTCCAATAACAAAACCCTGCCCACCAGATACAGAGCAGGATCCATGGAGGTTGACAGACCTCCTCCGACTAAAGAAAGTAAAGAAAAAAGACGTGGTCGTAAACCGAAGGGTTCTTCAGCCACTTCACCTACCCGTTCTTAAAAATGGCCACCTTGATACAATGGAACTGTCGAGGTTTACGTTCTAATCTGGATCATATCAAAACGCTGATTGCTTCCTACCATCCTGTTTGTCTTTCTTTACAAGAAACATTTCTCAAAACTGCTGATACTGTCTCCATTCGGCAGTTTTCTCTGTACAGAAATGACAGGTTGTGTGATGGTCGAGTACATGGAGGGGTGGCACTGTTGGTTGATCAACACGTGCCCACCCTGTCTTTGTCACTCAACACACCCTTGGAGGCTGTAGCCATCCGTGTTTCCTTGGGTCATACCATCACTGTTTGTTCTCTGTACCTGTCCCCTGGAGAGACATATGATCAATCAGATCTTGATGCTCTCGTTGAACAGTTGCCATCTCCATTTCTAATCCTAGGGGATTTTAATGGACATCATCCCCTCTGGGGAAGTGCTATTATTGATGGGAGGGGCCGATCTGTAGAGCGGATGCTCTCTGATCACAATCTTTCTCTTTTCAATACTGGTTCTTCCACTTACTTTCATGCACCTAGTCAGTCCTTTACCGCTATTGATCTCTCAGTTTGCTCCCCTTCATTATTCTCCCATTTTTCATGGAGGGTTGACAGTAATCCACTAGGCAGTGATCATTTTCCGATCCTTTTGAGAGAGACTGGCCGTGGTCGATGCCACCCTACCCGCGTGCCCCGGTGGAAGCTGGATCAGGCAGATTGGTCCACTTTCACTGCTCTCGCAGAACTTGATCCTGCCATCGTAAATCAGCCATCAATAGACGACTGTGTAGCAGCGGTAACTGACTGTATTACACATGCAGCTGCTCAGTGTATTCCTAAAACCTCGACGCGTTTTCCACGATATCCTCGTCCGTGGTGGAATCCTGCTTGCCACTTAGCACGGAAGGCTCAAAAGCGGGCCTGGGATACTTTTCGTAGATATCCCACACTTTCAAACCGGGTTGCTTTCCAACGGGCCCGTGCACATGCTAGGTGGGTAAGACGTCAAAGCCAGAAGGAATCTTGGATTAAGTTCACAACCAGCATATCTTCTACCACCAGTTCCAAGATCATATGGGACAGGATTCGAAAGGTTAATGGACACTACAATTCTGTCCCCTCTCGATCTTACTCTCTTATGGTCAGGAGGTGACTGATGTTCGGAACATCGCTAACACTCTAGGTGAAAGCTTTTGCCGGGTATCTAGCACTTCTGCTTGTTCCTCCACCTTCCTGGCCATCAACACTCGGGCAGAGCGATCACCTCTTTCCTTTCGAACTGACTGTTTCTTTGACTATAATTGTCCCTTTACCCTGGTGGAACTAAAAATGGCCCTTCATCGGTCTGCCAGTACGTCTGTTGAACCTGATGATATTCATTATGACATGCTGCACCATCTATCTCCTGCTTCTCTTGATGTCCTTCTGATTGTTTTCAACCGGATCTGGCAGAAGAATGTTTTTCCTGATGCCTGGTGCCAGGCTATTATTTTACCTTTCTCTAAGCCAGGGAAAGATCCCAAGATTCCTTCAAACTACCGTCCAATTGCTTTGACGAGCTGTCTCTGTAAGACATTAGAAAGGATGGTTAATGCTCGTCTTGTTTGGTTCCTTGAATCAAACAACCTCCTCTCGCCCACCCAGTGTAGGTTCCGTCGACAGCACTCCACCACAGACCACCTAATTCGTCTTGAAACATCTATCAGAGAAGCCTCTCTCAACCGCCAACATCTTGTATCAATATTCTTTGACATAGAGAAGGCTTACGACACAACATGGAGGTATGGCGTTTTGCGAGACCTCCATACATATGGGTTACGTGGCCATCTACCCATGTTTATTAAAAAATTTTAATGGACAGGAGATTCCAAGTTCGTGTGGGTTCGACACTTTCCCGTTCTTTTGTACAGGAACTTGGAGTCCCTCAAGGCTGTGTATTGAGTGTTACACTCATCAGTATAAAGATAAATGCCATCACTGAACAACTCCCTCTCACTGTTGCGAATGGGCTGTATGTCGACGACTTTCACATTTCATGTCAGTCGTCAAACATGAGATATATTGAGCGGCAACTACAAACCGCCCTCAATTGTGTATGGAAGTGGACTCTGGCGAACGGCTTTAATTTCTCTCTCTCCAAAACTGTATGCATGCACTTTTGCCGTCGACGGGGTATTCACCCTGATCCTGAACTTCATATCGGTGAAGTTTTGCTGCCAGTGGTCCCGGAGACCAAGTTCTTGGGGCTTATCTTTGATCGTAAACTGACCTTTATACCACACTTAAAACAGCTTCGGGTCAAATGAACAAGAGCACTGAACATCCTCCGTGTTCTCTATTCTACCAGTTGGGGGGCAGATCGCTGTTCAATGTTAAAGGTATATCGTGCTCTTATTAGATCGAAACTCGATTATGGATCAATGGTCTATGGCTCTGCCAGATCCTCGGCCTTAAAGATGCTGGACCCCATTCATCACCAAGGACTTTGACTCTGCACTGGGGCTTTCCGTACCTCTCCAGTTCAAAGAATATACATTGAATCTCATGAACCTTCTCTACACCTTCGCCGTTTGCAACTATCTTTACAATATACTTCAAAACTTCATTCCTTACCAAAGCATCCCACCTGGAAATGTGTTTTCCTTCCTCGGTGGGCAGTACTTTTTCAGAACAGACGATCTGTCATTGCTCCGTTTGGCCTTCGCATCCGGGCGCAACTGGATGAATTGGGTCTGTCCTTGGATAACATTGCAGATTCCACAGGTCGGCCCATCCCACCATGGCTTATTACAGCCCCCAAATGTGACCTTTCTTTCAGTCACCTAAAAAGGCAGATACTCCAGATTGGAAGTACCGTCTTTTATTCAATGAATATCTTTCAAACAATCATTGAGTTCCCATTTATACAGATGGTTCCAAATCAGGTAATTCAGTGGGCTCTGCTATGGTTTGCTATGGGTCAGTAGTTGCGCGCAGAATCCCTTCTACAGCTTCTGTGTTCACTGCTGAACTGTATGCCATATCTCTTGCCCTGGATCATATTGCAGCTGAGCAGTACTCCAACTGCACTATTTATACTGATTCGCTTAGTTCTATACTTGCCTTGGAATCGCTACACGTTAGCTCACATCCTATTCTCGCTGATATTCGAAACCGACTGGCCCATTTCTCATTAGCAGCTACTTCAATCCAGTTTTTCTGGATACCAGGCAATGTTGGTATTCGCAGGAACGAGCTTGCAGACATGGCAGCTAAATATGTCTGCTTCAGCACCATCACTCCTATGCCTATTTCGTACATGGACTATGGTGTTGTCTTCAAGGCTCGGCTCCGTGCCAGCTGGCAGTCCACTTGGAGTGAGCAACGCGACAACAAACTTTTTCAAATCAAACCCAAAATTGGACTTTGGCCATCCATCTTCCGTAAAGTACGGAAGGAGGAAGTTGTTCTCATTAGGCTACGCTTTGGTCACAGTTTTTTAACTCATCATTTTCTTTTATCTGGAACTGATGCACCAATGTGTTGTTTGTGTAACACTCAAATCACTATCAGCCACGTTTTACTTTCTTGCCATCGTTACAATTCTCAACGACGGCAATATTTTAAACATATTTTTTTCCAGGGTCAGTCTGTAACATTGGACAGAGTTATTGGTGATGGTGACTCTGTCCACCTTGATATTGTTTTTAATTTTTTAATGGCCATTAATCTTTTTAATCTCATTTAAGAGTTGCATATTTATTCATTACACCTTTTTAATTGTGGTTCCTTTTTTACAGTTTTAATCTCTCTCATTCAATTTGACATTGGACAATGACCAGAACATTAAATAACTCGACACCAGGACTGGAAAGGCCAACTTCAGGTGACTAACGCTACTGTTTGAACTATCCGTTTGAACTACTCGTTAGTCGTCCTGGCGAGTTGTTATTATACTTTTGCTGCATATCATTTCACACTTTTACTACTTTACTTTTTAGTACTGGCCATATTTACTCATATCCCGGAACCAGGACTGGAAAGACCAACTTCAGGTGACTGACGGTGGTTTTTATACTTACCTGTTAGTCTTCCTGGCGGGTTATGATCATTACCATTCTGCTACAGGTAGTCCTTTACAACTTTGTTGATTGGATGTCAACATTGGTTTTTACGCCATTTTCTGTTTTAATTGCCATTTTGCTTTTATCTCAATTACTTTTACAAATTTTACTCCATTTACTTGACTTTTATCTTTTTACTGGACATTTGGCTACTCATTGTTACAATTTTGCTATGTATCTTTTAAAACTTCTATTCTTTTACATTTTGATACTGGTTGCTATGACACATAACCCGGAACCAGGACTGGAAAGGCCAACTTCAGGCGACTGACGGTGGTTCTTGAACTTACCTGTTAGGCTTCCTGGCGGGTTATGATCATTACCTTTTTTGCTAGAGTAAATACCTTACAACTTCTTATACTCTGTTTTCTATCTTAACATTGTAGACTAGGTGTCAACATTAGTTTTATACTTTTTTGTTTTACCTTCATTTCCATTTATGTCTATTACTACATTTATTTATTTATTTTTTTTACATTTTTACCGAATGTCTGGCGCAGATAGCCTCGCTGCTTTGTGCCATAAAACACTAAATCAATCAATCAATTCTTGTTCCCCAAACTCAAAAGACCCTTGAAAGAAAGAAGATTTGAGACGATTCCCGAGATTAAGGCAAATGCGACGAAGGAGCTGGAGGACATTACAAAAGAAGCGTACCAGGACTGTTTCAACAAGTGGAAACACCGTTGGGATAAGTGTGTGCGTTGGGGAGGAGATTACTTTGAAGGGGTCCCAGACCTGTAACTTCTAAATAAAGTACATTTTGTTTTATGACGTCAGTCCGCGTATTTTTTGAACAGCCCTCGTTTTCACACACGTTCGGTAATTTTATGATAAATAATAATAAAATTTAAAATATGGCACATGTTTCGATACATGCCCTTTCTCTAGAGGCAAAGAAACAGTTAAGAATTTTATCAGTTTTCGTTGTGGTTATTATTACTGCAAAACCAAAGAAGATTCTGAGTTTAAATAAGTTGTAATAAATATAGTTACGTAGATGAAGTTAAATATTACCTGCAATTCATTCAATTATTATATTATTCTGCAAGGTCGCCTCGTTTCCCATTGAATTATACAGAAACATTTACAATAAGACGTTAATACACAACTTGATAATTGACAGTCATTACAGACTGGAGAACAACTAAAATGTGCTACTGTAGTTATGATAATGCCCACACTGGCGTATTGACTAAAATTGTGTCGAGGGTAGATGGTTTTTGTTTTTTAATTTCGCACAAAGCTACACGAGGGATATCTGCGCTAGCCGTCCCTAATTTAGCAGTGTAAGACTAGAGGAAGCCAGCTAGTCATCACCACCCACCGCCAACTCTTGGGCTACTATTTAACCAATGAATAGTAGGGTTGTCCGTAACATTATAACGCTCCCCACGCCTGAAAGGGCGAGCATGTTTGGTGTGACGGGGGATTCGAACCCGCGACCCTCAGGATTACGAGTCGAGTGCCTTATCCATTTGGCTATGCCGGGCCGCAACATGGTACATTCTGGAACATCAGGAGGTTAGCAAGCCCAATCAACAGTACTGCAGTTTATAGACTAACTAATTAGGCCGACATTATACATTCAGTTATTAATTTGTAGCAATACTTAAGTTAGCGGTAATTTACTAATACATTCACAGCTCACGATTAATTCTAAAATACTTAATATTAAAAATAAAGTTATTTTTAGGAAACGTCCGAGCACCTAAATAAATTACAGTTTTGTGGCATTCTTCCATTACAATACAAACGATAAAATGGTACTCGACTGGCACAACCAGTGAATAACAATGATCTTTCCTGTTTATTTTATACTTGCAAAGACCTATAAAACATATGCGGTCAAATTAGCATCCTTATTGTATTAGCATTTCTTTAAATACAAGAGTTCTAGAATAATTCAAAGGAATTCTAATTGCACACACCGAAATCTGTAAGTCAACTTTTCTTAGGCCTAACATTACGGCTCATATTGGATAAAGAAAAGAGATAAATTAACATTGTAACTTGTGTATGTTTTTTGCTCTAGTTTAGTTAGGGCTAAATTTTACTGTATTCAGTATTATCAATAATCACTTGTAATTTTATTCTACGACCTAACGTTAGATCTTTTTAAAACTTTAATAAAATTTTAATTTGTTGTACAAAATGCCTAATAAAGTACATTCAATCTGCCTTTTGTTTACATCCATTGAAAGGAAGCGTACATGCATGTGTATTTAGATAATCAGTTGTGCGTGCATTTTCATCCCAGACAAAACATAATATTATCATCACTATGCTCGGAAGTGCTTAGTATGTAGTGATGGAACGAGAAAAAATGACCCTCGCATATTATGTATTGCTCATCATAGTTTCAAATGTTTCATATAACAATGTAAAATAGTTTCATAAACACTTAAATTAGGGTTTCGAGGTTTTCAAACGCTATTAAGACTTCAGTTTACCGAGAAAAAAAACAACAAAAAACGCTAAAGTAAAGAACCAGCGAGTATCGTGAAAGCCAAACATTATACTATTATTCTCATTCTAACATCAGTGCTGTCAGCTTACTAGTATTTGAATTGTTACATTTTAACTTGGAGAGTACAGAAGCAGTATCGTGTTTCATTAATTTCAACACATGATTTTCATTAAAATAAAAGAGGAGAAACAAGTAGTGAAAAATAAAAATGATGTAGAAGTAGTGATGCCAAAAAATTAACAAAACGAGGTAGGGGTGCTTATATATAAAACCATACATTCTAAATAACCACTGAGTCAATGTTATATGTTTATGGGAATTAGCCATTGTAAGACTTAATAACATTATTCAGTTTAAATGTGTTTATTTAAACCTGAATTAATACAAGTGAACGAAAATAAACATTTAGCTGTAAATATAAAGTTTTTTGTTTTGGAAATATTTTGCTACTTATGCAGGGATACATATGTATGTATATATATATATATTTATCTATTTATTACTTGTTAAACTATATCAAGTTACACTTATAGACCTATGATGAGACACAAACGAACTTGGGTCATTGGAGATTAACACGATGACGATGAATACTGACTCTGTTAACATATTAACACACCCACCACTGAAAATAAAACAAACAAAAACACCCAGACATTCCGCGCAACTTGATTCTAAGAGAATTACCTAATTTATAAGGTTAAAATAACGCTACTTCACGATAACGGGCGTGACAGTTTAACACAGCGGATACGTTTGGAGATTACGTCAGCAATGCTTCGTCTAGGCAAGTACATAAGAGCTCGTTTCGTTCTTTTTCTCACACAGATATAACCTGCCCAAGGGTCAATGGGACCGCTGAAAGAGAGAGTTTGTACAATTCAAGGTGGATGCCCTTACCTGTGTTATCACATTGCAGCTGTTACATGCTGTATGAAAGGTTTGAATCAGGTTATTGCAATTAAGTAAGGCGGGAACTTAAAATAAAATTCAAGTAGGTGGATGAAAATAGGCAGGTAAACGATATTAACAACCACTGACCTTTGATTACCTTCTCTCTGTCAGTTACTTGTTCTAGTTTTTTTTACGTGTCCTCACCACGGGATACATGAAGTCTTTACTAAACAGGTGTACACGTAAGGAAAAAAAATGGCAATAAATTTATACTACCAAATATAGTTTTTATTATTATTTTTATACGACTTTGAATAAATACGTTTTAAACTTGCAGCCTCTCTAGAACCTTGAAGTACCATATTTTAGTTGTTTGTAAAATATCACCATGTAGTCCAAAATTGCATAATATTATTTCTTTTAATTTATTGACACCGACATTTTCTGACCATGTTAGTGGAATTTTATATATATACACACATACATTCGTATATATGTATTTCTATTCCACAAGCATCGATTTTATTTTTAAAATGCTGGAAAATCCATATTTTTATCTGGCTTATATTTTTTAACTTCGAACTTTCACTGAATCGAGGGCCTGGCATGGCCTAGCGCGTTCAGGCGTGCGCTTCGTAATCTGAGGGTCGCGGGTTCGCGCCCAAGTCGCGCAAAACATGCTCGCCCTCCCAGCCGTGGGGGCGTTATAATGCGACGCTCAATCCTACTATTCGTTGGTAAAAGAGTAGCCCAAGAGTTGGCGGTGGGTGGTGATGACTAGCTGCCTTCCCTCTAGTCTTACACTGCTAAATTAGGGACGGTTACTACAGATAGTCCTTGAGTAGCTTTGTGCGAAATTCCAAAACAAACAAACAAACAAACACTGAATCGAACGTCGCCCTTATAACATACCCAATACCTCAAAATGCGTAGAACGATTTTTTATTTTATTATTACCATCTTTTACTGACCAAACGGTGTGCGAATGTTGGATTCACAAATCCATAGTGGAGCATGCTAACCACTGACCACTCTCGGCATTAAAAAGAAATGGTTAAATTTTGATGAATAATCTATTAACGTGAAATGAATACCAATGAGAGTCATAAGTCTCTTTATTCAATTTTTTAAAACTTTTTTACTGTTTTATTTGTTTCAGATCAATAAATGTGATGTTCGATGTATTATTCTGAAACTGTCCATTTGAAATAGTATTCATATATTTTAATTTTCTGAATAACCTACATTTCGCTTCCATAACCACATACAATTTCTCATATTATTATCGAACTAACAAAAAGCTTAAGAAAGTATAATTTGTTTAAACATATTGTACTTTTCATTGTCTCACAACAACATTTGTATATCTAGTTACACTAAACTGGAACAGTCTAATGTGACAACAGGCAATGAATCTGGTTCAATCAATGTTCTAAAAACTTGTTTAACATAAAATAACAATTGCGTCGTTAATAAAATTATACTCGTAGGTGTGTTCATGTAGTCACTAAAACTGAGTGAAGGTTCTGAGGCTCCCTATAAATTATACTACGTTGGTTAGGGTTACGATAAAAGGACTTCCTAAATTTTACAATTCAATCCTTAAACTGTACCGTAAACAATTAGGTCAAGCTTTAAAAAATATACATGCCAACCTTATCTCTTTTTGCAATTTTGCCTTCCAGTACTGCCTACTTGTCTCAAATAACGTTAAACCTGACAGACTACTGTATCGCCTACAGACCTAAGACCTGGTATTAGCTGTATTCTTTCGGTCCTTCATGGCACAAAGCAACTATGGACAGCTGAACGACATTTGTTGATTCTAGAAAATGCACGACAGAAAACGTTGCGGGATGGAAATTATTGATACTGAATGCTCAAAAGTATCATATAATAACAATAAAGAAAATGGAGTTCGTAAGAGAACGTCGTTGATTTCAGATATCAAATGACGAGATACATTATTTAAAAGCAGCTGGTAACTGACGGACTGCTTAATGTCTAAATATAACATAAAACATAAATAACATTTTGGTATATAAATGGCACCTAACAGAATACCTCTGGAGAAAGAATAAAAAATAAAAAAAGAAAGAGGGCTGGGTTTCTTAAAGAGTAAATCACTGGCGCTGAAAACGCGCGTTTATAGAAAGCAACTAGTATTTAAACCTATCAATTTTCATCTGACAATATCTGTTTTAAGGGGGAAGAGGGAAGAAAACAATAAACCCTTACTACTCTGGGATTTTATCCCGAAATAACATAAAAAGACCAAGAGAAGCAATAAAACCCGCCTTTAATAGCACAAAAGTAGCATTTTGGCCACATGAGTATAAAACATAAATTAACATTTATTCTGGATGATAGCTATAAAAGACACAGAATCTGCTTCGAGGAACTAAAACAGTTGTTTGATTTTTATCACTTTTTGATTATTGTTTTTCATTTGTTATTTAGCACCACCTTTGAATCTCCACGAATTTAATAAATATTCATTCTGGCGTTTGATTAGGAGTTTTTACGTTTCAGGTTTTGTTATAACAAGATAATTTCGACTACTAAACCCTCATTTGTCGAAAAATCTTTATTATCCTTGCAATTACATTAATTGTATATTATCCTATACACTCGTGTAATTAAGGCTTTTTTTTGGTGAGTGACTTGAATAGTTTGAATGCCAGTATTATATATTAAAGTGAAAAAGAGTGACATTAAGACGAAACAATGAACTTCCTTTTCTGGTATCCCCGTCGCACCAAACATGCTCGCCCTTTCAGCCGTGGGGGCGTTATAATGTGACAGTCAATCTCACTATTCGTTGGTAAAAGAGTAGCCCAAGAGTTGGCAGTGGGTGGTGATGACTAGCTGCCTTCCCTCTAGTCTTACACTGCTAAATTAGGGACGGCTAGCGCAGATAGCCCTCGTGTAGGTTTGCGCGAAATTCAAAATAACCTTTTCTGGTAAATACCTTATTATTACTATTATCATTAATGTGATAAAGATGATAACGAAAAATAATAAATATTCACCTTAATATTTAAAACATGTGATCTTACATTTATATGACATTAAAAAACTAATGTAATTTAAAATAAAAATTGTTTATAAATGGCCTAGAAACAAGTTAGACATTTTTCTATTGCTATACCCATACGCTACGAGTACAGGAACAATAATCAGAGGTGTTTCGCGATATTATCAGAGCACAGTTGTTCAAAATGTGTGTACTTAGTTATGTAAGCTGAGATAAGACTTTTAAAAGAGCCCCCCAGTGGCTCAGCAGTGTGTCTGCGGACTTACAACGCTAAAAACCGGGTTTCGATACCCGTGGTGGGCAGATCACAGATAGCCCATTGTGTAGCTTTGTGCTTAATTAAAAAAATAACAACAACTTTTAAAAGAAGCAAGAAAAATTTTAAGTCGAATTAAAGATGGAAATGCTTTCAGCTTCGGGGCCTGGCATGGCCTAGCGCGTTAAGGCGTGCGCTTCGTAATCTGAGGGTCGCGGGTTCGCGCCCGAGTCGCGCCAAACATGCTCGCCCTCCCAGCCGTGGGGGCGTTAGAATGTGACGGTCAATCCCACTTTTCGTTGGTAAAAGAGTAGTCCAAGAGTTGACGGTGGGTGGTGATGACTAGCTGCCTTCCCTCTAGTCTTACACTGCTGAATTAGGGACGGCTAGCACAGATAGCCCTCGAGTAGCTTTGTGCGAAATTCCAAAAACAACAAACAACAACAACAGCTTTCAGCTTCTGATGTACTGGAGTCACAATCTGCTTACGTCTAGCAACTACTGCAGGAGGAGACCTACCAGGAAGCTATTTTTTTTTTTCGGGAGATGTTAGATATGTTGCTGGACATTGAAAAGTGAAACACTAAAATAACCTAACTTAGGTTTAGCAGCATTGTTCAGGACATATTTCTGTTTTTAGTAGTTTCTTTAGTTTAAGTAAATGAATAAATTAATTATTATTGTAAATATTATTATTAGCGGGACCTATGTGTTTTAAGTCAAGCCTTAGAATTAGATCAAGACAGGTGCACTTGTAATTTTTAAATTGTTGGATGTTTTCTACGATACTAAACGAAAAACGTTAATGATTTTTCAAGTGAAAGTATTTTTAAATGTTAAGTTTTTGTTTTTTCCTGTTTTAACTTGGCTATCTTTGCCTGTTTTGTATTGATTCGCCCATTGCACAGTAAAGTCTGTTTTGTTTGTTTTTTGAATTTCGCGCAAAGCTACTCGAGGGCTATCTGCGCTAGCTGTCTCTAACTTAGCAGTGTAAGACTAGAGGGAAGGCAACTAGTCATCACCACCCACCGCCAACTCTTGGACTACTCTTTTATCAACGAATAGTGGGATTGACCGTAAAATTATAACGCCCTCACGGCTGGGAGGGGGAGCATGTTTGGTGCGACCGTGATTCGAACCCATGACCCTCGGATTACGAGTCGAACGCCTTAACACGCTTGGCCATGCCGGGCCCGCACAGTAAAGAGTCTCATGTTTTGATTTGCATTTCGTAAATGGACTTTACTATATTTGATTGATAGAAATAGTCGTGTTATATTTTGAGTACATGTGTAAGCTTTGAGCATAAGAATCGACATTGCATTAGGTGTGTATCTAATACTAGTGATTTACAGTATCGTTGTTAAGTGAACTGTGGTGAACGTTCTAGAATCTCATGTGATTTGTATAAAAAACAGCTAGCAAGCGACAGAAGAAGAATGTTATTGGTCAGCTACAGTCAGTGTGCCGTAAGCCTCGGAAGCTCTAATTGTAATAAAGACCTATCAATAAGCATACTACAAAATTGACCAGGAACGATTACAAATTTCAAACATCACAAATCCCTCAACTTCAATGAATTACTTTGGACACTATTATTTCTACGAGGAAGTTAAATTAGGTAGTTTTACGGGTAAAAGTCAGCTTATAAAGGTGTGAGGCCAAATAAGAACCAAGCTAGCTAGGGGGTATACCAACTCACAATTAATTTGTTCGTCGTGGACTTGAATCGTCGATAAAGTATTTAGTTCTAGATCGGATATGAGGCTCAGTATAGTTTGTAAGTTTGTAAAACTCTTGTATATAAACTATCATTTGTAATAACTATAAGCAATAACTATTATTATAAATTGCATTGTTTTTGTTTATTTATTTGTATATTAAAATGTATTTGTATTACAAAAGAAATTGTTTGTATCAATCTTGCTGGTAAAAATCATAAAGTTGATACATATTAACAATTAATTAACTTCTAAATTCAAATTTCCGATTGTTTGAAATATGTATTACTACGTAACCTACGTAATATAATAAATAAATCGCAGACTCGTCCGAAATAAATTATAATATTTAATGTAGTATGTCATAAAACCATTGTTTTATGTAGATTAACTATTTTAAAGCATTTATTTGTAGATTTACTGTGCAGAAAAATATATTTTATGTAGATTAACCAATGATTGAAAATAAATTCGTTGTGGACTATTTTAGGGATATTAACTGTTAATGTAAAAGTATTTATTTGTGGAATTAAAGCGAAAATGCTTTCAAATATAAAGTTTGTTTGTTTTGGAATTTCGCACAAAGCTACTCGAGGGCTATCTGTGCTAGCCGTCCCTAATTTAGCAGTGTAAAACTAGAGGGAATGCAGCTAGTCATCACCACCCACCGCCAACTCTTGGGCTACTCTTTTACCAACTAATAGTGGGATTGACCGTCACATTATACACCCCCACGGCTGGGAGGGCGAGCATGTTTGGCGCGACGCGGGCGCGAACCCGCGACCCTCGGATTACGAGTCGCACGCCTTACGCGCTCGGCCATGTCAGGCCACAAATATAAAGTAAAACACTTATGTGGAATAACCGTTAATTCAATGATATTACATGATTAGAATAACAGTAAAAACACTGAAATCCGAGATGAAGTTATTTTAGGATAAATTACAATAAAATTACTTAAGAGTTTTATTCTTTGCTGGCGCGGCACGGCCACGTGGTTAAGGCACTCGACTTCTAATCTGAGAGTTGCGGGTTCGAATTTCCGTCACATCAAACATGCTCGCCCTTTCAGCCGTGGAGGCGTTATAAAGTGCGATCAATCCCACTATTTGTTGGTAAAAGAGTAGCCCAAATATTGGCCGTGGGTGGTGATGACTAGCTGCATTCCCTCTTGTCTTTCAAAGCTACATTAGGGACGGCTAGCGCAGATAGCCCTTGAGTAGCTTTGCACAAAATTAATAAAACAAACAAACAACAAACTTTAATGGTGAATTGCTGTGAATTTAATAGACAGAAGGTACAGAAGTATAAGTTTCTGAATTTATTTTTATGGTAAGAGTTCTAACATCTTGGTTACAAGTCTTTTTACTGTAAGTTAAAGGTGAATTATTTTACAGTTTATTAGGAGCATATGTATTTCAGATAAAGTGCCTTTCATTTTGCCTACCAAGTTTCAAGAAACACATGAAGTTAACTTCTAAGTAAGGGAAGTTTCATACTTAACGTTTTTTTCCTTCCGGACTTTTCATATCTAGTACTGATCAGTGCTAATAACATTATGGTGAGCATTTACTGACTTTCAAAATGAAGTACGTATACGATACAGAAAAAAAAAGTTGTCATTTTGTTTTTCCAAACGCATCTAATTATAACATTATATGAGAATAACTATACGAATCACTTGATAAGAAGTATATACAATGTGTGAGTGTTTTCTTATAGCAAAACCACATTGAGCTGTCTGCTGCGACTAAATTAACTGTTGCTAATTATATTTGCTAACACTCAATCGTAGTTGTAAAGCATGCAGATGTTTCACACCCTAAATTTTACCGTTATTTTTAGTTAAGATAATGCTAAATAATTTTGACGTTTATAGTCGTTTGCAAAGTAACAGAAGCGACCACGCAGATGTGTTGAAATTATTTTTAATTCTGGATTATCTCACGATTTGACTTAACATACTCTGTTATTTCTTTCAGAGGCTCAATAGTTCCTCTACTGCATTATATCAGTGTCTGTTGGCCTCGATAACAAATGCTGACATATGACGTCACGATATATGTATTTCTGTGCGAGAACTTACTCCCTCATTGTACAGGCCAGTTTCCTACTAAATAAGCTCTGGAAGTTGCGTAGGAAGAATAGTATGTTCCGTCTTCTAAGTTATACTTTAGACATAATTTCATTTTCTCTAATTTTTTTTTTTTTTTCAAACAGCCAATTAAGTTACTCTTAATACATTACAAAGTGAGTTAGGCCCGGCGTGGCCAGATGGTTAAGGCACTCGAATCATAATCCGAGGGGAACGGGTTCAAATCCCCGTTACACCAAACGTGCTCGCATTTTCAGCCGTAGGGGAGTTATAATATGACGGTGAATCCCATAATTCGTTGGTAAAAGAGTACCCCAAGAATTGGCGGCAGGTGGTGATGACTAGTCTTACACTGCTAATTAGGAACTGCTAACTAAAAACAGCACCACACAAATAAATAATCAACTCAAATTAGCTGGTTTGTTTTGAATTTCGCGCAAAGCCACACAAGGGCTATCTGTACTAGCCGTCCCTAATTTAGCAGTGTAAGTCGAACCCGCGACCCACAAATTACTAATCGAGCACCCAAACCTCTTGGCCAGACTAGACTAATATTGTGTCATACACCACAGCGACAACAATTAGTCTAACATCGTTTGTTAACTCAGTGCCATACTCCACATCAATACAACAATAAGTCTAACATCGTGTTTTAACTCAGTGTCATACTTCACATCAATACAACAATTAAGTTAACACCGTTTGTTAACTCAGTGTCAAAACCACAGCGACGACAATTATTCATTGTATTTAAAATACCATGTAATCAATGTGCAGATGATAAAGTCTAATAACATTTTATGTATAATGTCTACACAAGCACATTTTAAAGAACCAGTTAGTTTACACGTCAGAATTCTACCTACAAACGTTGTTTTAGTACAAAGCTACACAACAGACTCTGATCGCTCTCCCTATTGAGGAGAATCAAACCAATGATTTTCGCGTTTCAGGTCTCTAGCTTATTACTGACCCTGTAGGGGATGGGATCCCACTAAGGGATAAAAATAATAAGAAATGAATAGTGAAATATAAAATAGCTGTTAAGAAGCAGGGTACGAGTTAATTATATCACTTTCATGCATTATTAATTTAATAGAAAATATGAAGTCTCCCCAGAATTACAGTTTAATTAGTTTTCAAAATGTTGTATAATACATCTGCTTCTCTGTAAAAGCACTTTAATGCTTACAATAATAACATTTAATGTTTTATTTTTAAACAAATTTCCCTATTAATTGTAATAATGAATCTATGTCTCCGGATTTACAACGCTAAAATCAGGGGTTCGATTCCCTCGGTGGGCTGAGCAGATAGCCCTTTGTGGCTTTGCTATATGAAAAACACACACACACACACACATAATAATGAATCATCATAGTCCTAGCGATATATATATATATAGAGAGAGAGAGAAAGAGCTTTAAATAGTTACAGCTTTCGTGTTTTACATGCTAATTTGACGAATGATTTCTTTCTAAATATTCGAATGTTTTAAATACACATTTTAATTTATGAAAGCTCCCTAAGCATTGCTTTTCGTTAAAAATACGAACATTTTGAATTCTGTAATGCACTTTATATATATCACTCTTTGTTTTCACCCTGTGGGACAGTCTACAAACTTATATTCCTAAACTATACTGTAACAATACTCGTGGTTCATCTATCACACGATTGTACTGTTTTTTGCTTAAATGTCCTGTGGGTAAAAAGGGTGACATCTATTTCATTTAAAAGTCTCAAATATGCCGTGTGAAGATGTTCCAACATATATAACTCAATCCTAGTTATGATGCACCTTAAGAAAATGTTGGCCTCTTTAAAAGTATGAAACATCTTATTCAGAATATGGTGCTAAAGGAAACTGATACCTGAGACTTGTTAATATGAATAGCCCAACTAATTCTTGTCATAAAGATAAGTTAACTAGAGTTGTTTTTTTTCTAAGCCTGCCATTAAACTATTTGAAAGCCAGTTTTCTGCACTTTCTTCTTTCCTCTGGCATTCTTTATGTGCTGATGATTCATCTATTGGAATTTCATCTTGTCCAATTGATATCGTTAGCTCATTGTCCTGACCAAATTTTTACTTGCACGTGTTGTAAAGTAATTGCTTGTTATTTGTTATGCTGCTTACGCTTCATCTGAATAACAAAAAAGAAAAAAAAAAGATTCAATAATTTGTAAGTATAGGGAAAAATTCTCAAAAAGCAAGAAAAAACTTTCACTTTTCAACTTTTTTATTCACATTCCACTTGGCCTGGTGGTATAGGGGCTCGACCGGCAACTTTCGAATCACAGGATCAAATCCCGTCACCGAACATGCTCATCCTTTCTGCTATGGGGTCGTTATAAAGCTATCAATCCCATCATTCGTTGATGAAGACTTGGCTCTGGATTGTGTTGTGTTTTCCCTCTAGTCAATCACCTCAAAATTGGAGTCCTCGAGTGACTTTGCGTGAAATTCAACAAATAAAGATATCCTACACGAAACACGTTTAACAACCATCCTCGCAAACCGATTTTCCATACTTCTAAAGGACTTGGGTACGACAGAAAACTGTATGCGAGTTGGTTCGATGAATGTGGCGCACCCACTAGCCAGATGTCTCAGTCCGTTGTCTATTAAACTCCTCATAATAGTAAAAGTGGACATAATGGAAGAAAATGATTAATCTTGTAGAGAGGAAGGTAGCCAGCCTATGGTACTTTCCGCGAATTTTGGAAAAAAAAAATCCCTCTTCTCATATCTAATAATAACTCTTCACACAACTACTGTGATTAGTTAATAACGAAATTTTTATTTTATAAGGATAGTCTTTTGGTCAGAATTATTTACTACAATGTCTTTATATCTAATTCTTTAAAATTGCAGGGTACTGGAAAAAATTTACAGTATGAGATGGAAAAAGTTTCAGTCGAAATTCACGTAGTGTAAACCAGAAGATCATTTCATAATGAAGAAACCATCTGTATTTATAATTATTTTCCAAACAGCTCAAACTGCATGTAACTTTATTTCGTATACACTTCATATGACTCACTTGTAGCCTTCGTGTGCAACCACTTAATTTTAGATAGATGATTTTGCTTTGACGTGAAACAGACGGTTTGTTTGTTTGGATTTCCCAAAATTAGAAGAGGACTTTCTGCAATAGACATCCCTACTTTTAAAGTAATTAACTAGAGAAAAGGCAGCTAGTTTACGCCAATCACCAACAACCCTTGGGGTACTCTTGTCATACCGAATATGTGTGTAGTCTGCGTAATAGACAAAGCCCTCCTGCATGACCTGATGCTAAACAGAAGGCTTCTTGGCAGTGATACATTGAACAAAAGTTAGAAGTGAAACACTAGTTTAAACACGTTTTAGTTTGACTTATATATATATAAAGAATTAACTAGGTTGTTAAGGCTCGCAATCTGAGGGTCGCGGGTTCGAATCCTCGTTACAACAAACATGTTCGCATTTTCAATCGTGGGGGCGTTATAATCCCAATTCGTTGGCGAAAGAGTAGCCCAAGAGTTGGCGGTGGGTGGTAATGACCAGCTGCCTTTCCTGTAGTCTTACTTACATTAGGAACGGCTAGCTCAGTTGCTACAGAGTAGTTTTGTGTAGACGTGTGTTTTACCAATTTTAAACACTTTTTGCATTAAATAATAATAACATACTTGTGGTTATTTCGTTTTACAAATCAAATAATTTCCAAAGATTTTAGTTACTTAATCCATCATATATTTCAGCATAATATGTATAACTGTAAATGAAAATTTCTTATACGGTAATTATAAACGAATAAAACGTTCTTTTGTTTATTATAAGGTGTGTTATTAAAGTTTTTTTAAATCAATAAAAGATGGTTATTGTACACTCACTTCATAGCGTGTTCTGCTCTATAGATAGACGAAAGTGGAAATGTTAACATTTGTTAAAAAAGCAGGATGTTCTACGCTACTGACGTGATACGAGTGATGTTTGGTATACCCTTAATCTAGTTTGTCTCTTTATGTTATATACAGTTAGAGAAGTGTTTGTGCTACTTAACTCTATCTATCAATATCTAGCATCCGTAAAATAGACAGCATACACATATAAAAATGTTACATTCATTTCTGCTTTTTTTGTTTGTTTGTTTCCTTTTTTTAAGATGAAGGATTTTAACCAATGACAATAAACTTCCTTTGCTGTAGGAAAGGGTGCTGCGCTCATAGGCCTTTGTGATTTACGAGAATTTGACGGTAGAGGGCGATAGTATTATTTCTCGCTGTGTTAGCGTGGCTCCTAGAAACCCAAACGAGCCGATTTTGCATATATATGTGATGTGCTCAGTACTTTAATTTGTAAAGTGAGGGTATGTTGCATATAGAACCGAGCTTATTAACCTTTCAGCTTTTGTTTATGTGGAAAAATATTAAAATGATTCGGTGATATACACGAGTTAAGACGCAAAAGTAATTGCACATAGGATTGTGAAAATCGAGTTTATTAATTAGGTGACTTTCGATTTGGGTACGGAACCCATAAAGAGGGCTGTTGATTCTGAATTAGTATTTGTATAGCGTATGGAAGTGGGTAAAGTTGCTTATTTTTGAATAATGATGTAAAGCCAGATCTGACTAAAATTAAAAATTGGTTATTAAGCTTATTCTTAGTAATACTCATCGATGTAATGACCAAACTACTGTTTTTGAAGTTATAAAGCCCAGTAAACGATTTGTAATTGTTCTGAAATTTGGTTAAACGTTAATTTAAACTGTCTTGCATAAGTGTATTATTTCTAAGAGTTTTCTGATAAGCGTCGCGTGTTTTGTGTGTGAAGACTTTCTAACCTCAGCATGGGAACTCTTGAAGAAAAAGATGAAGTTATTAGACGTCAAGAAAACACTATTCGACAGTTGCAGAATTTACTTGCTCGGAAAGATGAAGAAATTCAAGCCTTATGTAGTCAATTAGACAAATATCAGTCGGTACTGATACCACTAAGTTATAACCAACACGACAAGCATGGGAGACGTAAAGAACGAGCACAAGGGATTTCTGCCGAACCACAGTCATTACGTACAATCCAAGAACTCATTACAACTAAGTTTCCAGAATATCCTAAATCAGAACAGTAAGTTTTCCGTTGAAAGTATTTTAGAAACTATTAATAATAGGGTATGACTGTTTTTTAAAATGGATTTTATTCCCCATAAACTAATTTTAAATGTTATTGCCAAAGGATATGTGTATTGAATTATTTTTTTCTATTCCCACAACTATCAGTTAAATTTGAGAGGGAAACAAACTTTGTATGAGCATATTTTATTTAATTGTTAGTATATGATATATTAAGTTACAGCATTCCATGCTCTTAGCACAATTGTTTTATTGTCATAAGTGCATCTAACAGAATATGTCTTGTCAAAATATTAGTCATTGTTTGCAGTAAATTGTTTAATTATGTTATATTTATATATTATAAAAAAACTTTGCAATATATACAGCTTTATGAATAGCCATCGAATTTGTGGAGGTCACAAGTTAATCTAAATTTTGAATAAATTTTAGTTTCTGTTATAAATCTCAAGAAAACACGACTATTTCATAATTTCCACAAACGGACAAGTCTATAATGACTGCACATGTAATTTATAGTGTATACATGTATACATATGTATATATACACATATACAGTACACTGGATAATATGTATTTGTCTTTTGGATGTTAATGACTGTTTGTTATTTACAGAATATAAACAGAAGTAACATAAGGATATTTTGACCATTTATGTTAGTTATTAAATCTATCACTATATTCAAACTTGTATACAATAAACACTGTGCATTGGATGCTACCATTAACTCTAGTCAGTTAGACTCTCAGCATATTGAGTATATGCAAAAAAAAAAAAAAAAAAAACAGCTTGCATGTTGACATCCAAGTGATATATCTACCATTTATAATAAAGCTTTAAAACATGTAAACAACCTTGTACTAGCATCAGTCACTTTAGATTCCCCTTTTTAAAAGCATATCCATTTCTTTTTATCACATTAGTACTGATACTGCAGCTCTTGTGATCAAAACGTAATGAAATATCAAATTAAAGACATGTAGAGTTGGTAAAGTTAATCTATGTAAGTTACAGTAAGTGTGGAAAATAACTTAAAAATACAAGAAAAACAGGCTAACAATTCATATTTTTAATTGTTTTTGTACAATATGTGTGTTTTAAGACAGACTGGCAACAAATATTCTTTCTTAGCATTTGGTGTTTTTTAATCTTAGTGTGTGTGAATTATTAAATAACAAAATGAAGTATTGCTTTGTTGACAAGCCCAAAAAGTTTATTCTAAGTTATAGTAACAACTAACAAGTTCTTTTATTTAAATTAAACTGTCACTGTTTGCATTTATTAATAACTACATTCTATATAATTAGTAAAAAATATTATTTAAATATTTATACTTGTTATTTTCAGTAATTCCCATTCTTTTGCATAGGTAAATAACACTACCAAACTTTCACTTAATCAAATCATTTTTCACTAACAATTTCTCATTAGTTGCTATTACCTGAACAGTATTTGTTAGTTTTCAAGTATGATTTGTAAAATTACTGTTCATCCTACACTGCTATTGTACTCCAAAGAGAACTTCTTTATGTATGTTCTGAAAATAAAAATAATATTGATAGAAACATTCTGCTATTCTTAATAAAAAGTTAATTGATAATAATGTGACCAAAATTGTGTGTTTGTGAAATTGAGAAACAAATTATTTTATGCTAGAACTTATTAGGAACATAAATGTGTTGGTCACAATTTGATTATTGGAAACTGTACTAAGTTATATCTCTGGTTCCACTTAAGATGACCTGTTTCAGCTGTACATGAACTGAATTTGAATAAGCCCTACTACATAATCCAACTATTTGTATTCAGTAGTAGTTTGAGATGAGAGAATGTTATGTTTGTGCAAATCATTGAAACTTGCATATTATCAGTTTGAAAACATTTTGCTAGTGTACTGTTTCACTTCTTTATAATTGATGGTTTACTTTGAACCAACTGTCTTGGTAACTGGAATTCCTGCAGAGACTCATTCATAATTTTATGTAATGAATATTAACAAAAAAAAAAAAACCCTGAGTGACAACAGCTGACTGACAACAAACTTGTTTGGCAAGTTTAGTGTATGAAACATGAACTTGTTTTGTAGTAGTATAATTAAAAAGATTTGGGATGTCTGTCCATTATTGTGTTATAATGTTTGATTCAACTTCAGTTCAACATAGATATCTAATTAAATAGTATTTTCAGTAACGAAAATGTATCTTTAAATGAAAGTTATGAGAAAATATCGATGATTGTAACATGAGTTTTCGCTTTGAAATACATATCTCTGTTTTTATCTAAATATCAAATTATCATTTGTATTTGGGATCAAACTGTATATTTGGACAGGAATGAATAACATGTATACATACAATTAGATAATGATAAATGTCATAAACTTCTCTGTGATGCAGTTGGGGAAAATAGAGGTATAAATATACTTCTTATCTTATAGCTTTAAGCTCACATATTTTGTTTACAAGTGTAGCAAAATAATCTCTAAGATATTCAAACTAAAACAACACACACATGCAAGTACTGAATTAAAATAATGCTAGAATTTATGCATAAGAAACATTTTAATATTTCAGCTAACTGATTTTCTCATAATGTTTTGTTTTATAAAGCAAAAAATGTAACAAACATTTCTCTGTCTGTAATTGGAGTAATGTTTACATAGCTGTAAGATAGATTCAAGCTGCCTTTTTCTTTTCTAATTTTCTTTTTCTTCTGTTAAAATATGTTTTAATTACACTATCATATAATCAATTTTTTAACATTTTGTTCAAGACTGTACATTTGAGACTATGTTCTTATTTTACTTATGGTTAGCCATCAAAGTTTTTTTAATATAGGAGAGAACAAATGTAGTTTTAATGTTAAAATTGTTTTTATAACATTTGGGATCTATAAAATGTAATTTTATATTAACTAGACTTGTACATTATTTATGCTGTAACTTTTATTTAAATGTAAATTACAGGTGGTATGTGAAACTTAACATATTTGGATGGGAAGAGTTATTCAAAAGAAACCTATATAAAGGATGGCAAGTCAGCTAAGAATTAGAGATGTTTTAATGCAAAGATGTATAAATCCTGAATCCAAATGTAAGAATGTATAGATTTATTATTTCCATGATAGAATGATTAGAAGAAATGTGATTTTCTACAATAACTTCATAGCTCTTTGCTGACATTTTAGTAATGATTAATAAGTGTAAAGCTTTCTGCTAAGTTTTTAGGCATGATTAAAGAAACCTTTCTTTTGGGAAGCCTTTCTCTAAGAGTTTGTGCTAAATGGAGAGAATAATAAGTCATTGATTTCTATTGAATTACTGTTTTAGGTTTGATAACTTTATTTAAAATAGCTATGGAATAGTATGGTGTGACATTTGCCATTAGTTGATTGTAATTGATTCAATCACTTGTTGATTAATTGATATTTGTGGAGAGTTAGTAAGTGACCACATCTAAAGAATGATTGACCTTTTTTTCAACTGGAACTTTTTTCTACAATGACCCCAGTAATTTTACATAATTTCCAAGACACAGAAGTATCAAATGCTCATCAGTGATTAATTTCCAAACTAACTGCTTTTCACTAAACATCTAGTAAATATCTCTTGAACTATTTAATCAAAATTCAGCTGGATTACATATAAGATAAATTACACATGTAATGATTTGAATTTACTTAATAAAGTTTACATACTCTGTTGATAAAACTGATTTCAAGTTACTTAGACACTCGTATATTCAAGTAGTGCAGATAATAACAAATGGAGCAGGCATTTAACATTTTAAGATATATGTATATGTGCTACAAAAAAAAATGAATGACTTAGATAATATTATTGCACTTTCAACATGTATGATTTAAAACAAAGATAATAATGGAGCTAAAAAACTAAATATAAACCTTTATTTAATTTTATAAATAATGAGTAAAAGGATCTCAAACCACATGATGCACTGTTATAAATGTAAATCCAAATATCCAGTTGGCTATTGACCATATTTATTCATCTGGTTAGCTCTTGGTGATGGTATGAATAGGTAAATATTTTGCATAATGGAGCACTGTTAGTCAGACTTAAGGATTTTTCTCACAAAGTTGCTGTTTGCAATAAACCTTAAACTAGAAGCTGATAATAAAATTTCTAAATATAGTATGAGAAGAAACAAAGTTGGTGATGAATGCTGCATAGTGCTTTATAAATCAAGCACTGTAGAAAAAAGAAATTATCAATCTATAATGTAAATAATGTTCATTAATTTGTCAACAAAAGGAATATTGAATACTGATATAGGAATTGCAAAGATTTTCATGAGTGAGGGTAGGAAAATGTTTTTGGGGAGGTGGGAATTTCACATACTTATGAACTTTGGGAATTATTTTCCCTTCTTGTGGCCAGGCCTTATTATGTATTTTTTTCAGTTGCAAAAAATGCTAATTTCCTTATTTAACTTTTTTAACTATAAGAATATGGTTTTTTAAATTCAAATGAACTGTATTGGAACACATATCATAAAATGATATTTGAATGCATTTTCAGCCTTAATTTCAAACATGGGGTGCCAAAAAAACTGTGGGAAGTCACTTTTTAACTAAAGTTTATTTTAATGCATTTCTGTGGACACCATTTTCTGTAATCTGCTTTCTGATGTACCAAAATCATTTACTTCAAATGTATTTTAGGTAAAGAAAAAGGGAGTCTGGTTTTCATATAATAATAGCATATAGCCCTTTAAAAATGATAGGGGCAAGAGCTACCACCCCCATCCCATACAATACGCTAACCTCACATTTCGTAGCTAACTGAAATGAATAAATTTTACAAATCGAGCTTGACCAACAAAGAGAAAGATGAGTGCAGTTAAACATCAGTCATTTCCTTGGTGAGACAATCAAAATTAAGGTAATTCATGAAATGACTTCATTGGCATATTCATAGAATAAATTACTGGTAAAAAATTGTTTAGATTAACAACAACTAATATATAGAAAACCCAGTACATTTTGGTAACACTACTTTCCATCAATGGCTTTTATGTCATATTGCTTAGGAACAAAAGTGTGATTTGATATTGTTGTTAGTTTATGTACTGAAAGTAAAAAATTAAAATATATAGACAGCAAAACTGGAAAAATATTTGTTTATTTCTTTATTTAGAGTCTCCAAGGTGTAAAGAGGTTTGTTTTTAATTAAAACGTTGGTGATAGAACAGAAAATAGCTTAATTCAAAAACAATTTAAGTTTAAAATTGAATCCATATTTTTACTTCCATGATAAATTTTATGTCCAACACCCCCCACATCCCCCTCACTATAATCATAACAAGTAGAGATTTTGGCTCTTATGACTCTTCCTATTTTGAGAAATCCAAACATGATTTTTATATAGGTTAGATTGCACAGAATTTAAGGTATTGGAAAATGGAATGCTAGTCAAGTTGTTTTAGTGTTGCATGTATTGTGCAAACATATACAACTGTCCCCATCCTAAAGCAGCCTAATCAGTTGAGCGAAATTTTGTTTAACAGTTATTCTAACAAAAACTCTTAAACTACTTAAAAAAAAAAACATTATTGAGAGTTTGCGATGATATACACGTCCAAGTATCATATAGATCAAGAGTGGTGTGTAACTTTTGTATTTTGTGGTACAATCATATGTCCAGTTACAAAAATGTGTGTTTAAAGAAATTAACATTATTTAAGTATACCTGCTCTGAGGAAATAGAGTATGCCAGTTAACTGTCAGATTAAGTTTAACATATTTCTTAAATGAGTTTGCTAATAAATTGAGAAATAACAACTTTGCTTGTAGAAGATGTTGTCGGTATTCTATGTATATTGTTAATATTCCATAAATAAGAATAAATTATATTTTCTAAGACTTTGAACTGTTGGAGGATAAATGAAAAACTAATATATATATATACTTGTGTATCTTGACTCCAGTTTCTGCTTTTGTTTTGCAACATGAAAAACTCTTTTACTTCTTTCATGGCCATTTTAATAGTTAATCAGTTATTAGAGTTATTTTAAAACAGCTTCTTTAATTGTTTCAAGGATATTTTAGATATAGAACCCTGATTTGAAGAAGTCTTCAGAATATAAGTCAAAATGTTTTTTTACTCTTAAAACCAGTCAGAAGAGTTCAGAAAGTATAAACTCTGATATTTAATTTAAATAAAGGGTTTGCATTTCAGTGTTTGCTGCAATGTTTGCTTAGTTTTTAAGGCTCTCAATGTACATTTAATACAGTGGATAAACTTGTACTCAAATTAATTCGTGAATGCTTTTTTGTTTTTACATTTTTGTATATAATTTTATTACAGTATTGCATTGTAAGGTT
The DNA here is from genome assembly GCF_004210375.1 of Tachypleus tridentatus. Taxonomy (NCBI): domain Eukaryota; kingdom Metazoa; phylum Arthropoda; class Merostomata; order Xiphosura; family Limulidae; genus Tachypleus; species Tachypleus tridentatus. The sequence continues at coordinate 60,465,398 of NC_134830.1, read as the reverse complement.
CCTTTCCCTAATGATTAAGACATTTAATTTAAATTTATGAAGTTTTTCTATACATTCAGATTGGATAACACTAACATTAATAAAATGTTTTAAAGATAATGTTATGTACAACTAAAACTTCATAAACATATCATTTGGACAGTTTCTCAAGTATGAAAGAAAAAGAGTTATTAAGTGAAGGAAATATTTTTCCCTCTATCATTAAAATCATTTAGAAGATGGATATAGTTTACAGTGGAATAAAACTAAAGGTTGTTTTCACATTGTGGTAATATAGTTGCCCCTGGGAGTAGCATCTAGTTAAGATTGTGAAAAATTGTAGTAGTTAGCCTTTTCAACAAAACAATATTGTTGGACAAGGTTACTAGACCATATCATAAGATCCATACTTAGTATTGTAGTTTAAATGCAATACATAATTTGATGTATTTAGCCATTCATTGTCAAAATTATTGTTTCAAATGAATGATCTTAAAATTACTGTGCACATAAAGTTATTACAAAATATTGTAAAACAGTATAATGAGAGTTATGGTAAAACAGAGAGAAAAAATGACACTTTTATTACTTTCATAATCCAAAAACTATTCTTAATTACTCTAACTTTCCAGACTTATAGTGGAGATTTTAAATTAACTTGCTTCTACAGACTAAGTCCCATTTAGCATTTTTGAGATCACTTTCTTAAAGTCCTAAGGCAAAGATAACTATAATAAAAAAATATTTTGATTATTATTTGGTAAAAGATCTTTGGTGAATTCTCCTAAGACAGAGTTTATGTGCATGGGTTAATCTGATGAATGGTTCCAGTTTGGGAATAACTAAACATTTACTGCTTGAGAGCTGTAAATGACGGTTCAGATGAGTGAAGAGGTCACTAGCAAAGTTTATTAAAACAACGCTAAACAAAAGTGGTGTTACACAGAGCACAAACATCCTATTACCTAACAAATGGTTTATGTACTACAGCTCAAATGATGAGAGTGTGAAGTCCACATGTCCACTGTTAGTATTACTTTTCTAATCCAGACATATTTTAGGTACCTTTGTTATTAACATAACACAAAAGAGGAACTTACAAATAGATGCCAAACAAAAGTGCTGTCACATGTAAAATGGGTGCCTTTTTATTGGACAAATAATTCGTTTACTACAGCTAAAAGTGGTGGAAGGATGCAGTCTAAGTATCACTTTAATCCCTAGGTTGGTGGGTACCTTTTATAGTAATGTTAAACAAAGCAAAAATATTTGCATATCAACATCCCCCCCCCAAAAAAAAAAAAAATTAAAAAATTAAACCATGTGTCAGTGAACTGTGTACTTGGCGCATGTTCTTGTTTTTTGTTTTGCTTTTTCTTGGCAGAGTGTGAACTCAGTTACATCTTATCTCAGTTTATGGTTTTTACAATTGTTTTTTGATCACTAGAGTTCATTTTCTGTATTTAATATCGCTAATGAATTACTGGGAATAATTTGTGTTTGTGTTGAATATGTGTTAAATTGCTTACATTATTATGAATGTATTCTTCATCTGATACTGTTTGCTTATTTTTGGGTATACACTTTAGTGGATGAAAATAATTTTTATTTGTGTTTTTCTGTATCTATTTAGTGCAAAGTTCACTTCTTCAAAATACACTAGGATATGCCGTGAGTGACATGACAACGGTCTAAATAAGTGATACATTCAAACAACAGCAAGTGCTCCTTTCTCTTACAATACCTACTGTTCTGGAACTTATCCATGTTAGCTAAGAATAAGGCTGATACATTCTGGCATACTGGATTGTTGGCTAATTGGCTTCATTTTCTTTAAGTGTTTTAGTTTGTACATACATCATTCCCTTAGCATCATAAAAGTACTTGACCCTGTAAAGTAAATAAAGACACACAATTCTTTATTCACACAGCAATTGTGTGTTTGTTTTTCTTGTTATATATAGCAAAGCCACATCAGGCTATCTGCTGAGTTCACCGAGGGGAATCTAACCCCTGATGTTAGCGTTACAAATCCATAGACTTACCACTTACTCGTTCAACATACTTATGATTTTATTTTTTATTATTATTATTCCCTTCACTATTTCACATTACTTTGTCCCTCCCTGGAAAATTTTCTGCGGACGTTTATGTGCCTGGAGCTAAAAGCGTATAGCCTGTTCAACGGTATATCGCGAGGTCAAATCCGAGATTTGACTTGTACTTTGACATATTAACCACTAGGCCACATCTGGCCTAGATTTACCGTAATATATCAGATATTTATAATTTTGTCTGTAATTGTCTCTGTCCGTTTTTAGTAACATTTGCACGTTTACTTTTACATCTTAATTTGTTTTCTGTTTCAGGTTTTTATTTTATTACATTAGCTAATTCGCAAAATATATCTTTTATTTTGTTTATATTAATGTTTCTTTTGCAGTTGTCGATCCTGATTTAAGCCTAACTTAAAACTGTATGGTTCATGAACATTACTCATCGCCGCGTTTGATTCATGTATTAAAGTAAAGCAAAACTTTTCAAAGTAATTTTATACAGTAGGATTTCAACTGGATTGTTCTATGATTTACAAATGACTTGCATACTATTTAAACAATTATATTTGAGGTTAATTTCGTGTTAACTCTTGTTTATTAGTGTTTGAACCAGCTTATCCTATTTTGTTTTGTTATTTAAGGATGTGTTTATTTAACACTCCTACGAAAAGACGTTTCTAGTCCCGATTTCTCCAAACCCGTTCCCCTGGCTGTGGTTTCGCTAGATAGTAGATAGGGACAGTGGGAATCTCGTTAATCCATTCATTAATCGATTTAAATGGCAATTTCATTTAAATACAAAATTATTAGCCTAATATTAATAACCTTTCAAGTTGCTCTGGGGCCTATTAGGCCCCACTTTTCGTAGGAGTGTTAACTTTTATCGGTACATAGAATAGGTCTGTACCTCTTAGTGTTTAGTAGTGTTTTTTTATTCTGAATGATACGCTCTTTTATTTGACCTTCTAGCAGTTCTTGACGCAGAACTTATTTTTTAATACCTTTTTTTATTACTTTTAACATATCCAGTGCTGAACGATGGATGGAAATTGTAAAAATAACTACAAACAACTTCATAGAAATGTTTTTTGTTGTTTTTTAATTTTACTTGAAGATAAGGCATACGTATTTTTCAAGGTCTTTGATTATCATATATTACAAAAGTCAAAACAAATTTCAAATTATATTAACCAAAAATAATATAAGCCTACAACAATATCATGTACCATGGAAGTTGGTGATCCGTGTTACATAATATTTTTTTGCAGTGATTAGGCGTATTTGTCAATAGAATGGCGTTTGGGCTGAATCTGAAGAGATTCCTGTCAATAAAGTCATCACAGTTCTTTGAAAAGTTAAAACGATATGTTGTCGTTGAATTATGTCATTTGAGTCTATGTAATGGTCTGTCATGGTTTCTGCGTCGTCAAGGTTAGCGATATTCAGAAAAATGAACGTGTAGTCCTAAGTTGATTCAGGTTATATTACGAAAACGGTAGTATGTGTATAATGTTACATTAAGAACGTAAGGTATTAATGTTTTGAAGTATGTGTGTATAAAAAAAATCGTGTCTGTTGTATGCCCACTTAACTACTTCGCAGGATGTGGATGAATTTTCACTTGGTTCATTTGGTCCATGCAGAGGTACATACAAATTGTTTAGTTCTACAATTCATGGACTTTTTTTCACCACTACTTTTACTGTAAATGGATCTTCACCAAATTTGGCATTGAGGTTTATTCGATCTATGGAAATATACATAAAAATCGCAAAATATACCAATATTGGTGAAGATTCATCGACACTACGAAGTAATTACATGGGCATATCTAACTTAGTTTAGACGCCTAGACATGGAAGTATGATAAGACGAGAACTTACCGGAAACTGTTTGTCATACATTAATAATCATGCTGAACCGACAACACTGGGAGACAGAACTTTTGATATTTGCGTGTTTATAGGAAGCTTAGTTCTATATCACTGTTCTCCGCGTTTTCGAAGAGACATTGGTTTATCAGGGCTAGCTCAGTACACGTGGATGTCATATGTTTACACTGCTTTATAAATCCATACGTAGAGATCAACTCGTTTCGCAGCCCATTCTGAATGAAATTGGGAACCGACTAGACTCTCATCAAGAATAGGATGAACAGTTTGTACATTATTAATGGTATAGGAAGCAGATTCATGACATACGGTAATTATCTATTAATAATTATTTCTATAATGTAATACATTTTAATTTTATTTGATGAAACACAAAAGGCCACGATGGTGACTGATAGAGAGTGTCCTGAATGCTTATTTTGAAATGGCGGTAACCAAACTGACGTAATATGCTAGGCAACTTTTTCACGGTCTATGGACAACCTGTCACTTGGTAAGCTTACAACTGAACGTCCGTCTCGGTCTCACTATAGTAATTGGAGTCGAAGGTAATGAGAACCATAAAAATAAAAGATTCCATTTTTACACGGTATCAGTTTTCGTGTATGGGTTTTTCTTAATTATTAAATAATATCGTTTAATTTATTTTTTATTTCGTTGCACTGAAAGTATTGGAGTGTGGTGTTTGATTTCTTTACCAGAGCAATATAAGGAAAACAGATGGTTATTCCCCCTTGGTGTGGATACCTGTACTTGGTGAGGAGACCTCCCAGAGAAGGTTCTGTTCTTTGAGTTTACCTCTTCTGGGATCTAAACATCCACGCACGTGTTTGCCATGCGTGACAGCCCGTGAAGGAGGGAGAGGACCTTGGTTTTTGAGGGGTCCAATCCTAACGAATCATTTTAGCCTTGAATTCCTGTAGACGAACGGCTTTGGGGTGGCTCCCCTGGGGTCAATCGGCTGGCTCACTTGAGTTATGGTCAACCAAGTATCATCACTGGTTGTTCTCTCTACCTGTCTCCTGAAGAGACCTATGACCAATCAGATCTTGATGCTCTAGTTGAACAGTTGCCATCTCTGTTTTTTAATCCTGGGGGACTTTAATGGGCATAATCCCCACTGGGGGGGTACTGATATTGATGGGAGGTGTCGCTCAGTAGAGCTTATGCTCTCAGATCACAACCTTTCTCTTTCCAATACTGGTTCTTATACTTATTTTCATGCAACTAGTCTGACCTTTACTGCTGTTGATCTCTCAATTTGTTCCCCTCCACTATTCTCCCACTTTCCATGGAGGGTCGACGGTAACCCACGAGGCAGTGATCATTTTCCTATCATTTTGAGAGAGACTGGCAGTAGTCGATGACTGTTTAATATAGGCAGCTGCTCAATTTATTCATAAAACCTCGACGCGTTTTCCACGATATCCTCGTTCGTGGTGGAATCCTGCCTGCCATATGGCACGTAAGGCTCTAAAACGGACCTAATATACTTTTTGTAGGTATTCCACTCTCTCGAACTGCATCACTTTCCAGCAGGTCCGTGCACATGCTCGGCAGGTAAAACGTCAAAGCCAAAGGAATCTTGGATTAAGTTCAAAACTAGCGTCTCTTCCATCACCAGTTCCAAAGTCATATGGGACAAGATTCGAAAAGTTAGTGAGCAGTCTAATTCTGCCCTTCTTTCGATCTTGCTCTCTGATGGCCAGGAAGTAGCTGATACCCGAAGCATCACCGATACGCTCGGTGAAAGCTTTTGCCGGGTATCTGCAACTTTTGATTCATCCTCCACCTTCTTAGCTATCAAGACTCGAGTAGAACGATTACCTCTTTCCTTTAGAGCTGATCGTCTCTATGACTATAATCGCCCCCTTTACACTGGTGGAACTCAAACTGGCCCTTTATCAGTCTAGCAGTGCATCGATTAGACCTGATGATGTACACTATGAAATGCTACGCCATCTATCTCCTGCTTCTCTTGCTATTCTTCTGATTGTTTTTAACAAGATCTAGCAGGAGAATGTTTTCCTGTCTATTGCCCTTCCTTTCTCTAAGCCTGGGAAGGATTCCAAGATTCCTTCAAACTATTGTCCAATTGCTTTGACGAGCTGTCTCTGTAAGACCTTAGAGAGGATGGTCAATGCTCGTCTGGTTTGGTTCCTCCAATCAAACAACCTCCTTTTGCCCACCCAGTGTGGATTTCGACGACAGTGCTCAACCATGGACCACCTGATTCAACTTAACGTCAATCAGAGAAGCCTTTTTCAAACGACAACATCTTGTATCAATATTATTTAACCTTGAGAAGGCTTATGATACTACATAGAAGTATGGAATTTTACGAGACCTCCACTTATATGAGTTACATGGTCATTTGCCCATTTTTATTGATTTTTAATGGACAGGCAATTCCAAGTTGGTGTGGTTTTGACACATTCCCATTCTTTTCTACAGGAACTTGGAGTCCCTCAGGGCTGTGTTTTGAGTGTCACACTTCTCGGTTTAAAGATTAATGCCATCACCCTTACTGTTGCAAGCTGGCTTTATGTCGACGACTTTCACATCTCATGTCAGTCTTCGAACATGGGGTATATTGAGCAGCAGCTACAGACTGCCCTCAATCGTTTTTGAAAGTGGACCACAGCAAACGGTTTCAACTTCTCTCTCTCTAAAACCGTTTCCATGCCAACGGAGTATTCACACGATCCTGAATTCCGTGTCGGCGAGGTTGTGCTTCCCGTGGTCTCTGAGACAACTGACGGTCTGTCCCACTATCTGTTTGCAAAAGAGTAGCCCAAGAGTTGGTGGCGGGTGGTGATGACTGCCTTCCACTGCTAAATTAGGGACGGCAAGCGCAGATAGCCCTCGAGTAGTTTTGCTCGAAATTCAAACCAAACCAAACCCTGAGATAAAGTTCTTGGAATTTATCTTTGATCGTAAGTTGACCTTTATACCACACATCAAGCAGCTACGAATCAAATGTACGAGAGCACTGAACATCCTTTGTGTCCTCTCTTTCACCATTTGGGGAGCAGATCGATGTTCTATGCTAAAGATATATCGTTCTTTTATTCGATGGAAACAAGACTATGGGTCACTTGATTATGGCATTCATTCCCATTCATCATCAGGGACTTCTGCTCTAAACTGGGGCTTTCTGCACTTTCCCACTCCAGAGATTGTACACAGGGTCTCGTGAATCTCCCTTACACCTCTACCATTTGCAACTGTCTTTACTATATGCTTCGAAACTTCGATCCCTACCAAAGCATCCCATCGGGGTTGCGTCTTCCTTCTTTGATGGGCCATACGTTTTCAGAACAGACGATCTACCATTGCTCCTTTTGGCCTTCATATCCAGGCGCATTTGGGTGAATTGGGTCTGTCCTTGGATAATATTGCTGTATCCACTGGTCAGCCTATCCCACCATGGCTTCTTACAGCCCTCAACTGTGACCTATCTTTAAGTCATCTGAGAAAGGCAGACACTCTCGATTGGAAATACTGTCTGTTATTTGCTGAACCTCTTTCGAACCATCCTTCCATTCCTATTTATACAGATGATTCGAAATCAGTTGACTGTGTGGGCTGTGCCATAGTTTGTTGTGGTTACGTGGTTGCGCGCAGAATCCCCTTTACAGCTTCTGTATTCACTGGTGAACTGCACGCCATTTCTTTTGCCTTGGATCACATAGAAGCTAAGCAGTACCCAAACTGCATTATTTATACTGACTTGCTTAGTTCTTTACTGGCCTGGGAATCGCTTTACTTTAGGACACACCCTGTTCTGGTCAATGTTCAAAACCGACTGGCCCATTTCTCTCTAACATCTCCTTCTATCCAGTTTTTCTGGATGCCAGGCCACGTTGGTATTTGCAGGAACGGGTTCGCCGACACAGCAGCTAAATCTGTCTGCTCTGGCACTATCACTGCTGTGTCTGTTTCATACATGGATTATGGTCCTGTATTCAAGGTTCAGCTCCGTGCCAGCTGGCAGTCGACTTGGAGTGAGCAACGTGAAAACAAGCTTTTTTAGTTCTAACTGGACTACACATTGGTCACAGTTCTTTAACTGATCGTTTTTTTTTTATGCGGGACTGATGCCCCAATGTGTGGTGTGACACTCAGGTCACAATAAGCCACATTTTACTCTCTAGCCGTCGTTGCGATCATTTCAGACATGTTTCATCCCAAGGTGTATCCATAACGTTGGACAGCGTTATTGGCAATGGTGACACTGTCCACCCTAAAAATGTTTTTAGTTTCTTAAAGGCTGTTGACCTTTTTTAACGCTATTTAAGTTTTTAATTCAATATTTAAATTTTGTTTTGTTTTGTTTTGTTTTGTTTGTTTTACGTTTTTTACGAATTTTAATAATTTAACTTTACTTTTAAATTTACCAGATGTTTGGCGCAGATAGCTTAGTTGCTTTGCGCCATAAAACTCCAAACCAACGAACCAACCAAGCAAGATGGTCGTCCCACGTGGTGTTTGAAATTACCATAATTTGACTTCCGTGTAATATACTTTACTTAACTTTCTTTTGATGAATGTGCAAGAGCATTGCGGTCAACACTGGAGGTTATTTACACCGTTAAAGTATTTTAACGCTTTACCTATCCAGAGTTTTAACCACTGTCATGTTTAATAGTTTTAAATGCTTTAGGCTTCTCTTATGATTACCGTCATAAGTGTGGGGAAGTTGCTATAAATGAGAAAAAGACTACTCTGAAATTAACTATAAAACTGTTGTTATTTTAAGATTGTACCAATGGGTTAGATAAGACTTTATTAAGGATATTTAGTAGTTAGTGTCTGAGGTTCCTCTGGTCGTACTAAGGGTATATATACTATGATAGTGTCAGATATATTGTGTGATAAGTTTCTGGAATATTGTCTTACTGCTTCAGGAGAGAACTGTGGAAATGTTTATACCATGATATTATTGGGGTTTGTACTGTAACAGTTTCGGGGGTTTTCTGTGATGTCAACAATTTCTTGTGATGATACGAGTTATTTGCTGTAAGGATCTAAAATATTTTCTGTGTTAATGATTACCAATACAGTATGCTATCATCAGTGGTATACTTGTTTAGACTGTTAAGTGACAACCGTATAATTACATAATAATATTAATCTGAGTGTTATATTTGAAGTGTGTCGGTTTTCATTTCTAAAAATGAATTTCACATGTATCCATTATTTGATCAGTGGTCTTTTATCATATTTTAAACTTGTAAGGGATTTACTATTATATATTTATTTTAATATTTGTGTTCCTTTCAGTTTAATATGTATTTAGAAATGCATGTATTTTATCTTATTAAATCTGTTTTACAAAAGTCTCGTCTGTTCTCTAAATTTATAGAAGATTCTCAAGAGCAAGAATCAACAGTATGTTTTGTAAAAACACTGGTGTGTCTTCAAATATTGTTCAACGTTCGGGAATTTCGCTTAATTAGTATAAAAGCTAGCCAAGAGACAGTAGGAGGATATTGTTCAGCTATACTTACTATGCTATAAGCCTCGTAAGTTATAGTTGTAGTTAACGCTTATTAATTGTAAAACTACAGGTATTTAACCAGGGACGTTTATAGGTTTAGAACATTACAAACCGTTCAACTTCAGTGAATTGACTTCAGGCGTTAGTATTTCTTCGAGGATATTAAATATCTTCGTCGGTAAAAACCCAGTTTAGCTTGTAAGTGGCGTGAGGCCAGCCAAGCTAGCTAGCTCAAGCAACGTGTAACAGTATCAACTCAGAATAAATTTACGCAATCTGGAACGTCGCTAAAATATTCAGTGCTAAACCAGATAGAAGACTCATTATAGTTTGTAAGTTTGAAAACTTTTGTATATAAACCAGTATTTGTAATAACCACTATTATAAATTGTATTGTTGTTTCTATATTGAAGTATATTTGTATCAAGAAAGAAAATTGCGTGTATCGATCTTGTTGGCAAATATAAATTTGATACATATCGAAATTCAATTAACTTTTAAATTAAAATTTTCGATCGTTTGAAATCGTAATACCTAATGTACGTAGTAGAACAAATCGGAGACTCGTCCCAGACAAATCGTACTACGTAACAAACGTAAGAGCAAGGTTATACATCTAGGTTTCACTCGACCCGTAATCCGAGGGTCGCGGGTTCGAATCCTCGTCACACCAAACGTGTTCGCCCTTTCAGCCGTAGGGGCGTTATAATGTTACGGTCAATCCCACTATTCGTTAGTAAAAGAGTAGCCCAACAGTTGGCGGTGGGTGGTGATGACTAGCTTCATTCCCTCTAGTCTTACACTGCTAAATTAAAGACGGCTAGCGCAAATAGCCCTCGTGTCGCTTTGCGTAAAATCAGAACAAACAAACATCCAGGTTTCCCAGCGTGAAAAAAAACAACAACAATAAAAAACGTATAATGATGCTTAAAATATATGGTAGAGAAAAAGAGTTGCGTTTCGCCTGTTGGTGCTTGGAAAAAGTCTTTCTGGGAGGGACCAGATGACTTCGTAGATAATCGTTGGTGTTATATATAGTAGTACAAAACGGTCTTTGTGCCCTGGCAAAAGGGGGATTGAAAATAGTATACCAATCTAATGAGAGTTTTTTGGTAACTCGTCGACGTTGTTGAACGTTTCATGGTTAACCCCCAGTCATTTTAAATTAGATACGGTTGTGTGAATTATTACAGAAGTTCGTGTCCTCTTCTCTAAAATAGAACCTTCTAGGTTTACGTATATGTGCTTGTGAGCCAATGTTGTAATATAGTTGTCTTGGTGTATTTGATTTCTGGTTGCCTTTTGTTGTTTTTTTCACGTGGGTGTTGTATGACTTTACAAGTTAAGTACAAGAGTGTTTCATACGTGTATAAAACTTCTCAGTCAGAAGCAAATGGGAGATGTGCTTGAAGAATAGCAGTTAATAGGCATAGTTTTCTATTTTCTATTTAACACAAAGAATTCATGATGCCTCACATAAAGATTGTGATATAAAGATGTCATTTACGAAACCACCACAGAACGTAAACATTGTAAATATTTTAATACAGGTGTGCTCGGTTAGTTACAAAATCAAAACAAATAAGATGGAAACATCTTTGAAGTACATTAATCCTGTTACAATCTGGCCGGGAGAAGTTGTCCAAGTCATTCTTTATTAATTACTTAATTAACTGTCTGGCGAGTTTGACCACATGTGAGGTGAGTGTTGCTGGAAAAAGCGACTTTCTCTTCTGTTAACAGGAATAGTAGGAATGAATTCTGGGAAATTCTGGTTGTAAGTAAATATAATTCCTGCTAATCATTCGTCTGCTGTTTATCAGATGAGTCTAAATCATTATTGCTGTCCAGTATCCATATTTCAAGAAAGAGGCTGATCACATGGTGACGTACCATTTGTCTTTCACATGTCTCGTTTTGTAAATAAATTAGTGTTTATTTCTTGCTGTTTCTCTGAGAGACACGTTCCATGACCAGTCACGGTACTTGTTATTGAGTATGACTTGTATTCTACGAATTAGTCTCGTAATATCGTACGTGTGACTGTGGTCTTAATTATAACTTGTACCTGTTGATCAAATGAGCCTTGGGCTACTATAGAGACGTTATTTCTATGACGTGTTTTTGTCTAGTGTAGGATGCACACATTTCCTGCATATAAATACCTTAAAGCTAAAGTTACTTATATATATAAACAGCGCTTTCGTGAAGGATGAAATCAGTATAGTATAGATGTGTTAAAAGAGCTTCCAATCTGAAGTCTTTATAGAGGTGAATTTCGAATATGTTTTATGTATAATAGTGATGCTTACAATTTAAAATTTCTATTGTATTAGGTAAGTTTCAGAAACGTTCTGCAATGTTAAATGGAAATTACTTTGTATCACATGTATACATTGTGTACATATAAATGGTTCGTTTTTTACTTCTTGGTATAGAATACGTTAAAAATTATCTTCAAGATTCTTAAAATGTGCATCAGAAGTCACCGATCAGTCTATATGCGTAGATTCCCCCACCATTTCTTTTAAACTGTGATGAACATATTCTGTGCTCCCCAGTGGCACATGGGTATGTCTACGGACTTGAAACGCTAGAAACCAGGTTTTGATACACGTGGTGGCCAGAGCATAGATTGCACATTGTATAGCTTTGTGCTTAACTTCAAACAAACGTTCCACATGTGCTTATAACCTTACCTTATTTATTAAATGCTTGACTTAATTTGGGGTGTGTAAGTTTCTTTAGTGCGTGTTGTAATTTATTTTATTTTTATTATATATATGTATGTGAAGTCGTATCTTTTCAGAAATCTATTTTCTTTGAGCATCCGAAAGCGAAAGAGCGCAAAGCACTACACACTTTAAAAGCTAAATATATTTCGACCACTTCCTACTGAGAAACGTGTTAGATATTTTTGAACCAGACGTTTTTCTGTTTTAAGTCGCTTATTATTTATATCAAATCATCAGCGGTTCATCGTATCTGTATGCACACAGGTCTCCAAAAAACATAAAAAAAAATGAAAGTGTTGACAAAGCCAAGAGATAATTCTTTTAGATTAACCTTCCTTCGTCTTGACGACTAAAACCTCACGCACGCGATCACAAAAGTGTGATTGTAGGACCTCCTCGTTTGCGCGTATACGATCGTGTTTTTGCATTGAAAACAAATTATCATACAATAATGAAACTCTTGCTTACATGTACGATACTGGAAAAAAAGATTTTTATTACGCAATGGTTCATCCTCCAACTTCATGAAATTTGTATCCTTTGTACATGTAGATATGCAACAGAAGTCACGATTTTCCTGTTTTGCCCCCGTTTCCCATCATGGAGAACTTTATTTTTCTTCTTTGAATGTACAGAAAAAAAATTGGACATCTGAATTCGCTGCGCGTAGTGGAGTACAACAAAGTTGAAGAGCTCACACGAAGATTTCACGTTTACGGAGTCTTTGACATGTTTTTGTCTATAGACAAGAAAAAAAAAATGTGATTACCATACAAGGTTACAAATCGTTCCTAGCCACCATGCACTGTCATCCCTACCATGGCCCGGCACGGCCAGGTGGTTAAAGCATTCGACTCGTAATCCGAGGGTCACGGGTTCTAATCCCCGTCACACCAAACTTGCTCGTCCTTTCAGCTGTGAGAGCGTTATAATGTGACGGTAAATCCCACTATTCGTTGGTAAAAGAGTAGCCCAAGAGTTGGCGGTGGGTGGTGATGAGTAGCTGCTTTCCCTCTAGTCTTACACTTCTAAATTAGGGACGGCTAGTACTAATAGCCCTTGTGTAGCTTTGCGTGAAATTCAAACCAAACCAAAGCATCCCTACCAACTGCTGGCATCCCAAGTGAACATTGGCGCCACTGGTAATCGGCTGGTATGTGTAACTATACGAACGAATACATCAATTAATATTTCGTCTAATTATGATTAAAATATACAAAAATAGTAGTTCGTAGTGAAATGAAGGATATTTGTGTCTGTAATATATAAAAATGTTTTATCTATGCTTAATAGTATACAAAATTATTCGATACTATAAAAAAAAATATGAACACATTCAACACATGTCACTGGGTTATAACAGTTTCGTAGAGTTTCACCCGACATGAATAACCCTGGCAAATTTGTTACTGTTTTTATTTACTATTTGACAGTTTAACGCGCGAAACATTTTCGAGCGATTAGCGACTCTATCTTTTCACGTTTTATTTCTTTTTACTAGATCCGGGCTTTCGTTATATAATGTGTGTGTTTGTTAATCGTTTAAGATTTACGATCATTCGGTTAAAATAACTCGTTTGACTGGGTCTGATAAGTCGACGTCAATATGACAACGAACGCTGCAGGGTTCAGCTAGCATAACGAACTCTGTTAACTGATTGTATAAGGAAAACTAGGAAGAGTTTATAATAACGAAACGTTACTTCTGAACAACCGTTTCTTAGAGAGTATTGTTCTGCTAAAATTCATCAACTAGTTTAATAATTGAATAATTGAAAATAAACAAAACCAATGGTAGTTGCCTTTTGTTTGCTAATATTGTAACAAATTAACAATTGTTGATTGATTTTTAAGATTTATTTTTAGTAGAAAACAGCCAGCTTTTTGTTAATACTGGTAATTTTTATAACTGGTTATTGTTTTGTTCCCTTCAAGACATTACTCCTTGTTTACAACATTTCATTTTTAGGTGTGGAACACGCATGTCTTTTAATATAGAAAAAACAGAGATAGATCATTACGTTCAACAATAATGTGCATGTATGGAACGTATTTTCATATTCCTTAACAACTAACTGTGTACTTTTGGGTTTCTAGTAAATTTGCTAATTAAATATTTTATATTTCAAGAAAGCGAGATACCTGTTTACATTTGTTTTTATAATAATTAATCCCACATGTATTTTCTTATACTCGCATTTTGTGTGCGTTTCTGTAAGTCGCTACAAGCTGTAGAAATATTCAAATGACTATTTGTTTAATGTTAATTACTTTTATTTTTGTGACTATACTACGTAGTTACTATAGCCCATCGCGCCAAACATGCTCGTCCTTTCAGCCGTGGGGGCGTTATAATAATAAGGTCAATCCCACTATTCGTCGGTAAAAGAGCAGTCCAATAGTTGGCGGTGGGTGGTGATGACTAGCTGCCTTTCCTCTAGTCTTACACTGCTAGATTAAGGACGGCTAGCGCAAATAGCCCTCAAGTAGTTTTACGCGAAATTCAAACCAAACCAAACTATAGCTCGTGTTTTAATTCAATACTTATTAATTCCAATAAGGTAAACAGTTACCAGTAGTACCTTTTATGGGCTAGTTTTTATACTTATATAATATACGTAGCTTTATTTAAATAGGCACAGTAGTAGCATTTGGTTAAACATTTTTAGTTCATTTGGAACTGTAGAAGCGTTTGGTTAGCACTTAATGAATTGTATGATTTTTTTATGATGAATTTACTAAATAATGATGTTTAAAACAGAGAACCGATTCTAGTAAGGATAATTAAACAAAACATGTAATTTATTTTGTTTGGATACTCATTAAAATTTAACAAATTTTGTTTTTTTTTAAATTTAACGTAAAGCTACACGAGGGTTAACTGCAGTAACCGTCCCTAATTTAGCACTTCCTAATTTGAATAGAACAAAGGCAGCTTGTCATCACCATCTTTGTTTGATGGGGCGGCGATTTGGACCCACAACTGTCAGATTTCCTCTAACCACTAGCTAAGCCGGGCTAGAATTTAATAAATAGCGAAAGCTGTAAAATAATACCATCTATCGCAAACCTATTTGGTTTATTGTTAGGACGAACTAGACACTTCATGGACTAGTAATAAAATCGTCTTTATATACCGAGGTTTTAACAGTGATGGTAGAAATAGAAACTCCTTATGCGATCTAAGATCCAAATCTTTAAACGGAGATAATGTTTATTTAAAAGCACTAATAACTGTGAACCAACATAATACAACGGATATCGGCAGGACAGATAATTAGCTGTAATCAGGAGTGTGTCCACAGGGTTATCTGTCCCAATGAGACGCTGAATGATTTGGAAAATATTTTTAAATATTCGTTTTTTGAAGAAATAGTACATTAACAACAAATAAAGGTATAGCGTAATCTTTTATATAGCGTCCGGGGCAGTGAATCCTAGCCCAAGGCTACACCTCGTTGCCACAAAATCCATCTTCGCAGTTCGAGGTCATGGGTCCGTTATAAAAGTGACGGTCAAATCTTACTATTCGATTACAGTAGTCCAGGAATTGGTGACAGATGTAGTGTACGAGTTGTTTTCCTCCTAGTCTATCACGTCAAAATTAGGAATGACTGTCGAAGACAGTCCTGGTATAGGTTTACGCAATTATCCGAAACAAGTAAAATTAATACGTCAGTCATACAGTGGTCAATAGAATGGTGTTGCTGGAACAAATCGAAAGTCGTGAGTGTTTTATAGTGATGAGTAGAGTCGCTAGTGCCCAATAGAAAGTTCAACGTTTTGTAGATGGTAGTCTCAACTAGAAAATTACAACACTTCGTAGATACTAGTCTCCACTACAAAGTTTCAGCACTACAGATGGTAGTCTCCACTAAAGTGACAACACTTTTTTACAGATATAGTTCCTGTTAAAAAGTTTCAACATTTTATAAATGGTAGCCTCCGTTAGAAAGTGACAGTACTTTATAGATACTAGTCTTCGTTAGAAAGTTTCAACATTTTGTAGATGGTAGTATCTACTAGAAAGTGACAACACTCTACACATACTAGTCTTCATTAGAAAGCTACAACATTTTATAGATGGTAGTATTCACTAAAAAGCTAGGCTATTTTATATATGGTAATGTCCACTAGAAAGTGACAACACTTTTTAGGTGGTAGCTTTCACTAGAAACTTAAATTTTGTAGATGGTAGTGCTCGCTAAAAGTTACAACGTTTTATAAAATGCTAGTTTCTACAATAAAGTTACATTTTATAGGTTAGCGTCTGTTAGAGAGTGGTAACCTTTTATACGTTCAAGTTGTTTTGGTGCATACAAACTACAAGTCATGTAGTTTAAGCTTGAGGTGATAAAGATTCCTTATCGTCCTGACCTTTGAACCATAATTGTTTATTCTTTATTGGTTTATCCCTTCTGGGTGGAAAACAACCACCATAAAAGTACAGTTAAGCATGAGTGAAGAAACAAAACGTGAAACTTTCCTTTCTTGTACAGCATAACTATTTAATAGTGATAAAAAAAACTGTGGCACAATGCAGCACTGCGGACTTGTACCTTTAAAAACCGGGTTTTGATATACGTGGCGGGCAGAGCACATATAGCCCTTGCTTAGTAACAAATAATCAATTTGGAGACATACAAGACAGCTTTATGTTCAAATCATGGTTTATGTATCTCTGTGTGTAAGATGGCATAAATTGTGATTTATTTGTCTGTGTTGCAAGATATTTTAGTGTTGAAATTATGATATACGTATCCGAGTATAAGGTACCTGCTCAAATAGTGATTTATGTATCCGTGTATAAGGCGACTTTGTGTTCAGATCATGATTTATGTACCTCTGTGTAAGGCTGCAGTTTGTTCAAATCATGATATTAACTCTGAAGCACGCCTGAATTACTGAACAACAGAAGGTATTACTCTTTAGAATGCTTATTATTTTCTCTCCATTAATGAGTATTATATAATAAAGCATTCATCACTGGACAACGTTTTTGTAACTTCATCAAATCCATCTCTATATTTTACTCCTTCAAGCAAACATTTAACAATTCACTGAATTCAACGTATACTGTGCATACAGTAATTCATTTTCACAAAGCACAGAATTAAAGACAGCAGAATTCTGTCGTGGCTATTCTACAGAAAAGGCTTCTTATATTTAGGGCATCACTAAGATACAAGTACTTACATGTAAGCGTAGGCCTAACCCCTGTCAACGTGGGCCGTCCGTCGTCTTACCTTGTATGACCTGCCCGCCCAGTGAGCTCAATCGACCTATACGCTACTAGTTGCTTTCCAGGAACTGATTTATAAAACGCGGAGCTACCGTTTTACTTACACCATGAAAATGTTTATCTTTCTGTCTTCCGGTGTTTACCCGTGAAGTTACTCGCAAAGCGCGGAATGTGAGTTATTCCTTTAGAAAATCATTCTACGCTGGAAGACTATTTATTTGAGTTGTAAATTCATCGAGACCATTTAAGAAATAGAACCACAAAGCGAATTTTGTTGAAGATGGCAACGATTCGAGAACTCCAACATGCTTTGAAATTGAAGAAGGGAGAAATAAGCCGAAGAGATGCGTGGATTGATGAGTTAGAAGCAGAACTTGAGCACAGAAACAAGGTCATAGAGCAACTCCAAGCGGAATTGGACAAGTTCCGTGTGGCCATGAAACCTTTAACTCGTCAAATGACCCAGCACATGAGACTGGTCAATCAAGTTAATGAGTGTGGTGCAAGATGTCATTGTGAGTTTAAGAATAGTGGATCCTCAAACCACACCTGCGAGACCCGAACAAAACGTTTGGCAATATCGGCCGAGCCAGCTTCACTTGATCTCGATACGACTGTGTTAAGAAAACTTCCCAAAAGTCAATGGTAAGTACAAGTAGATGCGCTATTGTATTTCATTTGTGTAACGCCCATCTTGATTATAGAGATGGATATAAACATTTAATGCCAATGAACAGTACACGTGTTTGACTCAAGTAACTTTGTTTTTAATCAAGCATTGTTTTGGTATAATTTATTTGCCCATTGTAAGCATATTTGATTTTTTGTGTGTGCAAATGGTGAGGCTACGAACTCGTAGGATACACTTAGGACTTGAGGACATTTTATTTTCTAATCTTATTTTGACGTAATAATAAAATTAGACTTACCTGAATAATAGTTTTCTTATTTGCCACTATATACATGAGACAGTCATTGTGAAAATTAGAATTACGACGACCCGAGTAAATACGTTTGTTTTTTTCCTGTATACACGAAGAGAACAGTTCGTAACAATCGCGTTAGGTTTTAAAAGTTACGTGAGACTGTGTTTGTGTCTAATATAGTTTGTAATAACACGCAGCGTGATTGCTCTGCGTATTAAGTGTCGAGTGAATCGAATTCAAAGTAAAATCACACACGACTTTTTGAAATTATAAAATATATTACAGTACTAAAATTAATCTTGGATTTGTAGTTTCATTCGTCATTGAATGTAGCTTGCATTTCTGGTTATAATCGCAGTTTCCACTAACTCCTAATAGGTTAAAGGTATACTGCTCCTTGTGAGAAACTAAATGTGACCATCTTCGATTGTTATTGTTACATTTAAAGATTGTGACTTTTAATAGGTTTTTTTAAAAAAAATAGAATCCGTTTTGAGAATAAATAAATTAGATTTTATAATAATTTTCCAGTTATTTGAGATTAACAGTTAATTTTAAATTCAGGAAGGGGGAAACATGATTTTTTACATGCTATACACTTTCAACAGAAGATAATCATTTGTCAGTTATTTGAGATTAACTCTGTTAATTTTAAGTTCAGAAAGGGGGAACTTGATTTTTTACATGCTATACGAGTATACGTTCAACAGAAGATATCGCACTTGTGGATGTGAAACTGACACAAGTTCAGAAACCAAATATCGTATTGTGTTAGTCAGTATGACAACTATTGTATAAATATACTTTGCAAAAGAATCGTTTGAAGAAGAGAAGCGTACATTGGGAATTCGATTTCAATAATCTGCTAAGCTCCCTAGACTGCTGAAATCAAACTGGCGAGTTAGCTACGTTTCTAAGGGCACTTCACAACTGTTGACGAAGACAGATCAGATAACGTCAATGTATCGATAAAAGCTGTCTGTATAAAAATATGTATATTTTCCTTCTCCCACTGAGGTATATAACTAGTGGCCCTCCAGTGGCTTAGTGATGAGTCTGAAGACTTGTAATTTTAAAAACCGAGTTTCAGTACCCGTGATGAGCACAGCAGAGATTGCCCTTTTGTGCAGCTTTGTGCTTAACAATAAATAAACACATTTAGAGATGTGCCATGAAAACTACACCTTTTTAGTCAGACTTTTAATTATACTATGGTTTTTCAACGCCCTGCTGAAGTGACCTAATGATTAAAATGTTTTATAACGGCCCCTATACTCTAACACCTGACGCATGAAACTAGAGTAGCCATTAGAATAAAAAAATAAATTTACCACTTACTTATTTGGGAGATACTTTAAAAGCGATTTTTTCTAAAGCTCGTAAATAGAAAAAATAAAATTAGCTGCTTTAAACTGTACCAGGTTTAAATAGTCCTTCAGATGTTTTGTAAATTGGTAAAAATATACAACTTAAAAACGTGAAATTTAACATTCCGCACCTCTTGTCTTTTAGCTGAAAATGTTTTTTTTTTTTAATTTACTTCCAAGTTCCAAGTTTCACTGTGTCGGTATTTGGGTATTGATGTTGTTAAATACCCAGGAGGGTCAGGTACATTTGACCTCTTCCTCCTTAATTTACTTGTAATTGTTTTGTTTGTTTTTTGAATTTCGCGCAAAGCTCCTCGAATGCTATCTGCGCTAGTCGTCCCTAATTTAGCAGTGTAAGACTACAGGGAAGGCAGCTAGTCACCACCACCCACCGCCAACTCTTGGGATACTTTTTTCCAACGAATAGTGGGATTAACCGTCGCATTATAACGCCCCCACAGCTGAAAGGGCGAGCATGTTTGGTGCGACCGGGATTCGAACCCGCGACCTCAGATTACGAGTCGAACCCCTTAACACGCTTGGCCATGCCGGGCCTCTACTTGTAATCCAGTATTGTGTTTCTGCTCAAATAAAACACCAAATCTAAAAGAAACACAAACATAAAAGCAATCATGTTCCGTAGCTTAAACATTAACCTGAGTGAGGTACCGCTACGGGTTAGCGGTTAGCGTACGGACTTATGACGCTAAAATCCTAGGTTCAATCCCCCACTCTAGACAGTGTGGCATTGATCTAAACGAACAAGCCTCAGTGAGCAGCTCGTGGTTCGTGCTATTACGCTGCTGCACGCGACGAAATGTGTGGTGCTTTGAGTTGTCTCTCACTCACCACAGCACGTGGTGTTGTACGTTGAAAAAGAATATTTAAGAAACAAAGTGTTTTAAACTGTATGGTAGTGTTCTCCGTTGTTCGTAATGCGTCCTTTTAAAATTCTGTTTCAAATTCCGAGCCTTTGTAGATGATAATAAAACTTGGAATACTAGTTGGATTGTTTTTAGCTGTGCGGGCATCAATCGATTAGCAGTCGTGGAAATAAGTTGCGCAGTGAAGCTTTATGGCATGACAGTTTCTACAATCATGTGGCTTGAAATTCTGTGTGCAACTTAAAACTGCGAAGGCAGAAAGCTAATCTCATTAAGTTTCGATAATTACATTCCAATACGCCCGCGCACTTTGTTAGTAGAAGAAATATGAAACAGTAATAACGAGCGTTATTAATATCTGCGCTTATTTTTTCATTGGGAGCCGCTAGGTAAAGAAAACATGAGAAAGCATTATATTCAGTAACGTGAGATAAGTGATTAAAAGAATTAATGTTGCAAAACGTTAGACGATACGATACGTGTAAAGTAGACTTGTGGGGAACGTAAACTACTGACCTAATTCGATAGATACAACGCCAGAGATTTGTCTTTTAAGGGACTCGCGGGGTTACCGCTTTTAATAAGTTCGGGTTGATCCGACGCAACTAAATAAAGAAAATATTGGATCTGTGTTGGCGGTTGGATATGGAGAATACTAAGCTTTTGAATAACCATTTAAACATTAAGTAATTAAAAAATGATACGTCTACAAAAGTTATTGAACTAAAGCCACACCACAGCGCCCTCTATAGTTTCGGTGGTGACCTACAGCGACACCATCAGGAGAATCAAGGAGTTACAATAAGAAACGATTTGTGTACCTAAATATGTGCACGCGCATATAAAATCAACAAAGTATTACATAAATATCTTACCCATAATACCATGTAACTTTTATAAGATAAAGTTCCGTGATATCCGGACAAAATTCTTTATCCAAAATAACACTACAAATGTTTACGATTTCCAAATATTCTGTAATATTTAATTACTTATTGTGACGAAGCTGAACATTATAACAATTGATCGAATGTGCGATATGCTTGCAAAACGTTTGTCAAAGTTTGATGATTGACTTCAGTATTTTTGTGGTTTTTAACTCTTAAATTTCAAACTTCTGCATATATGGCCGATATAACTTAAACCGTCATTACAATGCATTTTATAAAAACCACATTTATCATCCTGTCTTACTTTATTTGAATAACAATAATAAGATTCTCTAACTTATAACGAGGAGAAAGCTTTACGCTATAGTCACCGTGATTTTAAAATATTATTATTTGAATATCTAATATTCACATGTAATCGTATTATCATCTTGAAGCCATTAACCTATATAAATACTTGTTCTAAATTCTGCCAATAATGTTAGGACTAAAACTTCTATCAGTGGTTAAGAGTTTAATGCGGATGTAAAATCATTACCATGCAAATATGATAATTAGTTTATTTTAAACTTATTTTAGTAATAAATTTAGTGGCCAAATGGGACAAAGAAACTATACTGTACACAACGTGCAGGAACATAATACCAACTTCATGGAGTTCTTTGAAGAAGTAAAAACAAGGCAAAATAAATCATTTTTTCTTTCACTAGGGGTCAAAATAATTTTGACAACAGTTTTCACTCTCAAATACTGTTGGTGTGAACGTGCTTGGTAATCACTACCAGAAAATCCTATACACTGGATAGGTGAAGTGAAACAATAGTGTCATTGGCCATTATTCAGTCCTTCACGTTATATAGCCACACATAAGCATGTTCACTTCAGCAATATGTTTGATACTTTTCATTGTGACACAGGTCCAGCACATATATCTCTGGTTTAACTTGTGTTCAGGGTTATTGATGAGGAATGGAATTCTCCTAAACAAGTATAACCCAGTGACACACCTTGATCAAAGTGTAGATTGAACTGGACCTTCCTTGAACTTGGACTCTGAGGTTAAACAATTTTTGGAATACTGTTATTTTATTAGGCTTCACCCTATTATAAAAACTGTGATAGAACCTTTTCTAACTTTTATCTGTATCTTTATAAGGACATTTGTTCGATATTAATTTCGCAGCCCTTGTCAGCCTTGGAAACCCAGATGTTATTCATTCTTAAGTAAAATCTAGAATTAACATTGTAAGCTAATAGTTTGTTGGCTATCATTGTTATAACTGTATTTTTCACAATATCATTGTAATGTTCAGTCGTTTTAAGTAAATGCCAATAGAAGCAACTAAATCTTCTTTAATTGACAAGCGATTATTATTGGAGGGAAAATTTACATCTTCACGCCCTCTTTATTTTAACGATGTTTTACTTCGGGAAAAAAAAATTACATTTATGATGCAGTTTTTAAAACTTAAACTTAAAAAACTTAAACGTTTTTGAGGTTAGTTAGGGATGAGGTCGCAAAAAGAGCAGTTAATTATTTCTGTTCCCAATTTTAGGTGTGAAATAAAGAAAAGTCTCCCGTTGGTACAGCAGTAAGTCTACTGAATTACAATGGCAAAATCAAGGGTTCTATTTCCCTCGGTGGACTCAACAGATAGCCCGATGTTGCTCTTATTTGATACGTCTAAAACTACACCAGTCATTACTGACTAAACTGGGCTATCCAGCTGTTTATTGTAAATTAAAAGTTTGCTGTTTACTGTAAGTTTTAATAACTGTTAACATTCTAACCCTTGAAACACCTACTTAATAAACGAAACATAATCGCTTTTGTCCCTCCAGCTAAGATAATAAAGTTCTAAATTAGGTCAGAAAACATGCCTCGAAAGTAAAACTACATTTCCTTAGCCCGTAACTCCTACCTGTGATCTGTTTCTTCTGATACAATAGTGTACCACGCACACGTAACGTGAGTGGCAAAAACATACTATAATGGGCAAACAAAGAAGAATACGGCAAGAAAAATCTAAACTAAAATACGGATTTTACTCGAGTTTTATTAAAAGTTGTCAATCTACTGGTTTATAGTGCTTCTGCAACTTCAGAAATAAAATAGTTTTGGATATTATTCTTGTAACGTTCGTTGTACAACTGCAAACCATTATAAGATCAACAACAACAAAAAAATGGGTGGTGTTCAACCAGCTTAATTTTATTTTCGGATTTTTTCCCCCAGTGTCCTGTTGTGATCCACATTTAACAAGTTTTATTGAAATTACGTGAGCATAAAATGTGTCGGGTTGTAGTTTATTTAAATAACAGATCTAACCTAATGGTTGACGTGACTAACTGAGGATCTGCAAGTTGCGCCCCCTAATGGCAAAAACAAACACACTGCGCTTTACACTTTGAGGCGCGGATGCACTATAAAGGAAGAAAGGCCTGGAGGTTAGGGCGCTTGACTCGGGATCTACGGGTTCCAATCCCGTCACTAAACATTCTAGCCGTCCCTAATTTAGCAGTGTAAGACTAAAGGGAAGGCAGCTAGCTAGTCATCACTACCCACCGCCAGCTCTTGGGCTACTCTTTTCCCAACGAATAGTGGGATTGACTGTAACTTTATAACGCCCACACGGCTGAAAGAGCGAGCATGTTTGGTGTGATAGAGATTCGAACCCGCGACTCTCAGATTACGAGACGTGTG
Organism: Tachypleus tridentatus; assembly: GCF_004210375.1. Classification (NCBI taxonomy): domain Eukaryota; kingdom Metazoa; phylum Arthropoda; class Merostomata; order Xiphosura; family Limulidae; genus Tachypleus; species Tachypleus tridentatus. The sequence goes on along the minus strand of NC_134830.1, from coordinate 60,441,219 downwards.
CTTTAACCTCCTGGCCGTGTCGGGGCCTTAGCGCAGTTTAAGTGCTTGCTTTCTTCATCCTGCCCACTTATAATAGCGCTGAGAGACATGTTATTTAATAATTTTCTAGTAATTTGTACTTTCATCACATTATCTTTTACGTCAGAGTTAAGCATTCGTGTGTATTCTATTCTGCTCTTTTGTTTTACGAATTTTCACAAGAGATACTAAACATTAGTAACACTTGTGTTGTCTTGAAAATTTAACAACTTATCACAATGGCAATTAGATATGGGTTTCTGCAATCGTGACGTCATTTGTTTACAGAAAGGCTACCTGTTCGTGTATATAATTTTGTTGGAAAATATAAACGAAACCTTAAATAGCATTAGCAGTAATATTTGTTAATACAGTGCATCAATTATGGTTGTGCACGAAAACCGCAGGATATTCATAGATAATTGTTTATTTTAATATTTTGCTCGTAATCTTTTCTTTGTTTTTTGGGAGTATCTACCTCATTTTTTGTCTCAACATACTTTGACCTAGAAAATTATGATAAATGCAGTGACACGACACTATCGTCAAATAAAGTATTTTCATAAAGTGTTTAATTTCTGTAATAACTGTACGAAACGTTTGTTGATCAAGTTTTCGTTAAAGCTAAAAGAAAAAGAAAAAAGATTGTATCCGTATTTCTCATGCTCACTTATATGTATTCATAATGAGAATAGCAGTAGTTAACTATAACACTTAAAAGTTAATTAATTAAAAAGCTCGGAGTGCTTGGCATGGCCAGGTGGGTTAAGGCGTTCCACTCGTAATTTGAGGGTAGCGGAGTCGAATCCCCATCGCACCAAACATGCTCGCCCTTTCAGCCGTGGAGGCGTTATAATGTGACGGTCAATCCCACTATTCGTTGGTAAAAAAGTAGCCCAAGAGTTGGCGGTAGATGGTGATAAAAAGCTGCCTTCATTCTAGTCTTACGCTGTTAAATTAGGGAGGGCTAAAACAGATAGCCCTCGAGTAGCTTTGCGCGAAATTAAAAAACAAAACAAACAACAAACAAGTAAAAGTTCCATATCTTCGATGAGCACATCAGAGATTAGTTATTGTGTAATTTTGGGCTTAACAACAAAGAAACCCAATCAGTTATTAAAATATGAGATGGGAAGTATATGCTTCGCATTTTATAGGTCAAAGGAGTTAATCAAGCAAGCCATATCGGACAATGATTTCATGAAAAACCTTGAAATGATTCAGATCCGAGAGATTACGGACTGCATGTATCCGATTGAGTATGCTAAGGACAGTTTGATTATTAAAGAAGGGGATGTAGGGTCTGTTGTGTTTGTTATGGAAGGTAAGTATGTTCTTTCTTTCTTTTCTTAATAATTGTAAATGAATAAATGCTCAGGTGTTTTTAAAATACAAAACTAGTATTTTTGTAAAAGAATAAGAAATTATTTATATCAGTTTATGTTAAAAATATTGTTTTAATACATTTACTCCCAGTCATTACCACGCCTTACGATTTATAAAGGAATAGTAAAAGTCCTTTTTTAAACAGAAATTATTTTCAGTGATGACAGAAACCCACTTATTGAGAAATTTATATGCAAAAAACGGCTTTTGGGCTTCTTCTATGAAACATTAAACATTCAAGTATTTGAGTAGCACTACAAGAAGAACACGTTACTTTAATTTTGACTTGTGTCAAAAAGTCACAACCCAGAATTTAACATAATAATTATGAATATTATGAAATTTAGTGTGGAACAAAGTTGCAGGGTTAAACGGTATTTAACACTAATACATGTGCAAAATATCTCGTATATAAGCATACAATTCATAATTTTGATTTAGCGCGCCATCTGCATTAATAAAAGTAAAATACTTGTTACAGAAGATGCACTTGAGAAACAAAACACAGGTGTTCATTGAATACCATGAAAAGAGTTTATAAGTCCTGAAAATTAATGGTTGCATACCCAATGATATTTTAGGTCTTTACCTAAATGATTGGTGAGAACTTTTTCACAGATTTACACATTAAATACAAATAATTTGAAGAACAACAGATCAATATTTTAACTGTAATTGTTTTTTTATTCTGCCTATCAGAAAAGTATTTATACGAAGTTTTGCAGTTTAGCAATTTAAGGAATTTCAAATTATTGAAAACAAAAATTGATTATCTTTGAAGTATATTTTACTATTTTAAATGTGTATAACACTGAATATAAATGCCATTAAAATATGTTTTCATTTTAGAGGGGAAAGTAGAGGTGTCGAAAGATGGAAAATTTCTGTGTACATTGCAACCTGGCAAAGTTTTTGGCGAGCTGGCTATTCTGTACAATTGTACCCGTACTGCCACTGTTAAAGGCAAGAGTTTTTGTTTCTTATATTAACTTTTAAACAGTGTACAAAGCTAACTGCTTATCAGTTAACTATTTTTTAAAATTTAATGTTTTTTTAAATATATTTTCCAAAATGCTGTTTGTACAACATCTACTTTTTTTCAAATTAAAATTTTAATTCTAGCCCCTCTGTATTTTATTATTGAATTCGGTTATAATTTGCAGAGACTTTTTTTTATGTGCTTAACTTCATATTTTATTTCCTAAATTAAAATCTGTGTATAAGTATTTGGTATTAACTGTCTCAATTTAACGAGTCTGCTATTAATTGATTTCTTATAATCATTTAACTTACGACCTATGTAGACGATTTTACCACAGTCATTTTTATCACCAGTTCTTGTCATAACATATTGAATGAATGTGTAATAAATTATGATCCAACATTTACTAGTAAGTATAATAAATGTAATTATGCCCTATACATGATGGTTGTTATATTTCATTGTTGTGCTTCTATTTAGCCATCATGGACTGTAAACTTTGGGCAATTGAGCGACAGTGTTTCCAGACAATTATGATGAGAACAGGGTTAATACGACAAGCTGAGTACACTGACTTCCTCAAAAGGTGATTATAAAAACTTAAATATTCATGCTTTAGATCTTTCATAGATAGTTTATATTTTAATGCTTGGAGACTAAGGAACTGATCTAAGAACAAAGGTTTCTAGGATTTTATTAAGGAATTGGAAAAACGGTTATCCTGAAATAAGTTGCTGTTGAGGTGATGTACTTTCAGAAAATTAAACAAATTAGCTAATGGCAAAACCTGTATAGGGAAATAGTAAGTACATTTTTGTTAAAGGTATCAGTGGTTTCCAGTATGTGTGTAATACTGTTAAAAGAGAGGAGGACAGGCACAGCATAACTTACAACAGTCTTGAAGTAAGCTGATCATCTAGGATGACAAAAATTTTAAATTGGCCAATAAAAGGATGTGGTTGGTGAGAAATGACATATATTATTGACCCATATATATTTTATCCTTTTTACATTGGTAGAAGGAAAAAAATGTGAAACACACAAGGAATTATTTCTTGTGGGTATTACTAGACTCTGAGTGACATTTGTCACTCAGATTGAAGGGAAGAGAGGGGTGAGGAAAAATGGTTATACTTAAAGATGACTCAGGATAGAAAAGTTTAGAAATCACTGTAATAACTGGTTTTATTTCTAGATAATGTAATTTTGAAGGCTGGATGATCTTGGACAAAAATTTAGACATTTTGTTAAACCGTAGGATTTGAATATTTGTGGTTTGGTACTATTTTTATAGTGTTCCAACGTTCAGAAAACTCAGTGAAGAAACTTTGATCAAAATAGCTGATGTTCTGGAAGAGGTGAGTTTTTCTTCTTTTTTAAATTGTATTTCATCATTTAGGTAAAGATTTAAAAAAAATATCTTCATGGAGTGTAGTAACTTTTATATTCTTCAGATTTTCATCATCAGTTTGAAAAACATTTTTTTAATATTTTGATAATTTTCAAGATCTATAAAATTTTCAATCAAAATACCATCTACTTTACTTACAACTGAAAAATAGTACAGGTACTGTCTTATCTTTTAGCTTTACAATATCATTTGGTTTGTAGTTTTTGCCAGTTGTAAGTTTGTTTTCAGTGTGTTGATAAATGAATATATTCAAACCATTCACACAATTTGAATCTGTAATTGTTTTCTGTTTAATAAAAGTAATTTGTAAAAATACACTTTGGGGCCTGGCATAGCCAGGGTACAATCTGAGTTGTAGGTTTGTTGTTATGTAAGAGGCCAAATCAACATTATTCACAAAACAAAGATTGCAATTCATTGCAATAACTAGCATAAATAGTAATAACTTGACATGGTTCCTAAAATGAAAGTGCAAGATGAAAAACGTTGCATGGATATTAGATTGTAAGTAGTTCTTTTGAGTACTTGTTTTTTAAAACACTAAAAACTCAAAACTTTTGTAGAAACTATTTTACTACTCGAGCTTATAACACAAAGCTATGGAGTAAAGATGTTTATCCACTGTAACAAATATTGTGATATTTTAGACTATGTAAATTTTAGGTTTAAAATATAAATATTACAGATTAGGTTTCTCAGAATTTTCAAAGCTAGTTAAATAATGTGTTGATTGGAACTAAATGAATTTGAAAGTAATGTACTCATTAATGAAGATGGTCTAGTACAATCATTAAACTATGATAAATTAATGCTATAAATGAATGTTTAGATAAAAACTGAAACTAGTGATTAGATTGTAGTGAATTATCAGTTATCCCAATAATATGAAGTTTCACCATCCCAAGTTCATACACCACTTCAGTAATGTAAGAATAATTCTGTAATAAAATATCACTTCACAGTTACCTGTAGTTTAACTATTTAATCTATTCAAGTTGAAAAGTTCCTGTATAAAATTAATTAGATAGGCTTATTGAGAATTAGTTTCTTCACCATTATTTCAATTAAAGCTATTTATGCAACACATAAAATAAATTATTTTCGTAATATCCTAACTTTCTTTAAAGTGAAAACCATTGTGTAAAACATAATAATGTTTTGTAATTACTCAATATTTGAAAATTTTAATAACCACCACCCTTATCACATTCTGATATTTTGCCTTATTTGACAGTGTGGTTGTGAATGCAATCTAGTTAAAGCTAGTATTGATTCAGTTGTTTTACTTTATTCTGTACAGACATCTTACAAGAAAGGTGATTACATTATTCGACAAGGTGCTAGAGGAGACACTTTCTTTATCATCAGCAAGGGAAAGGTATTTTTATTAACTTTTTCATCTATTCAACAAATATTATAGATTCAAAAGATTCCTGTACACATTACTTTTCAAGATCTCTTACTGGTAGGTTGAGAAGTCTGTTAAGACTAACATTCTATAGCAGAATCAGATCTTTTTAAAGTTAGTGAACTTTATGATTATTTTGGAACTAGATTGATGTTTCTCAAACCTTTCTTTAAAGGAAGAATTTTATTCTGCCCTGTAGATTATTATAATCACATTCAACCATTTAAACAGAAGCTTAATAAAGACATTTAAACTGATTTTTTTTTCTTTTTTTATCATTGTACTATTTTTTTGTGTTTGTACGAGCATAACTGTTTCATTCTTCTGTTATCATTCTTGCCCACTGTGGATCTTTTTCTCAGTGTAAAGATATCCTTTTGTTTTCTCATACCTTCTCTTTAGTTCATTTACAAGTACATTAAAAATTAATGCTCTCTGTTTTGAGTTTATCACCAGATGTTTTGGGATTGAATATCTTGTGTGTGTGTTATTTTCAATAACATTTAGAATGAAATGAGGGATGTTCAGTATGCATGGTTTGTTCTGCCTGATCTTCTTGAAGTTAACCAGCCATAGTGGAAAATTTTTTTATATATTGAAAGGTTCTAGTAGATAAGATTATGACTGTCTATAGATGTGAGACTTTTACAAGTAATAATGCATGTGTTCAAGTATGACCTTTATATTCTATTAAAAATAAAACTATTTTACATACTAGAAGGGGCAGACTGGATTCTAAAATTTTACCAGAAAATAAGCTAGAAGAGGCTGACAAGTTTGTCATAACAATAACAAAATTATGTAATTTTCTAGGAGAGACCCACCAGAATTTTTCTGTGTGTCTCACTAGGTCAATTTGTGTCTGTATACTAGATTGGCATGGTCTAATATCTAGCATACTAGACTGTTAATTTGGGGTTCTATGGTTTTCATTCTGTTGCCATAAAATCATGCTCTATAGGTTGATGCCATGGGTGTTAAGAATGATGGTCAGTTCTTAATATTTTACTAAAGTAGTAGTTGGTGAGTACTGATGGCTAGTGCAGGCAGTCTTTGTGTAAATATTCAAAAGAAATAAAAATTTATGTTATTCTTACTGGATGATTATAAAGTTGCAAATCAACCAGTTATTCAGAAGACATTGAATTAAGTAGCTAACTTGTTTTACTTTATAATTACTCTTACATAATATTGTGTTATTAGTACTTGCCCTAAAATTAGAATTGATAATAATTACAACTGACTTACATGATCTAGTTCACACCATAACTGTTACTATTCATGAAAGTTGATGATACAAGTAGTATATAGACACTGCTACTTTTATTGTGTCTCAGCTGGCTCAATAAACACTGGTTTAGGACAAAAGGCTTCATCAGGACTAGATATGACTGGTGTAGTGTAGGTGACATATTATATGATATATAATTCCAGCAAGTCTAGTTCATTGTACATGGATGTTTTGAGATAATTTTGAAATCTTTATTCTCAATTTTGAAACGTTATGAGTATCTCAAAATGTCCATACAATGAACTAGGCTTGCTGCAGTCTACTTGTGAACTGCTTGCTGTACATAATTTCTGTGAAAGATAATTTTCATATAACAGACTGAGAGTATTTTTATATATATGTACATGGTATTTAGAATAAAAGAAACAGATTAATTACATGTCGTGTCAGTTAAGTTACACTCCAAGAAAGAAATATCACTTTATTTGAACTTAATGCTGGTGTTTGTGAGTTCAACATTTCAAGAGTAACAAATAAGTTAGGTACCAACAGTATACTTCTAAGCCATGCTAACTTTCAACACAAGGACTTGCTTGTGGTTGTCCTTCAAAGTTAATAATTTCCTTGCTTATTATTGTAACAAAATAAAACAAATTCAGTTGTTGAAACACAAGCATGGTAATGGGTAAGCATGAGCCTTAGAAATATTGTGGTTGTGTATGACTTTTATGTCACCCTGTATGATTTGTTCAGTTGTTATTAAAATAATAATAAAAAATTAATATTAACTATATCCTTTTTTCTTGGAATATTTTCCCACCAAGTTTCAAAAATAAGAATGACAGAAAATAAAAATACCATAAACATTAACCAAGTTTTCATGAATATTTTACAATTTATATATAAAAAATATAGCTGTGTAAAATTACTGTTGTTGTGAATTTCAATAGTTATAATTTTATTTTCACTGTTAGTAGAAGTATGGTCTCTTATCACAGTTATTTCTGAACCACTGTTAAAAAAATGGCATTTATTAGCAATGCATCTGCCAAATAAATAATTAAAATCACACCCCTTTGAAGATGAAAGAGATTTTTTCTATTACCCATTATAATTTTCTAGACTGACCATATTATGTTTACATCTCTCCATTTCTGATGATTAAGTAATCATCTGATACATCACATATTTAGCTTTTTTTCTTCCTTTTTTTTATGAATAAATGGAATATTTTACAAAATTTGTTGGGGGCAGGAATGAAATAGCCTGTCAGCATAATTACTTATGATTTATAAGTTACAGTAACAACTTGTGTAAAAAAAACAATGACAACATATATTCAGTGACTAAGCCAACCAAAAAATTGTTAAAGAAGATTATCACATTATTATTTATTGTTTTTGTTAATGTCATGGTTAAATCTGCTAATGTTTAACATTCTAAAGCTCATCGTGGCAGCTAAGCACACTTTTGATCAATCATCCATACCTATTAAATGCTAAGTTTATTTTTCCTTAAATGTTTATTTTTTTATTTTTTAAGTGGGCTATTTGAAAAACTTGGGCACACACCCAATGAATGATTGAATGATATGACGGTTTATCAGTTTTCCATAGTTTCTGCAAGTGGCGTTAACCGCAACAATAGTTATTATTTTATGACTGTGGTATTCATAGAAAAGTATCAACTATCTGCTATACAGTAGATTTTAAAAGTGCTATGCTGAGAGAAATAAAGAAATAAGTATAGCAAAGGAAAACAAGCAAACACGAATGATTGACTAAAATCATCAGCTTTTATTTTTACACAAATGACACAGTTCTTTCATTAGAGCTGGTCCAGCATCTGTATCTAACATTGAACTCTCTGGTTACTTATTGTAGTGAAAAACATGAATTGGAATAGTGATGATACCAAACTGTCAGACCAAGGTTCTATCATGGTATGTTACACAATTTGTAGATTATCTACATCATCAGTCATTCTCATTAGATGTATTCAATGGAGATAAACCTCTATTTACACTAACTTACACAAGTTTTTGTACAACCACTTGATATAAGTATGACTTCACCCCAGGAGGACACAACAAAAACAGGATCACATAAGCACAAGTTTTATTAAGTAACTGATGCCTAAACTAGAGGATTAATGCAAACATATGGCCCTTTTACATCTACTTTTCAAAGGTGTACCACTAGATGCATGCAGGAGACCTGTATGAAAATTTTGAAAAAACTGTTACAATTTGCTTAACTAAAGATGCATTCTGTTTCTTGTTATGGAAGGGTAACTTTAGCAGTTCTTTGAATTGTAAAAATACTTTTCATATTACTTCAAATAAACTGTATATTATGACATTATTTCTGTACTGTTGCATTCAGTTGAAACAGAATTATATTAGTAAGTATAGATAATTTAAGAAAATTACAGGTGGAATTAATATTTAAAAAATTAATTCTCAGGTGAAAGTAACTATGAAGGTTCCAGAATTAGAGGAAGAAAAGTTTATCCGAACTTTAGAGCTCGGTGATTTCTTTGGTGAAAAAGCACTCCAAAGGTAAAAAAAAAGTTTTAGTGATAAAAAAAATAGTTGACTCAAAGTGCTTAATTAAAGTTATTAATTCATAAAAGTAAATCAAAAAAGAACTATCAATGATACAAACTAAAGTAGCCAAACACACAAAATGTGTTGAGATTAGGAACAAGTTACATTTAAATTATTCTCTAACTAAATCATTCTCTAACGTAACTGAAAACTAGAAAAAAAAATTATGGTGTAAAGAATTACTGTTTGTTTTTGTTTATGCTAATGTAACAAATCACTGATATAATTTTTTGTGAGATAAAACTTTGAGTTTGAATAAACAACTGGTGTTTTTAGAGCATAAACCACATAAACAGCTGATTTTAACAAATATGCTTCTGTAGATTCACTAAACATTTTTGCAATCTGTGGTCATTCATCTTCATGAAATAATTCAAGCCTTTTCAAAGTATTCAAAAATTATAATTATATAATGTGTTTGTCCCTTTTATATGTATGTTAAAGTAGTAGTATTATTTTACCATTTAATTTAATTGTAAAATATATTAGGAAATAACTAGAAAATTGGCTGGAGATGTTACTGTTGTAATATTATGCTGTCACTCCATTAGTCACAATTCACTGTGATTTCCCAGACATTGTGCAAGAACTGTTAAATAAAAGGAATGAGTTGTATGCAATGGAAGGAGAGATTCTAAACCATATAGGGAAGTTAAGAAAGTGACTGAACCTTAATTTTATTACTTTTACTGTTATACAGACATTAAAATTCCAGTATAGTCATGTTTGTCAAGTTGTCTCATCTGAAGAAACTTCTTATCTAGCAAAGAATCTGTCCAGAATGAACTAGTAAATATTACAGTTGGGGCTACTGGCACCTTGAATTTAATTGTGTAAACTAAGAAACAGCTGGTCTTAAATTTGTGATATTATATGCTTATAAGTTGATTTAACTTTAACTTGAAATATTGTGTCTGTTGGAGATTATGAACATTGTGTTATGTTTACAGATGCATTGAACACAAAATCACTGTCACCTTTACCTAACATTTTGCTATTTAAAAAAACTTTCTAGACTCACAACAAACAAGGTTAAACAGATTAATGGTGACCTCTGGAAGCTAAATCAGCTGAATAAAAGTTTTGGTAATTTGAAGAATAAGCCTAAATTAAGTAACTTGAAATTATAAGCTTACAATATTGGGTGAAGAGAGTAAGCTCAGTTTCCTGCTTAACAGATTACTTTATACTATCCAACACAATATTCTCTCAGATCCTCAATTTTACCTTAAACTCTACATTCCTAATCTTGAAATAGTCTATTTAGTTAGAAACTTTCTAAATCTTATGAATACATCATGGTTATTATTAATTATTATACAAAATAAAGGAATTACCTCCAGGTAGTTTCCATAATAAGAAAGACAGAAAATATTTTATTTTTACTTCATTGACATAAGATAGAAGGATGATAGTGTGTTGAATAATGGGTATAAAAGGGTCAAAGAAGAAATTTCAGATCAAAGAAACTAAAGTTAACTAATTTTGACTCAAAGTAATTATTCTGTCTTAGTATTAGTTATTTTAAGCAATTTTATCCATAAGAGAAATTATGTGTAAGAAATGCTGTGTGTATGCAAAAAAAAACATGATAATTAATTGTCTTGTTTTTACTTTAATTACAGATTATGTATTATTTTATTACAAAATACAGCTTTTACAGTTAAAGTTGTTTTTCTTAGAACAGATACCACATTTCAATCAGTAGTACTTGGAAAATATCACACTAGTGGTTGAAATATTGTACCTGTTCTAAAGAAAGTCTTTAACGTAAAAACTGTAACTTGTAATAAAATAAAACTCTACAATACTTGAACCTTTTACTTTTTTTTTCTCTTCTTTATTAGTTTCTCTTATTTTATCAATTGAAAGTGATGTCCAAACAATATTTAGGATATATTTTATAAAAGTAATATTTTATGTTAGATACTCCAAAAATAGATGAACAAAAGAAAATATGGTTATTTCAGAATTTTAAATTTTCACCAGATATATTCATTTAAAGTGTTTGCTGGCATATTGTTAGCTCTTTTCAGAAGATCTAACATGGAATATTTGTAAATTCATTCTTCATTTTAACTTATGTTTTGACCAATATAAAATTCTTATAGTAATTATTCCATTTGTTCTTTAGTTTTACTAATATTTGTTAGCACTGTGATTAGCTCACTACAATAATCTAACATGTATGTAAAAGCTGGTGTGTGTCACATCACACTCAATTTGTTGAAATAGGAGAAGTCATAAAAGCCAAAATATATTTATCCAGATAGAATAGTCTTACTGTGTGCCCAGTCTGATTTTAGTGATTGGGTGCAAGGGTGCCATGAAACTTTATAAGTGCAGTGAGTGTTAGTATAATAAGACTGAAGTAAAGATGTAGTGTGGGATCACCAGCCTAGAGCCAAGTGCATAAATTCATGATCAAAGTAAAATATTGATGAAATTTTAAACTGATTTAAACTATTTTCTAATATATTATCAACATTTTTAATAGAAATGCAAACCTCTTTAATCAACAGAGATTCTAAATTAAGAAATCAACAAATATTTTCCCACTTTTGTTGTCTGTATGTTTTAATTTTTATACTTTCAGTACATAGATTAACAACAGTATTAGGTTTTACTTTTGTTGCTAAGCAACATGACATAAAAGCTGTTTTTGGAAAATAGTGTTACCAAAATACATTGGTTTTCCTTTGTATTAGATGTTGTTAATCTTAACTGATTTTGCCAATAATCATTGTATGAAGATACCACAGTTTCACTTCATGAATGATCTTAATTTTGATTAGCTCTTAAAGGAACTTAATGAGGTTTTACTGCTTAAACTGCACTTTTCTGCCTCTATATTGGTTTATTTATTTTAGTTAACTATGAAATGTGAGGGTAGGATATACTTTGGGGTGAGGGTGGTAGTGCTTGCTCCATAATTTTTGATGGGCAGTACACTAGTTTGTATCATAATTGTAGAATGTAAAATTTACAGTCATGCTAAAAGATTGCTTAAAGTTTTGTTTTATGTGTTGTTATAAATAATTTTGATGTTTACCTATATATATGTTGTAATTGCAAATTTTAGACTTGAAAGAAAAATAGTTTCTTATTAGCTATATTTAAACTGTTACAACTATAAAGAACCTAGAACTAGTCACAGGTCAAACAGAAAAGATATTTGTTACATTGCATTTGGAATATTCATAATAGCTGCATTTATTTTATAATTTAAATGTGCAGAGAGTTAATTAATTTTTTAGGCAATTCCATTGTGCGTGTTAAGAGCCTCTGTTTTGAAAGTGATTGAGTCTTCAAAACCATGTATTTAAAATTTTAAAAAATAAACTAAATACATATATATTGTTCAGGCACTAGCTATGGCACAAACACATGGAGCAAATTTATACAGAAAATAATGTATAATTTTTGCTATTCTCATATAGTAGTATGACAGTACACAAAACATGCCAGAAAAAGTGATGTGTTAATGTATTGTATAATTAGTTATTTTGTTTTAGAGAGCTGTGATTATCAATAAACAGATACAGTTGGCTCATTGTTAATTAAGTTTTAGTCATTTAGTGCTTTAATGAGGTGATTGAATTTCAAAAAAAAGAGTAATACATCTGTACTAATTATGTATGTCTAAGTTTATTGCTAGAAGAAAAATTGCCACATGATTTTAAAAATAAATGAAATCAACACACCTGAAAGTAAAGTCTGCTTTAAAAAAAACACCACTAATGATGTTGTATTAGGTTGTTCAAAATTATTAGGAGTTTAATAGTTGTTTTGGTTATTTTTAACAAAATAATGTGTAAATTTTGTAAGCAAGAACAAATATACCAGTGTAACTTAGCTAAAAAGTTAAGAATTTGCAGAATTTAAAGGGAGTGAGATCTTATCATAATATATCTTGAAATATATTGCTAAAGTTTGTAACCCACTCCATGTTATAGTGTAACCACAATGAGAATTAAATGTGAACTTAAATGAACTTATGTGATCAGTTTAGTAACTGGTAGATCTCTATAAGATATAACCCACATTCTCTCCTCGCCACTACATATTAGTGTCGTTAATTTTCTTCTGTGTAACTAGACCACAAAACATACTTTTCTGTTGTAATTTAATTTGGTGTTGACTGCAGTCAGTTTATTGTAATGTAATATAATAATATAACCTGAGACTGAAATAACTGTCTGTTCTATTTGAAAAGTAAACACAGTTATTATCTCTTCTATTATAGAGAGGATCTTCGTACAGCCAATATTATTGCTGATGACTCTGAAGGGGTAACATGTTTGGTTATAGACAGAGAGTAAGTTTGTTTTTTCTTACAAAATATTTTAATCATATTTAAGGATGATTACTAGTCTTTAAAATAAAGTTTTAGTAATATGCCAAAGATTTAAATAAAGCTTTAAATATTTTATAATAATATTTTGAATATATTACATTTATTAATGTAAATATTTGTATTTGATATTTTGAGTGATATAAACATTGATTAAAAGTGGATATTGAATGTTTTAGTAATGTGGTAGAAACAATGAAAAAACTTCAATATCATGTGTTTTAGTAATATTGTAAAAATATTTCCTGAAGTTCAATATTATGATTCAACAATATTATAAACTTCATTAAGTTTCATTCCCATGTGTTAAAAATATTAATTGAGTTTCAGTGTCATGTGGTTCATTAATATGTTATAAATATTAACTAAATTTTCCTTAGTTCAGACTGATTCTTCATATCCCATCAAAGTGTAGACTCATTTTCAGTAGCATTCAGTCAGGAACATGAGACATTTTTTATATTTTTTAAATTTTATGATATGTAAATTAAGCACAGTGACAAACTTGTATCTGTTTCAACAAGTTTTCTTACTAAAAGCATAATATGAAGATATTTTTGTGACAAAAAAGATTAAAATTTAAATAACACTATCTGAAATGTACATTGTATCTGAAGTCTGATTGAATCTATGTAATACTTTTCCTGTTGTATGATAATTGGTTGTCATGCATTTTATTTCACTTCAATTTTACTGTTATTTATTTGTTATTATTTATGTCATTGAATTAACATGTTGAAATTTACTGATATTTGATTTTAGGTTATATTTTTAACATGTACCACAACATTTCTGTACAGTAATTATTTTGTTGTTTGTTACTTATCCAAATTTAGGTCTTTCAATCATCTTATTAGCAACATTGATGAAATCAAGCAGAAACGATACGATGAAGAAGAAGTTGTTGCACGCAAAAAGTTAGCGGCTTGTCATGTTATCGTAAAACAAATTTATTTTAATATTTTTTTAAATTATTAGAGAAACATGTAAAAAGTACATTTTTGTTTACAGATTACTGTTTTAATATTATTTTGAATTAATTAATAAAAACAGACAATGTGGAAATGTTCTACTTTTAATTGTTTTTTGACAGAAGTGATTGCTTATTTTAATATTTCTTGCAGTAAGACAAATATTTAAATAATCTACATTCAATAAAACTTAAAGAATGAGTCAGACATGAAATCTCCTCTCCCGACCTAGATTTTACAGACATTAGTTTGATATTATTTTACCAAACAAGAAGTAGACTAGGAGTTAGAAGTAATGTTATCATGTTTAAATATATTAGTAGAATGTAAAGATTTGTTAAGATAATTCATTTTGTGATGTTTATCTTTTGTTCATTGCTATCAGGATGGTGGGGAAGGTAAGAAGTTTGTACTTTTTATTCGCAATGTGTGTTTACTCCATGCAAAAAATATTTATATTAAAATGTATATCCTTATTTTATATTTGTGTTAAATATAATGGCTTAGGTATCATCTTTTACTTTCTATTACTTATTCACTTATTCTTAAAAATACATTTTTTAGACTTATAAGTAAAAGCTTGTTAGGAATCATTTATCTGAAAATGCAAAGAATCGAGAACCAAAAAATATGAAGTAGAGATGTTTTTATGAACACGTTGACACTTTTAGGGTTATGTACTTTAAGCTTTGCTTGCTACCACTTAGTTAACTGTTAGAAATTCACAATCAGATGAAAGGTAAATGATATTTAGTATTGTAGAATATAATATTATATTAAATTACAAGTAAAAAAATATTTAAATTCTCCTTAGTGGACAGCAGTCACTTAGAATTCTGGTTTTGTTATCCATGTTGGACAGAGGAGATAATCAGTTGTGTAGCTTTGTGCTTAATAACAAAATAAACAAACAATAACTCATTTATCTTCTTTTAACTGGGAAACAGTAAGAAAATTAAGCATCTGTTGAGCATTGTTTAGTGTAATGGAAGAGGCTGTATTTAAAGAACGTTGAAGAACTGACAGTGATTTCTTTTCTAAATGAGAATAAGACAGGTTATAAATTACATTGGTACTTAATTTTTACATCTATATACACACATTATTTTTAAGGCTAACAGTACTGGATACATTCATGACAATAAGCAAGTATAGGTGTGAGGTTACCCTGGAGTATCTTTGTTGTGTACTTTTTAATCTGTTGTATTAACTTTCAATTTTGGCACTGGATATATTGCATTTTTAATATTTTCCATCTCAATCGGTGCAATTTAGTTTTTATATTATTGGTTTTTGTGAAACCTACAATAACACACTTCTGGTTTGTAACTGGAACTTCTGATTTTGGTTATTTAGTTTTAACTTCTCTATACATTTGTGTTTTTATCTTATGTAATGTGTAATTTATTATGTTATCAACTATTTTGTTATTTACTTCAGAATAATGTCTTTAATTATAAGACTTTTGTATTGTTGTCTTTTTTTTTTCAGTTTTGAAAACCATTGACAATATAAACATTTATGTTGACAGAATGGGCATGTCACGGATCCTCATTACATTCCTAAAAAAACAATTAACCAACTTTCATGTTTTTCATCATTTGTTCTTATCCTTTAGGCTACCTTTAAAAACAGGTTTCTTTATATGGAAGATCATGTCTCTTAATATAATTTTAGATTTAACAAGTATCTGTGGTGACAAGTTCAAGTGATAGTGTGAATGAATGTATTTAATATTAAACAAGATAATTTAACTTATTTTATAATTCATCTCCAAGTAAAAATTGTAAGTTTGAAGTTGGTAGTACCTTACCTATAGAAAAACAAGAAACATCAGCTTTTTTT
Source organism: Tachypleus tridentatus (assembly GCF_004210375.1). NCBI lineage: Eukaryota > Metazoa > Arthropoda > Merostomata > Xiphosura > Limulidae > Tachypleus > Tachypleus tridentatus. The sequence goes on along the minus strand of NC_134830.1, from coordinate 60,425,005 downwards.
TTTTTTTTTTAGATGCTCTATTTTCTGTCCAAATAAACTTGCAAGGTAACTTGTCATTGCATTTAACAATTCAAATTAATCAATTTACAAATTAATAATACAACTGAATGCTAATTATGACTTTTATTTCTAAATGTATAGTCATTAGAGAATATTTTAACCTTATCTTAGTCCTTAAAAAATATAATCACTTATGAATATTGGATTTTTCTTTCTTTTGATAGAATTGCATGCTTGTAAATTTATTTGATTTATTCATAGCTTACAAATGCATCACTCCTTCTACATTCCATTTAAATTACTAGTGAGCATACATTGATTAGATAATTAATGATTCTGGTTTTCAGGCTTAACAAAGAATTTGAAAATCTCAAGTTGTCTGATCTGAGTGTTATAGCTACATTAGGAGTTGGAGGTTTTGGAAGAGTAGAATTGGTAAGAAAATCTATTCAGAAGTCCATTACAGAATCCATTAATTGATGCAAAAATTAGATATACTAATAACGACTAATCACTCAAAGTAAATTAAGTAATATTCATATAGGAAGTCTGAACACAATATAAAATAATATGAAAGCAATCTTTGTACTTAATTTTAAAAAACATTCAGTTTCTGAAGACTCCAGGAATCACAGGTGTATCAGCTGGTATTAATGGTGTGAAATCTTTGAAGAACTCTTTCAGACTGAGAGAAAGTAACATTATGTATATACATAAAATAATTCTATTCTTCTCAGGACATGTGTTAATCATTCTCATTAAAAGTAAGGGATGTTGTATTCTCAAGGTATTACCTCATCATCTGTGGTACTTTGTAATAAAACCAATTTTTCAACAAGTATCGGATATGTAAACAGGCAAAAAACGTAGATTAATCAAGAAATAAGGAAAGTTTTCTGTAGTTGGTAATTTGAGTGAATTTTAAATTATGTGAGAAATAAACTTTTGGATACATTTACAAGACAGTTAAAACAATCATTTGACATAACAAACGAACAGTGTGCATACTTGCATAAACATGGATGGTTGCATCTTCTGTAACAAGGACTAGCTCATCAGCTTTCCACCCTTCAAAGTGAATCTCTACTTAACTAGTCATTGTAAAAACAATATAAAACTAAACAAAGAAATAATTCCTGATTTCAACAAGTAAACTTGCTTTCTTTATCCAGTTGGCAGAGTCATTTCATGACCTTTGTCCCCTCACAGTATTGGTATTATAATCAGCTAGCAAAGGATATTTCATTGCCAATTTAACCATTATGCTGTATGTATTACTGCAATCTCCCTGTGGGTAAAAGTTTTCTACTACAGAGAATAAAGAAAGCAACAAAAAGCCAATCTTAACATTTTGAACCATGTGCTTCTATCATTACAGCACCAAAACTAGATAACCAAAAAAACAATTTCAAGTCTATATTACTAAAGTAGGTAGTTAACATGTGCCCACACATCACATTGCTAATGCAAGAGATCACTGTTTACTTTCACATAGTATTCAGTTCTACAGAAATCTTTATCATGAGAAGTTTTATTGGTACATTAGGTGAATGATACTAATTATAGTAAAAGGAATTTAACTACATCCTCTACCAATGTTCAGTGTTAAAGAGAAGGTAGAAAATAAAATGTTACATTGTTAATCCTAAAGGAGAGAGTTATTAATAATAAAAAAAAAATTATATTAGTAGGTAAAGTTTATAAAATGTGATAGTTTTCTTATATCTGATATGCTATTTTAAATGCAATTTTAGTTTCATAAACAAAGAAGTTTCCACTTTAACAAGAAAAAGATCTAATTGTTGCATCCCATCTTCCAATTTGTATGGTGTATATAGCATCTACATTATTTTAACACCTGTCACACCAGCAAGCTTGGCATCTTGATGTGGATCTTAATAAATTAGTTATTCTGGAAAGGCTGAGTTGTTTTGATTAGACAAAGAAAAATGATGTTTGGCACAATTTCCAAGGTCTAGGTCACTAAACAAGGTCCATGATCTGACCCGATATCATGAAAGCCAACTTGGAGAAGCTCACTTGTAAAGTAAAACAATGAATGATGTAGCAGTGAAACATGCTTGAAAGGTTCTAGATGTGGTTATTAATGTTATGGTTTAAGTATATCAGTTAAGATAAACCATGGATCCAGGTCAGATGAGGGAAGAATTTATTCAAAGATATCTCAGTAAATTTGACATACCATCTGAATTGGAGATTCTTCAGTTTCTTACTGCATTGACAGAAAAACATAAAAAAATGGGCATAACAATATTGTTATCTTCAAAAGTGGGATTGAAATCATGTACAAGAAATCATTAGTTTCAGTATTCTATGAAACTAACAGCACAACAAAGCCCAAAGATGCAATGTTGAAGTTGAAATGGATGCACAATGCATTATGAGATGATTTCCCTAGCAATTCTTAAATCAAAAATGCCATTTCTGCAATGACAAGTAAATATAAAAAATAATATAATGCCCAGCATGTTACCACCATAATGTAATCCATATAGATTACATCATGTCATATTTTCATTAATGTTTAGTTTTGGTTTTTTTTCTTTTAGAAGTTGTGCTGAACTTCATTAATTGAGATATGTCAAAATAACCCTAAATCACCAGTTTCTTAAATGACCCTCTCCCCTATTGACCATATTAGGCTCATTACCAAAAAGTGCTGGTCTGGTTGTATGGCAAGTGTTAACATTAAGCCTAAGAAAGTAATTACCAACATGAAGTAAAACTTATTCCAAAATTTCAAGAAATGGTTGAAATTTCTAATCAGTCTTATTTAATAATTCCTACACAAATCATAATGAACTCTAGTTAATAAAACAAAACAAAGTTCTCCTACAAGTGTATTAGTTAATTCTGATATGATTGGTATTTGATGGGAATGCCTTCTACCTGAGATATTAGTTCTTTAGAGACTACTTTAGCCTGGTCTAATGGTTAAACTTTGTCACAAACTAAATGTAGCATCAGTTGGTAGCATTTCATTTTACATTCACAAATCATACATAGCTTCAGTGTATAGGCTTTCATTCTATATTTATCTATAACTTTGTTTGACAGTCTATCCCTCTTTTATGATGTATTTTTAAATTTTACTTTGTGAATATATAAACATGAAATTTTCAGTGTTTTTGGAATATACATAGTTTAGTAACCAGTCCTGTTCAAACATCTCCATTTCTTCTAGACTTTCTCATTGCCACTAGGCATCTTGTTCAGAACTGGTCGATGGTTTGGGTTCAGTTGCAGATGGGAACTGTACATGGGGTTGAATTCTTGAACTGCTTCCTTGAACCGCAGTTGCTCTTCCCTGTGATTTCGCTGCCATTCCCGTGGTAGTGAAACCATGCCCCCTCGTGGTCTTAACTATCCCTACTCGCTTGGTTGCTTCCAACTTGCTGTGTGTGCTTGGTCTACTTTCTTCACCACTGTCTTCTGAGTCTTCTTCCAAGCTTTCATACTCAAAAAGTCACTCCATTGGTCTGAATCTTGCTGAATTATATCCAAAACTTGAGCTGTAGTGAATGATGAACACCTGTACGAAGCCATCATGAAAACTTTGTTTACAAAATTCTCTCCTTTTTTTTGCATCCTGGAAACAATACTAATCATGTGATCAGGTTCATGAATGCGTAAATAGTCCAAAGTAAACATCTAAGTCTCATGAATATTAACACTCCTACGAAAAGTGGGGCCTAATAGGCCCCAGAGCAACTTGAAAGGTTATTAATATTAGGCTAATAATTTTGTATTTAAATGAAATTGCCATTTAAATCCATTAATGAATGGATTAACGAGATTCCCACTGTCCATATCTACTATCTAGCGAAACCACAGCCAGGGGAACGGGCTTGGAGAAATCAGGACTAGAAACGTCTTTTCATAGGAGTGTTAAGTGGTAGCTTCGCATTTGCCTATAAAGTGCTGCTATGTATTGAATAAAGAAGACACAAATTTGACAGTGAAAGAGTTAAAGAAGGCTTTTCCTCTGTTGGTTTATAATTAGCCTCTTCTTCCATGTTGGTAATTTATCCTTATTTTGTGACATTTCTTACTTGTATTTTTCAGTTTCCTTAGATGTCTTTAAATATTATTTTTGTTATATTTTTATTTATATGGGAAAAAAATTGTTTTTCTTGTGGGGATTGAACTTTAGATTTTAATTAAGGTATTTTGTTCCTTTGAGCCTCAAGTTTTTGGCAACTTGATTGGTATCAAACCTTCCCTGCATCTTACTGAAGGTTATACATTCCATTACAAAAGAAAATAACAAGAGTCAGTGGTTGTTGCTGTGTACTAACTACTTTTACTGTCTTCTGTTGTTGCACAATGATGGATGGTTAATGCATACATTTTGTATGTGACTTTGCACAAAAATTTTGAAATAATGACCACGATATGATTTTGATATTAATGTTTTTATGTAGCTATAGTTTTGCTGTTTACATCCCTTGTTTTTATCATATTCAGAAATAAGTCTCTGTAATATTTACAGCTTGAAAATGCTATTTTTATAAGGACTTTTTAAAATTAAGAATAGATTTCAAGGAAATGAGTATATTTACTTAAAAATGTGTTTAACTTATTTGGTACTTTGAATGATTCACTAAAATAATATATTGTTGTTTAGCAGGTCCCTTAGTAATTGATAGTTTTTTTTTTATTTACCAAATATCTAATAGTATTTATAGGCAAGTGTAAGAAAACATTCAGCTGTCATCACAATAACTTTATCTTCTAATTGTAGTTTTCTGTTACTTGTCAAAAAAGATAATAACAAGTAAGGTTATAGAAGTAAAAGATTTTAAATAAGTGTTTAAAAGGCAGTTTCTAGGAAGTTGTTATAAGAGATTTAAATACGATGCTCGTGTGATTTAAGGTCAGAATAGGCAGCGATTCATCTCGGTCATTTGCCCTTAAAGTGATGAAAAAAGCCCAGATAGTGGAGACACGACAGCAGCAACACATTATGTCAGAGAAGACCATCATGGAAGAATCTAACTGTGACTTCATTGTCAAGTAAATTGATGTTTTAAATCATTACATTTCATTCTAATTCAAATTCACTGTCTATTTAATGTATCTTTACACTGGTATGTCATAGTCAGTAAGTGGGAAAATAAGTAAGTTTTTTAAATCTAATACCTCGAATTAAGAATGTTTATAATAACATTTTATTTTTATGCCAAGCAGAAAATGGCACATTAAAACCATTAGTAGCAAGTACACGTCAAATCAAACTCAGTTGTAAACTTGAGAAAATGGACATAAAAAGTTCTTGCCATTTAGCTATACTCAAATATTAAATGCTGCCTATTTTAGTAAATCTTACAATTTCAAGTCAAATTGGGTTTTATGGCTATTTGTGAATAAGAATTTCATATCTTCTTTATAAAGTATTTCAGTAAGCAAAGTTAATTATCAGGTGTATCAGTGGTTTATTGATTGAGCTTATACATAGGACTTTGAAAACTCTGATAAAATTAAAAGACATTCTGAGACTAGTTTTTTGTTTATAATAAAGTTTCTGTTTTCATACAGTACAAAGCCTCTGAAAGTGTGGAAATTAATTTAAGAGTAATATTAAAAACATTTGATGTATCTAATGAACTACCTTTTTACTTATCTGTCTCCTAAGGTTGGATAACTTATTAAAAAGAATTGAAAATATTCATAATTAGATGATATAATATACTGGATTATTTTTTATGTATTTCTTGCAGTTTTGCTTTTTTATTTATGAATTAACTTATTTTAAAGTAAATAGTATTTTTATTGTTGAAAATAATCATCATTTCAAAAAAGAATAACAAATATCTCATTTTTTATATTACAGGTTATTCCGAACTTTCAAGGATCTTAAGTTCCTCTATATGTTAATGGAATCCTGTTTGGGTGGTGAATTGTGGACCATTTTAAGAGATAAGTAAGTTCTCAATTTCTTTAAATGTAATTACAATGTAATAAACTTTAATTGATTATTTCAGAAAAATTACTTCAGTTATTAAAACAGTGAGATAATAAGGTATGATTAAAGAGTTCATCTCATAATCTGTGGGTTATTGGATCAAAGTCAGCTGCCACATGTGCTAACCCTTTCAGGTATGAGTGTGTTATAAAATAGTGGTAAATTTCATTGTTTGTTAGAATAAAGCCTAGTGGTGAGTGGCTGATTGTCTTCCCTATGGCTGGTATTTCAAAATTAGGGGTGCCAGCAGGTAGCTGTAGTAACTTAATTTGATGTTTTATAATTATGCATTCCAAAATATGCTTTAGATTTATTTTCAGTTCTGTGATATAAAAATATTGGGTAAACCTAAATATTTTGTATAGTACTTAATCATTAGAAAACGATTTAATTTCAAAGTTGCTTTGTCATGATTATTTGAATTAAAGAAACAAATTTGATCAAAAGTCGCATCACTGTTGCTGACAACATCTTGCTCCATTAATATATACTTGAAATAACTTTTAAAATAATGCAGTGGTTGAAAAATTGTGCACACATGGTTTCACCCCAAATGTTATTAAACGTTTTAAATAAAACACTCGAACGTTTGGAGAGAAATGTGCATTTGTCTTACCCACAACAGGTTATATCAGGCTTTATTTATTTATTTTATGAAGTTCCCACCATCACTGAATTTAAACTCACTAATTGATAACTCTCTTTGACTGTTGTTTGTATGAGTAGAAAACACATTTACTAACTACTGAAAATTCAAAGTCATGTTAATAATATTACCAAAAAAATGTGTGTTTTATACAAAGTATTGTTGCAGTTGATTTTGTGAGAACGTTTTTTATTAATCCGTGTCCCTGCCTTTTCACTTTATAATATTGTATATTTTTTAATTTGTTATGTTTAAAGATCTAGAATATAAAACACTTTATAAGCTAGCATGAAATAGCATACATTGGTATGAGTCTCACAATAAAATATTTTAGGGGAAATTTTGATGACCTAACTACAAGGTTTTATACTGCCTGTGTGATTGAAGCCTTCGACTATCTTCACTCTCGTCACATTATCTACAGAGATCTTAAACCAGAAAATCTGCTTCTTGATGTTAAGGGTTACATTAAATTAGTAAGTAGCTTGATTTGATGCTTCTAATGTTAAAAAATAAGTGTTACATTAAACTGGTAAATATCTTGGTGTGGTGCTTCTAGTGTTAGAATTGTATACTACTATTTATTTGTGTGTGTGTGTGTGTGTGTGTATATATCAAGCTCATCGTATGAACTTTGTAACCTCACTGACTAAAATTCAGTAAATGATGATTGTGTGTGAATTTAAATGTGTATATATTGCATGCAGATAGTGTGGAAAATTTGTTTTTTTTCATCATTATTGGTTGTGAGATGCATAAGGGTGAAAACAATATCTGACTATAATCAGTCTGACTAGATATTCCTGAGAAAAACTTGATTTTAGCATTCACATGCTATAGTTTGTGTGAACTAACGTTTACCTAGTTGGCTATTGTTTTTATTTATTGGTAAAACTTGCATCAACTCAAAGATTAAGAACAGCAGCACTGTTTATTTATAGTTAACAAAAAGCATGAATTTGTTCTTTAAATTTTTAATGTAAGTTGAAGTTTCTTACAAGGTTCAAATGTATTAGTGAACTTTTAGGTTATTGTTAGCTCATGACTAAGCTATAATAGCAAAATAGTGAGCTAGTAATCATACATTTTGGAGGTATTGGTCATTAATTTAAACTAATAAAATTATTGTTTTGTCTTTGACATCTTTCAGGTGGATTTTGGTTTTGCTAAGAAACTAATGCCAGGTAGAAAGACTTGGACATTTTGTGGAACTCCAGAATATGTCGCTCCAGAGGTTATCCTAAACCGGGGGCATGACATATCAGCTGATTATTGGTCTCTGGGTATTCTGATATTTGAACTGCTCACGGGCACGTGCGTACATGTAGTTTAATCGTATTGAGTTTTCAGACGTTACATGGGGTGTTTTAGGTTCATATCTTACAGACCAATGTTACAAAAAAATAAGATCTTAAGGGAAACTAGTTGAACTATTTTGAATGTTTTGATATACTTGTAAGTGATATAATCTTAAACACTTGTTTTTAAGATTAGTACCCTATGTGATCACCAGTGATTAATTAATAATTAGTTACTTTTTATTTATTAAATGCTATTTATTACTGAATAAATAAATAAAAGGAAAAGTAATAAGTCTGTAATTGGACACTGGTGATCTTATAGGACAATAACCATGGCAATGTTTGATATATCTGATCTTTGAATGCTTTATAGTTTCAGATGCTTTTAGATGTAGGTTCTTTAATACTGGTCATAATGGTCCTGTTTAGAAATGTGACCAGGGTAAACACTTTTGTGAGTTCATTAAAAAGTCTCCTAAAAACATATATGCACTCAATAAATATGGATTTGGCATGTATTATGGATCAGGATGACATTATGACATTATACTCGGTGCTTTCCTACATATGTTCTGCATTAAATATACAGAACATAAAATTTAGCATGTATTTTAGAACAATATGACATTTTTTCATATGTGTTCTATGCACCAAATTTACAATTCGTGTATATTGTGGATCAGTACGACATTGTTCTCATTCCTTTCCTAGTGGTCCATCATCTGTCAGGGATTTTGCAATGGATAAAAAAACTAAGTCAGACCTGGTAATGGGCATTCTACCAATTATAAGAACTTAAGAGTCAAAGTAAAGATCATTGTATGATAGCATGTCAGTCACACTGTATCTCTGTTTCTTCTAGTATTGCTATCAATGTTTTTTCAGTATACTTTTCATTTTTGTCTCAGTTCTATGATTTTTTTCAGTCCATCAGTGCATGCTCTCCCCCATTTCACTAGGTTTTACTGTTTAGCTGGAAGGTTTTTGTGAGGTGGACATGGGTTCACAATTTGCTTCATGCCAATTTATTGACTTCTTGCAGTTTCTCATTGAGTATTGTGGTCATATTTTCAGAGCTTTTTGTTTTGTTTTTCAAGCTTGAGAATGAAACTGTATTGCCCTTGCTTTTGTAAATTGATTCTCATTTTCCTTTGTAATCAGAGGTAAATTATTTTTAAAATCTTCATTTGAAAGAAAAGTTATTTCAAACAGATAATTTCCCTGGAGTAAACTAACTATCCTTACCATATTAGGTTATCATTGTGTCAAATGATCTGATAAATGAGATTTATAAAACTGATTATTTACTATTCATCTGAGTTCATGTATGTAGAAAAAAATAAATGAAAGAGGTCCCATGAACTATAAATCATTACTTGAAAGTGATAATTTCTCCATAAACAATTATTTATGTATTATTCAGAGGCTAATTACTCTTAACTCAAACATTTTGCCTTTTCTCTATCCCAATATAAATAACTTGTTTTTCTTTAGACTTTTATTTTTATGCTGAGAAATAGAAATTAGGATAAATTTTTCCTTTGCAGGCCTCCATTTACTGGATCAGATCCCATGAAGACTTATAATATCATTTTAAAAGGAATTAATGCTGTAGAGTTCCCTCGCTGTATCTCTAAAAATGCAATGGCTTTGATTAAAAAACTCTGCAGGTAGGAAAATTGGAGTCCATGGTCTTAAACACTATAATAATAGTTGAAATGTTTTACCAAATGTTAAAAAATAACACATTCGATTTTTCAAAGTTTTATTGTTTCTATAATTTTTTATTATTTACAACAAAACTTAGTTATAAAATATTAAGACAAAACATTTTCTTTAAGGAAAATGCCTTTTCAGTATATATTTGAATATCTCTTAGAATATTGAATTTTTTCACTGTACAACAACAACAAACATGTTGCCTTTAGGATTCTTTCTATTTACTTATCTGTATTTATTATTGAAAAATGCATTTACCTTAAAAATAAACAAAATAACTTAGGTACTTATATCAAACTTTGAAATTAAACTAATGTATTAATATTTGTTTTTGTATTTATTGACTTAACAGTTCTCACATTCATAACATACTCCAGTTTTGCACTATTTTTCTATTATATGTTTACAGTAAATTTATGATAAACTGCATTTTAAAGGTGGGAAAGTGGATAGACTAAATCAATAATTACGTTTATGTAGGGAGAATCCTGCTGAACGATTGGGTTATCAGAAAGGAGGGATAAAGGACATTCAAAAACATAAGTAAGGAACCTCTTGTTTAATCAAGTTCCATAGCAAATTCTAACAATTTAGGCACTTTGAATTTTCTTCAGTAAAAAAGCAAAGATCTTCATGTAACGTGGATGTCTACTACCACACTTTAAGTAGATTAAGTTAATAAGTAACTATGAAAGAAATGCAACATACTTCTTAAATTGTTGCATAAATTAGTTTAGAGAAACGTTTTGGAGAAATACCTGAAATTATGTGGATATTTACCACATTTCTATGAGTAAATATGTGATGGAGCTCTGCTTAATTCTGTAGTATTAAGTGAATCTCTTTTCACATGAAATTTAAAAACCTTGAACAAAAATAATTCCAATTGAAACTGTTCTTGTGTTAAATGTGATTTAGTAGCTATGGTGATTTTAAATAAGGAAACTTGTAATAAAAAATAACTGTGTAATAGTTATGAAAAAAATATTACTTTAAGAAAGACAATAAAACAGCAAGGGAATGATATGAAACTGTATAAATTTAAATGCCAAAAGCTGGCAAAGTTTTTGAAAACAATATACTGTTTGTAAAACAATCTACATTGCAAAAAGTTGCTTCTATGTATCAAACTTATTCAATTTAAGTAAATGAATGAAAAATATTGTATTCATAATATTTTTGTAATTAGCAAAGATATTTGAAGTAAATGGAGGGATACCTTAATAAAGTAAGAATTCACAAAATCAGTAATTATTTATTTTAATGTTTGAAGATGCTGAATAATTATTTTTTAATATATAAATTATACTTTTTTTATTATTTCCTACCTTCCTCATCCCTTCATGATTTGTTTAAGTTATTGATGTCTGGCTTTACAATAGGTGGTTTGATGGTTTCAACTGGGAAGGGCTACGAGATCATACACTTCGTCCTCCAATCCTACCTCGGGTAAGCAATCCCATAAGTCAAACTGCTTAGTAATTAGGATCAATTCATTCCAAATAGGTATGATAACGATTTAAGTGTTATTTTTGGTAATACTAATAACTTTGACTTATTTTTGACTTGCATCTAAAGTTCCTATAAAGGTTATATTGCATCAACATCAAACATACAGAGTGCAAAATAGTTAATATATATATGCGTGCGTGCGTGCATTTTGTTTTTTTTTCTGATATGTGTTAATATTTTTCTGGGGAGTAAATAGTTATGTGTAAGTGAAAGAATGTGGTAAAAAAATGTATTAAGTTTATATCATAAAATGAAGTAAACAATCACAAATAAGAAAATACATTTTTACTTAATGTAATTATTAAACTATTTTTTACAGTGAAGTAACACCAAACAAAATTTCGTTTCTGGTTTCCATGTGTATATGAAGTTGTTTTTTTTCAGCTTGTTGTTTTATTTCTACTAAAGTAACTGCCTCTTATAATCTAAGAAATTAGTTTTTGGGGTTCTAACTTATATAGTTTCATTTAAATCCATTATGGAGTGTGATAATCCATATTTACACAAAAAGGCTGGTTATATTAATTATTAATTAATCTCATATCCCTAGGTGCAAAATGCAGTAGACACCACTAACTTTGATCACTATCCTCCAGATTGTGGCAATCTCCCACCTGATGATCATTCAGGTTGGGATAAAGACTTTTGAGGACTAAATGGTGGATAAAATACAGTACCTTTTGTGGAACAAGTCAAATAAACATACTGTATATTAGCAGTTGTAAAGTAGGAAAGTCTTGAATCATTAACATCTGGTATATGTATAAACCTCATAGCAAAAGGTGAATTTTGCTCACAAGCAAGTCACTGCTAAGATTGTTAAGCCTGAAGCACTAGAAGGACCATTGTGTATGTATATACATGCTATAGTTTATAGCATATTTTTAGTCTGTTTGTTAGTGATTTTGGTTTTTGAATGGTAGTAGAAGTAATAAGAAAATGGTAATTTTAAATTTTGGAGAATAATTTAGGAATTTGTTAAAAATAACCATAAATGTATTGTAAAAAAAATCATTTGAAGACAAAATTTATATACATGTTGGAATATAATGTTTATATAATTTTGAAAATTGAATATTTGCATTTCTCTGAAAATTAATTTCAATGTTCATTAGATGAAGTTATCTTTATGACTTGCTTAAGGTTTTGATGTATAAATTAATAATTAAAGTGATGTATGTTTTACTACAATTTTAGTGCCTTAAGTTGCTTTAGTTAAATTACTAAGTATTCTTAAATCACTGATACATTTTAATTAAGAGATAGTTATACTTTAAAATTTGTCAAAACAGAAGTTGGAAAATAAACAGTGAAAACATAAGAAACAGTTTGAATAGATGTTAATTAATGACAATATAAGTTTTCACTGTTTATGAATTTTCAATCATTAATTTTTTATTGATAACTTTCAAATGAACAAATACTTTTGTTAAAGAAATACATTATAGTATTTTGTTTTTGTGTTACCATAAAGGTGAAAATGTATATATTGTTCTTCTCACAAAGTTTAATCTCAGAGAAGTTGTAATGAAACTTGAGGTACTTTTCTTCAAAATCAAGAAATCAACTTGATTTAAATTTGTTTTATAAGTAAAAAAAAATTTTCTTAAACCTTGTTCTTTTATTGTAATTGTATTTTGTTGGTTAAATTGTATATTATCTGTACTTTGGTTGTTTACTACTGTTCTTTGTGTAGAACCATTCTGACAAAAGGGGTTTGGAATTTATGAAGTTGTTGCAGTTTTAATGTTAGGTCAACAAAGATTTATTTAGGAATAAAACTTGTGTTCAAATTTTATACCTATTTTAATTGGGTTAAACTGCCCAATTCCTATTATAAGCCATTAGAACAAGGTCATGTAGACCAGTCAAGTAATCTCATCAAATTGGCATGTCCTTAAGCATTGATTTCATCACTTAAAAACATTATGCAAAATTATTATTTATTAAATTGCTTTGATACCTTAGATTAGCATTTTAACTGAAATAAATATCAAAAAATCAATTTGAGTATTTGATCCATTGTAATTTATATGGTTAAACTAATATGATTTATCTTGATAATGACAGCTGCTTTTCCTCATTGTTCCATCAGCTGAAAGCTCAAATATATCAGCTGCCCAAAATATAAGTTTGTTCAAGTAATTGTAACTGCACAACTAAAAATTGTGACCAATCAAACTACTGCAGAAAACTTCATTATTGATAATTTGTTTAATTAAAAAAAATTATTATTGGTGTTGTTTTTTGTTGTTGTTATGAAATAATTAAAAATTAGCTGACTAAAGAGATTTTGAAATTTTCAAGCTACATAAGCATATAAACAGTTCTTTCCTAAACCTCAAACAGAATGGATCAAAATTGAATTAAACAAATACAGCTATAGATTGGTATTTACAGACTGATATAAATAGTGATCTAGAAAGATTTTAGATAGGATTTTCAAGTCTTATCAATTGATGTTTTAGTGAAAGTTACTTTTTAAATAACATGTTTTTAGTTAATCCATACAGTTAGATTTTAAATCAGAAAATAATACTTATAAACCCATATTGAATATTTAAAATTTAATAAATAAATGGATCTGAATACAGACATGAATACGTCATTTAATTTAATTTTCATATACTTTTTATTTCATTGTGAAATCATATGAAGATACATCTCTCTCACTGTATGTGTGTGTCTATATATATAATACAATTTTCCATTTCTTTATATTGCATACAATGTTTTTCTTTAGTTTCAAAACATGTTTATGGTTCTTGTTTAAGAGTATGTTTAGGTAGAGAAGACTGTGTTAAAGCTCAGTACTGACAGCTCAAAATGTTCTCCAAAACCTTCTTAAACAGATGGAGTCTACAGAAGTGTCCAATCAAGTTTTAAGTTTCATACAAAACTTTTTCATCTCTCAAGGGCAAGATCAAAAGAACGATATTTGTTGTTAATAACATTTAAAGATGTATAAACTGTCTTTAAAACCTCAAAACTTTAGAGTCAAACATACATTAATAAAGACAGTGTAATGTTTTAGGGATGAAAGAATGTACAAATATCTTATGTTTACAGAAAATCTTGAAGTGAAACATAACTTTTAAATATTATAAGAAAATCATTCAACTTGTACAAAAAAACAAGATATGGCTCTCACATTTAAAATTTTCTATTTCACTCGTTGATATTTTGTTAAGTTTTTAGAGAATCAGTATTTATAAGTTTTAACTAGTTTCATATTTAATAATAAATTAATCATTCTATAAAATCCATTAGGGAGTAATATACAATTTGGAAGTTTTTTACTGGACTGGTTGACTTATATTACTGAATGAAGAACATTGATATTTGTAAAATAAGAATTTATTGTTTTAAGAAAATTTATTTGACTATGATATTCAAGTTGGGAGAAAGATTATTTTAGTCTCAAAAATTAGTCATATATTATTATTATTAATTTTTATTTATTTTTTACAATCATGCAGGAATGTATTTTTGTAAACATTTATAAAAATGGCTTTGTCCCTTAAAATAGTTTTATTTGTTATAATTTGATGAATTATATGCATGGAAACTTTTGAAAACTGATTTTTTTCAGTGTATTGCTCATTTATTTCAATTTGTTTCTGCACCTTTTAGAATCTCACTGTAATTGATAAATGACAAATAGTGGTATTCCTAGTTTTCTATGTTTGTAAAACATTTTTAATTCATCCAAGGTGTTGTTCATTTATATATATATTAATTTAAAGAGTGAATACATTTCTGGATAGCTCTGTCCTATTTTTAAGATACAAGTGCTGTAATGTGGAAATTTAAGAAACTTTGTATTTATATTACATGTTCATTGAATAAATATTTTTGACTGAAAATGTACTTTGAATACTGAAGTTTACTTAATAAAGTTAAAGTAATTTTTAAGGCAAAATAACCACATAAAAATTTCACAAAGCACTTATCTCTTTTTATGAAAATATTTTAACAAAATAACATGAACACTCGACCAATTTGTTAGCAAGGGATAGTGCTCATGTAGATGTGTAGAAAAAAGTATTGTATAAATCAGGAACTGTATAATGACGTGCAGATTAATTTATGCTTTAAGGTATTTCGTATACAAGGTGTTGTCAAGCACTTTAAACAGAAGTTGACAAGTTATTTGCAGGTCAAGTAAATCGTTGTTTATATGAAGATTACTAATCTAGACCATAGTTTTTCAAACTATGCTCCGCGAAGCCCTTGGGCTCCACCATAGTTATCCGGGGTTCTACGAGGAAATTTTAGAATGTTAATAATTTTTCCTTAAACTATAAAATTGAATTAGAGTACGCCGTACAAAAAAGTAAAATGTTAATATTATACGTTTATCGCATATTGGACCTTTTAATATTTTATTCTGCCTGATGCCAGACGATTTTATTTAACTTAGGAGAAGTTCTCGCAGTGAAAGTGTTAATATAATCTCAAATAACTTTGACCATAGCACTACTGGTTACTAGTAGATATGGCACCATCTCAAGATTGCATGCGTCATTGGAGATGCAAGATGGCGAAGTAATTTTCTTATGAAACATCAGTCAACTATAGGTAGTCTATTCCTATTCCTACTTATCATAGTAGTTGTTCTGATTTTAAATCCTCAATGAGAAAACCAAAGAGGCAACCAGGGGCACTCAGAAACTGTTGTTTCTCTTCAGCCCCACACGTGTTCGAATGTTAAACATACCTTGAGGGGTTGGAGTGTATTTTGGGTTTGAATTGGAGATCTGGAAATCCAGACGTGCTGAGAAGAGGCCAGGAAGGTCGCTTCACCAAGGGCCAGTATATGTTGTCTTGTCTAAGTATTAGGTCTTCTGGAGGAAACCAGTAGGAGAGGAGAGAGTTCCATACTGTAACTCATCGAGTATTACATAAGGAGGAGGTGGTTGTGCAAAGAAGGAGGAGGAGAAGAGAAAGAAAGAAAAAGAGAGTAAAAGGAAGAGGAGAGGGGGAGAACCCCCCACAGAAGACAACAAAAGAGAGAAGAAAAAGGGGAAGAAGAGAGAGATAGTCAGCAGGAGGGTCCTTTCAGGGCCTGTGTGCTGGAGATCTATAAATCCAATGGTAAAAAATTTAGTTGTGGGAGAAACCGGAGTACCAGAAAAACCATTTTCACTGTCTGCCCAGTGCCCAGTCATGAAAAAGAAAGTGTTATGTCAATAAGATAATACTAATTGGTATGGTTAGTGATCCAGTTTAGTGTTGAGGTGTATTTGGATCAGAGCTGAGGGTGTCAGCTAGTTGAGATATTTGACATGTTTGAGTGTTTCTATCCTTTGCTTCGGTGTAGTAACAGTAAGCTAGTTTGACGAACTGGTCGTGTAGTGATAAGAGGTCAGTTAGTGCTTTGAGGTATGTTGTGGGGGTGTAGTTGGGTAATCGAAAAGCGACTTTAATTGCGTGATTCTGGAGATTCTGTAGTACTGAGTATTAGAATTCTGACACGTTACATGTGACTGCATTGCCATACTCGGACAATGATCAAATGAATGCTTTGTATATGTTAAGAATGATTTTAGAGGAGCATCCTTTGTTCAGGCCACTGATACGTTTTAGAAAGAATATTCTGTTACTTCATTTAGTGACTATGTTTTGGAAGTATCGGGTCCAGATTAAATTTCGAGACAAGGTGAGACCTAAGTTGACGGTATTAGTAAAGTGGATATCAGCGTTATTGAGGCTTAATTTCAGATTTTAAAATATTTTCCTATGCTCGTTGACGTTTCGATGGAAGGCTATGGCTTGTGTCTTAGTGGAGTTTAAGGCGACACGCCATTTATTGCACAGTTGGGTGGCAGAGTCCAAGGTTGTTTGGACCCTGTACGCTGCCATATGGGGATTGCTGGAGGTACTCCATATTGCTATGTCATCAGCATACTGGGAAATGAGGGTATAATTAAGGGAAGGGTAGGGTATATCATTAACATAAATGTTGTAAAGTACTGGGCTTGGTACCGAGCCTTGAGGTACTCCTGCGCTTGGGTAAAATCGGTCTGAAAAAGACGTATTAATTTTGACAACAGCTGCGCGGTTAGTAATAAAGCTGGAGATCCATCGGACTAATCTTGACGGAATGCCTAGGGCTTGTTTTTTATACCGAAGGCCATTATGCCAGACTGAATCGAATGCTTTCTGGATATCCAAAAAGGTGGCAATCGTTGTTTGCTTGCGGCTAAACCCTCTAAAAACTGATTCAGAGAGACGGACTAGGTGATCAGTGGTTTATCATTTCCTTCTGCCTGCATTTTGGTTATCGCCAATCAATTTGTTGACTTCAAGGAAGCAATTTATTCTGTTGGTAATCGCTTTTTCCATAAGTTTACCGAGGGCATTTGTAAACTAACGGGTCTATAATTACTGGGGTTGCTTAGGTTCTTGTCTTTTTTCGGTATGACCTTAATTACAACGTTTTTCCAAATGTTCGAGTAGTATCCTGAAAGCATGGAGAGGTTAAATATTGAGACTAGGTGATTAAGATTGACATCGGACAGGTTCTTGAGAACTAAATTCCTGATATTGTCTGGTCCTGGGGCTTTATTTATGAGTTTCTTTAGGAGTAGCTTAATCTCGGGTCTGGTGAATGGACGAGTGTAGAACAAAAATGGTTGGTTATCATGGTTAAGACTAACAGGAAATTGAGTGGAGTTTATGTTAATGAACTGATTGATGTGCTTGTGGTGTGACTTGTCAAAGGTTGAGATGTTTGTAGTGATAAAAGTGTTCATGGAATGGTGGGCAAATGCATTGGCTTTCTCTGCGTCAGAGGTTGCAGTGGTGTTGTTGTATTTAATACCAGGGATGTTATAGTTTGACTGGTTATTGGTTATGGATTTGACCTTTTGCCAAAAAGGCGCGGGATTTGGGTGGGCTCTTTCAATGGCATTACAATAATTGTTCCAATTTTGTACTTGGAGAGTTTTGATCAGAGTTTTAATATTGTTATTAGTGCTATTGATCATGGTTTTGATGTTAGGATTTCG
Organism: Tachypleus tridentatus; assembly: GCF_004210375.1. Lineage (NCBI taxonomy): Eukaryota > Metazoa > Arthropoda > Merostomata > Xiphosura > Limulidae > Tachypleus > Tachypleus tridentatus. The sequence continues at coordinate 60,406,828 of NC_134830.1, read as the reverse complement.
AGTAATAATGAACTGACGTCGAAGTCGACGTCTTTCCATGACTGCTTGATGTATTTCTGGGTTGAGTTTCCATGAGTTGGGATTGTTAATGCGTTTTTCAGTAGGTATTGCCTCATTGGTGGCCTGATTAATGGCGTTGGTTATTTGAATCGCGTAGTTTTCTAGTTCATTTTCGTTGGAAGCTTCAGTCATTAGTGGTGGTAATCGGATCTCAATCTGCCGGTTAATGTGGGTCCAGTCTGCATGTGAATAATTAAATATTATTGGTTGTGTGTTTGTTGTGGGTATAAATTTGGGGAAAATATCAATGGAGATAGGGTAATGGTCACTCCCGACGTCATGAAGAACTTGAAAATTGCGCAGTTGATGTGATTGGCCCACTGGGGCTATAACTAGGTCTAGTATGTCTTCGTTACCATCAGAGTGCGTATGAGTGGCTTGATTGTTATGTAGTGTGACTAGATTATTATTGTCTATGAATTTGTGGAGGATGATGTCATTACTGTTGGTAGTTCGGCAGTTAAAGTCCGTATGTTTACTGTTGAGATCACCAATGGTAATAGTGTTAGGAAAAGAGTTGTAGATATATTGTAGAATGGTCAGGTCAGGTTCGAGGGGATACATAGATAGCGACTATTGTTTTAGGGGGAGATTGTGTAGTGTGTATTTGACAAATGATTAATTCATTATCTGTGGTAAGTGGGATTTTTGAGAAGTTACAATGTCATTACGATACGTTATGGCAATACCTTGGTGGCAAATAACATGAACACTCCACCAGTTTGTTAGCAAGGGTTAGTGCTCATGTAGATGTGAAAAAAAAATAGTTGTATAATTCGGGAACAGAGTGATTAAGGTTGGCGTCAGACTTGGGATGTTAAAATCAGTTTTTTTCTTTAATAGAGTTTCATTTATGCATAGTATATCGGTGTTAGTGGTTTTAATTAGTTGGGAAAGTTCATATTTGCAATTTAATGCAAGGAAAGCTACATTTCGTTTATTTGTCCATCAGGACAACAAAGGTGCTCTTATTGTGTTAGTTACCGTATTGCAAAAGCAGGTGAAGCTCATACAATTGCAGATGATTTGATAAAACCATGCACAAAAATTTGGTAAAATGCACGATTAATGATAAATTTCTAAAAAACATTAACTCTGTGCCCCTTTCTGACAACTCGGTTTCTCGAAGAATCAAGAATCTGTCAGCAAATTGCTTAACGGAGTTAATAAAGCGAGTCCAACTTTTCCTCTTCAAACGGATGAATCAACAGATGTTGCGGATTATGCGATGTTGCTCATGTTTGTTCGCTATATTCATGAAGCTAGTTTTGAAGAAGACAGGCTAATTTGTAAACCTTTGCCTACTGAAACAATGGACGAAGAAATATTAAAACTGATCGATTTATTTATGGAAGAATATGTGATCCAATGACAACTTTGCTCAAGCATTTGCACTAATAGGGCTACAGCTATGATTGGAAAATTTTCAAGCACAGTGGCACGTATAAAAAAGAAAAACCCTGACATCGAGAGTACCCACTTCTCTCTTCATCATCATGCACTTGTAATGAAACGAATGCCAGACGACTTAAAAGAGATATGAGTGATGTCAGAAAAATGGTTAATTTTATTAAATCAAGACCACTCAATGTGAGAATCTTCAGTTAACTTTGTGAGGATATGGGAAGTCTATATAAAAATTTGCTGCTTCATACTGAAGTCCGATGGCTTTCTCGGGGAAAAGTGCTTGTTCGGTTTTACGAACTGTGAGAGGAGATAGGTTTCTTTTTATCTGAATGCCATTTTGAACTTACATACAAATTAAGGAACAAATGCTGGATACAGAAAGTGCCTTACCTTTCGGACGTATTTGCTTATCTAAATGAAGTGAATGCTACAATACAAGGTACCATGATAAGGTACTTCAAAGTTCAAAGTAAAATGGAAGCACTTTAACGTTAAATAAAACTTTGTGGTGAATGTATACTTGGAAGAATTTGATTGCTTTGAAAATCTCCGTTGTTTTTTACTTATGAATGAAATTTCTTTATGTGAAGTTTGTTTGTTTGTTTTGGAATTTCGCACAAAGCTACTCGAGGGCTATCTGCGCTAGCCGTCCCTAATTTAGCAGTGTAAGACTAGAGGGAAGGCAGCTAGTCATCACCACCCACCGCCAACTCTTGGGCTACTCTTTTACCAACGAATAGTGTGATTGACCGTCACATTATACGCCCCCACGGCTGGGAGGGCGAGCATGTTTAGCGCGACGCGGGCGCGAACCCGCGACCCTCGGATTACGAGTCGCACGCCTTACGCGCTTGGCCATGCCAGGCGCCCTTTATGTGAAGATGCAAAAGTTTCAGTCTTGCAGCACATACCTGATTTGTGTAAAACTACTATGAAGTACTTCCTTCCTTATTTAGAAAAATTACTGTGGATTCAAAACCCCTTTGTTGACTCTGCAAATGCCAACGATTTGCCTTTGAAAGAGAAAGAACAGCTTATAGAAATTTCAACAAATTATGCCCTAAAAACAAAATTTCAGCAGGAAGAAATTACACAATTTTGGATTCAAATGGCCATGGAATACCCTGTAATAAGTAACAGAGCTTTGAAAATTTTTATGTGTTTTCTAACAACACATCTTTTCTTTGTGAGCAAACATTTTCACTGTATACAGCAACAAAGACCATATTTAGAAACAGGCTAAATACTGAAAATGATTTGCACTTACAGGTAACAACCATAACTCCAAATATTGAATTACTTTGTGAACAAAAGCAAGCCCACCCGAGTCATTAATAAATAAATAAGTACACTGTACTTTTACTGATATAAATTTTGTTAGCAGAAATTGTTGAACAAGTAGAAATAAAAATGTTTCTTTAAATAACTGGTATTTTTAATAAATTTATATTCTAAAAGCTTGAAGTAAACTTTATTTGGTGCTAGTGACCGATTGTTTCTACATTTAGTGTATTTATCTTATTAAGGCTCCGGAATGTTTTTTCTTTCTGATGTGAAGCTTCGCAGGTCCAAAAAGTATGGGAACCCCGAATCTAGACTACTCAATGTGACCTTTGAAACTGAAACTAAGGGTAACAAATATTTTTATTTCTCGCTTTAGAGGTTCATATATCATACTGTATTGTAGCCAGCAGAGTGCATAATTCTTCGCCTGATTCATGGCATGCGCACGCATTACACATGCCACAACAGTAGAAATTAGAATGTTAAGCGTCCCTTATGTGTCTACTGACACTTTACACACTATTGTATAGTGGTGCAAGTGGTTAAAACAGTTGATCCCTTCAATTGGCCTTGGACTCCCTTTTGTGGAAATTTCTTTCACTACAAGTTCGTTAAGAGTTTTAAATTATAATAACTTTGTAATAAATATTGTTATACATAAACTTATAAGAAGTATAACTTAAGTTTTATTGATTTTTTCAGTTGTTGTTTCCTACACATATTTTCTAGTACAAAGTTCTAAGTTGAAAATTATATTTATAGTTCGAATGAAGGTAACCTACCTGTAGTTATTGTAAAAGTATGTTGAATTTATTTAAACGTAACTTTGAATTAGAGCTTTTAAAGTATGTTATAAACATTAAGGCATCATATGAACCTTTTCTCCCTTTATTGTTTCCAAGTTTAACGATTTATGAATAAAACTTGTTATGGAGAAACAAAATGTAAAACCATTGTGAGAGAACGTAATACAACTTAGAATATCGCGGCATCTCAACTTGTTTTATCAGTTACTGCTTGTTTTCTGTAAATAGTGACACCTACCAAGTGTTCGTTAGACCAGCTTTGTTTGTTTTGAATTTCCCGCAAAGCTATTCAAGGGTTATCTGCGCTAGCCGCCCCTAATTTAGCAGTGTGAGAGTAGAGGGAAGGAAGCTACTCATCACCACCCACCGCCAACTCTTGGGCTACTCTTTTACCAACGAATAGCGGGGATTGACCGTAACATTATAACGCCCCCACGGCTGAAAGGGCGAGCATGTTTGGTGTGATGAGGATTCAAACCTGCGATCCTCGGATTACGAGTCGAGCGCCGTAACCATCTGGCCATGCCGAGCCAGACCAGTTTTTAATTTATTTGATACATTTGGTTGTTTAATATTTTCAAGAAATACCCAAACAAATTAAAATTTTAAACTATTAATATAAATAATTCTACCTTACCCGCATTTCTTGTGTGTTATAGAACTTGTTTAGAACATCACAAAATCGTGGATCTTAGAATTAAACGAATATTTTAAAAAAAGACGCTGTGGTAGTAGTATAAACGTCACTTTTTTATGAAGAAAAATTAAATAATTTTCGTAGGCAACTGTTTCTTGCACGTTGAAATGCGTAGGAGGATTGAATAATGATCTATAGTTGTAGAGCGGAATTGTTCGTGTTTTTTTTGTTTTAATCACCAAGGTCTTGTAAGGAGAACTGTGTACGTTTGTACGCGATATGTGTGTGTAGTGGTAACTATCAAACATTGATCTTCATGATAGAGAGAGATAGCTAATGGCGTGTTCAACAATTTATCTCACTGATGTCAAAGTAACAAGGAATGTCTGATGTATACAAAGGCTCGGATTTTTATAGGATGAGGCGATTTTCAGAAAATGTTGAATTCTGTTCTTGTGTCAGTCATTTCAATAACTAAAAACGTTCACGATATGAATTTCTTCTCCAAAGCTATTAATATACACCCTTATGTTTTACAGTCAGTATTGAAGTGAGACTAATCGTTAGGCTGTGGGGGTCTGGCACGCGCTAGTGGTTAGGGTACTGAACTCATAATCTGCGGGCCGCCGGTTCGAGTCCCGTCGCCGCTCATTTAGCTGTAGGTACTATTTGCAGTTACACTTAACGTAAGTAAAGGGTAGCCAAGAGTATGCGGCAGGTGGTAGTCGACTAGCTGTCTTTTTTCTTGTATATCACTTTAAAATGCGGGACGGTTAGAGTTCTCCAGTACTAGCTTTGTACGAAATTCAACAAGTAAACAAACATTAGGCTGTAACGAAACGTGATTTTACTTTTCTTATCACGTCTAATGACGTTTATTGTTTTGTGATATACGATCTAGTATTTCCCCTTTAACCTTTTGTTGTTATTAAACACAAGTGTGTCGCATGTGTTACATATGACCTTTTATAAGTAAAATGTTTAGTTTTTATCATATGTATATATTTTTTCAGTGTATTAAACACTTTACATTATTGAGTTAGAAGCAAACACGGGCTGGATAAACCAGGTACTGCAAAATCGCGCCCTGCATTTTGAAACCATATACGCGTGTGTGTTATGAGAGTAATAGTTCGATTAGAATAGCAGAAGTGTTGGTTATGGGCTCCGTTAAGAAACTGTCTTCGCTTCAGTCTATCAGTTCAAACTAGATGTACTTCCGTAGGGTCCCCGAAACTGTTCTGTTTCAAGAGCGAATAAAACTAAAGTTAAGAGTAAGAAATATTTTAATTTCTTGCTTGTACAGTTCATATGTCATGCTGTGTTGTGACCTACAGAGTTCATAATTCTTCCTCTTATTCATGTCATGCGCACGTTCTCTGACAACACGACAGTACAAATTGTAACGTAAAGCGTCACTTATATGACGTCATTTTAGTGTATACTGACTGACTGACACACAACACACTATTGCATATTGGTGTTGGTGGTTAAAACATACGACTCCTCGGGCAGTCTTCGGCCCCCTTTCGGGGAATGTAAAAATGTCTGACACGTAACCCTTGTGTAGCTTTGCGCGATTATCTGAAACAAACAGATAAACAATTTTTAAGCTTGAATTAAAATCTAAATCCACTGTTCTTACCTGAAGAAGATTTGGTCAGTCTAAACAAAAAAGGTTGAAGTTAAATACAGAGATGCTTCGCTATTTGACTAACAAACAAACTTACTCTAATGTCTAGGCTATTCTATGAAAGATAAAAATATTGAGCGGTTCGTATCAGAATGGATTTAACGAAATCTTATATGCACTCGTCAAATATTCACCCTATATTTCTAACACATCTACTTTTCTTATACTAAAAATGTGTTACTGTTTTAACTGGACAAGATCGTTATGTATAAATGTACGCTTGTAACGAGGTGTCATCATACTGTTTGTAGCCGCAACCTAATGTTCAAAAAATTCAAGGACATATTATATTATTACAAAAAACACCACCTTAAGTAATCCTGGTCTGTGATTCGTACACAGTTCTTCCACCCACTACTGAATGCCACCAACTTTACATCAGGAATCCTCGATGCTTAATATTTTCAAAATAATTAGCTTCGCTAACTGGTGCTTAACGTAACGTGTATCTGATGGTAAATTTATGTGTGGACTGATATATTCCTAGGATACAAGGCATTATTGGGTCATAGTGTATTACACGGTTACATACATAAGTGGCACAGTTATTGATTATTTTGTACGTCGACGATACATAAGGTAATTTAGGCTAGTGGGACATATTGCTCTTATAGCAATGAGGCATATGGATCGTAGCTTACTATACATCTGTATATAAGACAACGAAGGCTAATGGGTCATACTGTTCTTATAACGATTTATAAGCCAATTTCAAACACAATGACTCACAACTCACTGTATGCCATAGGAAATAACGATGATTTCCCGTTGCTTTCCTTAAAGGATGCAGTTTATTGTTCGACATACTCAGGTCGACAAGCGACACAGGATACGAACTACGAACCTTCGGGTTCACAACCCGGCACATTAACCACTAAGTTACACTAGGCTGTTTGCTGTACTACAATAAACAATCATGGACTATTAGGTGATTCTGTACTAAAGTCATATAAGACGTATTGATCGTAACATACGACACCAAATGGTAATAAACTAGAATATATATCTAGCTAAATTTTAACTGTTTTTCGTCTCATGAGTGCACTTTTTGGAATTTTGTCAACGGGATATGGTACAAATCAGCGCAGACTTATCTCAATTTCTTTATCACCAATCGTGCACAAAAGGCCACTTTACTAAACTTGTCAAGACGTAATTAGAGTAAGACAAAGTCCGCGATGTTCTAATGCAAATGTCATCCACGTCACGCGTTAAATATACATAAATATAACTGTATAAGATATATGTAGCTCATGTATTGAAAGAGTCCACTCGAGTGGAAGATAAGCTGATAAAACAGAAATCTTTGGCCTTAGAAACAGTTGACGCTTGAGTTTTATTCACAAAGAATATTAGCCAGTCGTAGACTTCGCTCCATTTTCACTATAGTGCCCCCTGCCAGTACAGCGGTAAGTCTACGGATTTACAACGCTAAAATCAGGGGTTCAATTCCCGTCGGTGGGCTCAGCAGATAGCCCGATGTGGCTTTGCTATAAGACAAACACACAAACACATTCACTATACTGTATATACTGTACTTGAAAACTACAAGTTAATCATACAGAATATTAGCCAGTCGTCACTGTAACTTATTTCATTGGTATAATTATTGTATGTCGCACTTAAAAATTATGAGGTATTTGACAATCCGAAAGTGGATTACAATGCTGGTGGTATATTTTTAATACTGTGTTTCTCGTAGAGCAAAAAATATTAAAGAATAATAGCAAGAAGGTTTGTTTAGAATTAAGCACAAAGCAACACAATGGGCTATTTGTGCTCTGCCCACCACGGGTACCGAAACTCGATTTTAGCAATGCGAGTTTGTAGACATGCCGCTGTGCCACTGGGGAGGCAAGCAAGGAGCTAGATGTATGTGATAAGAATGTCAAACATGTACAGCACTTTAACGTTTTGTGTAATAATAAGATTAACCTCTTTAGCATAACCCGTTTAATGTGTATTTTATCAAATGTTTCATTCTCATGTGCACTTCTAAAATCTCTCCTCCTATTTGTAACATAGCTACTGTTATACATTTATTTCAACACCTAGGTTTGTTTCAGTAAAGCTTTTTATGCATGTGACGTATATTGTTGATTGTGTACTGCGCAAGTCTCGCTTGTTCTCTAAATTTGTAGAAGCTTCTCGAGAGCAAGAATCAACAGTATGTGGTTTACGTGTTTTTGAACATTATTGCACGCTCGAGTACCTCGCATGCTTGATATATAAAACCGATGTGCCAAGAGACAGATCAGTAACATTATAACGCCCAGACGGCTAAAAGGGCAAGCATGTTTGGTGTGACGAGGATTAAGTCAAGTGCCTTAACTACCTGTCCATGCCGGGCTTATCACTGTTGGTCAGCTACCGTAAGTATACTATAAAAATCGTAAGCTATTATTGTGATTAACGTTTATAGATTTGGAACATTACAAACCGTTCAACTTTAGTGAATTATTTCAGACGTTATTATTTCTACGAGGACATTAAATACCTTAGCTGGAACAAGTCAGCTTGTAACTGATGTGAAGCCAGCCGAGGAAAGACGGCGCTAGCTTTACAATATCAATTCGGAATAAATTTTCTCGTCGATAAAATATTCGGTTCTATACCGGGCATAAGAGTGTGTGTGTGTTTTCTTATAGCAAAGCCACATAGGGTTATCTGCTGAGCCCATCGAGGCGTATCGAACCTCTGATTTTAGTGTTGTAATTCCGTAGACATACCGCTGTACAAGCGGGGGAAGCCCGGGCATAAGACTCAGTATTGTCTGAAAGTTTGTAAAACTATTGTACATGATATATATATATATGGAAGTTTGTAAAACTATTGTACATGATATATATATATATATATATGGAAGTTTGTAAAACTATTGTACATGATATATATATATATATATATATGGAAGTTTGTAAAACTATTGTACATGATATATATATATATATATGGAAGTTTGTAAAACTATTGTACATGATATATATATATATATATATATCACTATTTGAAATAACCTTTATAAATTGCATTGTTGTTTGTATATTAGAATATATTTATATTAAGAAACAAAATTTTGTTATCAGTCTTGTTGGCAAACATAATAAATTTGTTACATTTACAATTAAATTATATTTGAAATTTGAATACATGACATAATAAATAGGTAGCTTCTCTGGGATAAATTATAATACGTAACATAAATAAAAATACACAAGTTAAAATTCTGATTGGTTAAAATGAATGTTATAATTCTTTCACAGGGCTTCTACAGTGTGTCATTATGGACGTTGGAGGAAATTTCCGATTAGAACACTACTTAGAGAAATTTTAAGAACCAGTCAAAGCACACGAGTCGTACTTGGAGCAAAACATCGTTCAGACGTGACCCAGCTTCGCTTATTTCATTTGTGTTACAATGCATATCTCAAAGCCAAAATTGCCTAAACGCACGGATAACAATGTTTAATATAGTCCTTCTCTCCCCATCCAATTCGCAGCGAGTCTAAAGGCCCGTAACGCTAAAAATTGGGGTTTGATACACGTTGGTGGGCATAGCATATATAGCCCGTCTTAATATGGGTTCTGATTAATAATACCAAGAAATGTTGTGTCTGTAAGCAGCTTCTTGGCTCCTGAGCTTTAATTTGTTTAGAACTGTTTTGGTTTATCATTTAAGATCATGTCGCTAAAAGTCAGTCAGACAAGGGAAAAATACTGAACCATTTCAGATTACTACCATTCATATTCAGATAGCACAAAACACGTTAACAAAGTTTATTATTTCTCAAATGCTATACCTTAAACTCCGTTTCTGTCCGTCTCTCAACACTCAGTTGTTGGTTCCAGTAGATTCTGCAATGAAGGCCAGGGAACATGTGTATCTTACCTCTTCCTACCAAACTGTAACGTGGGGTGGGCTCTCTATATGGCGTAGGTTCGGCATGGCCAGGTTGGTTAAGACGTTCGACTCGTAATCTGAGGGTCGCGGGTCCGAATCCCTGTCGCACCAAACATGCTCGCCCTTTTAGCCGTGGGGGCGTTATAATGTGACGGTCAATCCCACTATTCGTTGGTAAAAAAGCAGCCCAAGAATTGGCGGTGGGTGGTGATGACTAGCTGCCTTTCCTCTAGTCTTACACTGCTAAATTAGGGATTGTTAGCGCAAATAGCCCTTGTGTAGCTTTGCGCGAAATTAAAAAAAACAAACTATATGGCGTAGCACCGTAGCGAGAGGAATTAAAACATACCCGAATAATCATCTGGCCATCATGAGAGACTAGAAATGGGTTTCCAGGGTCGCTGAGAATGAATCCGATATCGAATTTCGTGTTTTTAGTCTCCCATCGGAATCCTTGATACGCCATGTTTGGTTGAGTGTTTTTATACCTCACTTAAAAAGTGTCCTAATATTCTTTGTTTTTTTTATCTAGCACGGACTTCCTTCAGATAGCAATAAAACTAATTAGGAATAATAAAGGAGCTTAGTTTGAACATTAACATATTTGTAAAACAAGAAGGGGCCCATGAAACTTAGAGCGGAAAGTGGATATTTTATGCTCAATTTGTTTTTGTTATTGTTGTTAAGCGAAGAGCTGCACAATGTGCTATCAGTATTGTACCCATTACAGATATTAAAACCCAATTCTAGTAACGTTTGTAAATTTACAGACTCGAGGGGACGTAAGCTTAAATAACCAGTACTTTGCGCTTTCTGAATGCATTTTCTAAGGACTTTAGGTGTGTTTTCGACAGTTAATTATCACTTAGTGGATTATATAATATCGAATCAGATACCCCAAACCCATCTTACTAACTCATAGCGAAAATATGTAATTAGTTGCAGTCAGTCTGTGCAAGAAATAAAAAGTTAAAGCTTTGAAAATAATAGTTATATCATAGTACGAAATACTACAACGAATATATTTTATTTTAGTGCGTCGCTAACGTATTGATACATGGAGAGCAGATCACAGATGATTAACTCGCTGTGTAGCTTTACGCTTATTAACAACCAAACCAAACAGTTAATAGTATTAGCGACACACACCCTTTGATCTATTCAAAACTGGCTGGTGGTGAGTGGTGAACTACGTTCCCCAATTTTCTCAAAAAAAAAAAAAACTCCAGTGAGAAAGTTACGTTATTTTATGAGGTCCTGTAAGGAAACACATTTTAGAATAACAAAGGAACTCTTCGTTACAAGGATACATGTGAAACAGTTTTTAACAGCAACACAGGACGAATAAATTGTTTACCTAAGCCTTTTCTTTATTGCTCATAGTTTCACAACTAAGTATTTTTCTTTGGAAATAAAGCGTAAATACAACAGTAGTCACGTTATACTGATAACCTGCAAAATTAGAAGGTTATTTATCCTATAACCACTCGTAGCGTATGTTGTTAAAAACAAAGTAAACGGAAAATACATAACTTTTATACGTCCAAACCCTTTCTGTTGCTTTAGATACATACGTTTGTGGGCGTCCACGGAAGGGGGTTTAGAGGGGCACTTGCCCCTCCCAGGAAGTATAAAACACAATTTTTTTCTTTATTCATTCAGCATACGCATACGATTTGTTTTTTTTTCACTTCACAATTTCATACTGCGTTTTACACACACACACACACAGACACTGGGAAAAACTTGGCCCCTCTGAAAAACTTCTGCGGACGCCCATGCGCATTTTGCCTATGTAAACCACATTAATTTAGCAATATATATTTTTAGTATCGAAGTTAAAACATATTATCACAACACGTACAATCAATACACAAGTGCAGGCATCGTCAAAGCGATCCTTTCAAAGTATACAGACTACTGGTCGCACGTTAAAACTGAACACACCAATACTTTTAATGTTTTATTATATAAGAATACAGGCTTGGACTTTTCAGTCATTTGAATTTATAACTTCAAACTGATTATCTAACTTGATTCTCAGTCATCAAGACATTCTTCTACCAGTAGTCAAGTAGTCATGAATCAATAGTTAACGTTACCATCATTTTATTTAATATTATACAATTGAAAATGCGTAAATTATATTAGAACATTTCGAGCGTTAAGGAAGCTAAGTCTGTCTTTAGTGAAAAAGGTCGAAATGATTTAAGCTTTGATATTCCCTTTATAGAAGTAGCTCATAGTTTTTTTAATAATTAAAATCACTAATGTATATATATAACATTACTATAACAGTACTACCAATAGCAGTTCTGCACTTTCGATGCCCCACAACAGTTATCACACTGTAACAACACAAGTTTGTGTACGAATATATATATGCTACAAAGTTACTAAGAAACTATCGTACGAAATATTAGTACTATACGGCAGTGGTTACTAAACTCTTTAGTCTGGTACTTCCTTAATGTGAATAAAAAATGTTCAGCCTCCCTCTGACCTACAACTTTAGCGTGTTTTAAAACAGTGCCGTAGTAAAAGCCATAACACCTCGGACATAATGTATCATTTAATTAATTAAACACGATCTGTTATTGGTTTATTGTTCATCTAAATGTAATCCAGCATATTCGTTTTAGGCCCATTTTCTTGCGGGTCCCACTAAAAACTTCAATGCCTCCCCACCTTGGGAAACACCATTATAAGGGCAGCATCATGGTTAAGTAATTAACTTTAAAAAAATACAATAAACGTACACGTAAAGCTGAAAACTAATAAAACTTGGTCGTCAATTACACTGTCAACTTTGACGTGCAAGCGTTTTTAAGACCATAAATATATTTCATTAGATTAGAAAGGTTAGTTATCATGTCAGAAAATACCAGTTATTCACACGTTCCCCTAACTTTGTTTACTTACAAACGACACGCCAAATCCCACGTATGTGTCGACATAAATGTTCGCAATACTAGTTTAAAATACGTATAATAATTTGTTTGGAAATAAAAAATTATGAAGGGGGCTTAAAATCTCCATTCCCTTCTATTAACGCTTTTTAACATAAAATTACAGTAGCCATCTTGGACTTAATAATTTCGCTGTAATGTGTGTTGTGTAATGTGTAACATACACATTGCTTTCCCCTCCCCCTCTCTCCGTATATGTGTGCGTGTAAATACACATACAGAACTAAGCCATATACACACACACAATCTAACATGCTTGTAGCTACTGAATATTAGTTGTAATCTAAGAAAATCAAGTGTGTTTTCTATGATCCTGCCTAAAACGTACACTGTATGCCTACAGAACAGATTACCAGTTTAAATGCCATTACCGATCACTTTACTCTCAATGGAGATCGAGAATAAGCAAAATTTGTCTAACTAGAATTTTATCGCTCAACTAAAAGTATTTGTCTATAATTTGTTAACTAAATCAATTATTCTGATTTCTGTAATTTGCCTCTCTTTGGCTGCAAGTAGGCATTATAAAACAAACGGGCGAAAAGAACAAAGTACGACAGATACATAAGAATGGCGAGTTTCGCTGTATCTTCAGAAATCTGGCAGAACTCTCCCCGGAGTTTTACTTGGTAACCCAAATAGCTGACGTAAGCACCCACTACCATCTGCAGGATCTGGGATGTTGTTATTACCATGGCAACGTACCGAGGAACATTGTATCGTAAAGCGCGAAGAGCGAAGTAGGAGTACATGATGGAATGCACGATGTAGTTCATGACAACGTACCAGCGGGCAGGAGCGATATGCTCAGTGTAGCTGTACCAGGAGAAGAGAAGGACCGTGATGTGGTGGTACCAGTGGAGAAACACCAAGTTTTGCTTGCGGAGAATGATGAAGATAGTGTCGCCTAGTTCGGGAACCTTGGAGAGGGTGAACATCCATGTCCAAAACCCACTAACCTTCACCTGTTCAATGAAGCTCGGGTTGCAGACGGAGTGTTGTAAGCCATATTCCCGAAGCACGTGGATCATCTCTGGGAGAGTGCGCACTGTTCCAATGATACTGAACGCTGCTAGGAAAACGTTCCAAGCTGCCAGGACTCGTCGTAACTCGTACCGAGGGCGTGACTGCATGTAAGCTTGTCCACCGAAGACAAACACCATGTAAGCACCGACGAAATAAAAGGCTTGGTACCAGTTGTTTATCATCCAATCACGATTCTCCCGCTGGTCGAAGTCCTGTTCAAAGTTGAAGACGTATGCGTAATTCGGTGTATTGGCAGAAACCCGGAAATTACTGGTCACCACAGACATCGTGAAATCTAAATGAAAAATGCATAATCGTTAGAGACAGTGAACACACGCACAACACCTTAATATAATGGACCTTTTTATTATTGTTCCTTTATAAAAAAACAGACAAAAATATTTGATTTGGGACATTACATTTGAAAACTGCATTAGTGACTGATGCCAGCAGATTTCTCATATCGTGGAAATTCTATTAACACAAGCCTGCGAATTTCAACTACATAAAACTTGTTTTCGTTTTAATAAAACGGATTTTCCATAATACAGCCAAGCAGATTTTGAAAATAATATTCTTTTCTTTCTTTTATCGCGTAAGAATTTTTTTACAAATCGGGAAGAAAAAAACAACTCTTACTGAGTTCAAATTATTATTTAGTTTACCAGAATAAAAACTACTCATGTTCCGAAAACCAACAAAATAGAACCGAGGTCCTATTCCATTATTCCATGCACCATTATTCAGGCGTTTCGCCTGCTTTAAGCACTCTAAATTTTTCAAAGTAATTCTTCTGGGACGTAGAAAAGTGGACGAAGGTTTTGTTCTCTGATGAGAAAAAATTTAACCTGGATGGTCCAAATGGCTTCCAACATTACTGGCACGATAAGGATATCCCACCGGAGACATTTTCTATACGACACAGTGGAGGAGGTTCCATCATGATCTGGGGTGCTTTCTCCATCCATGGAACAATGGAGCTTCAGGTTATACAGGGGCATCAAACAGCAGTTGGCTACATAGGCATGTTGGAGAGAGCATCCTTATTGACTGAAGGCCCTCTCATTGTGTGGAAATGACTGGATATTTCAGCAGGACAACGATGCAATTCACATTGCCTGCAGGACAAATAACTTTTTCATGGCGAATAACATGATTCTTTTGGACCATCCAGCGTGTTCGCCCGAACTGAACCCTGTTGACAGTGTTTGAGGGTGGATGGCAAGGGAAGTCTGTAGAAATGGACGTCAATTCCAAACAGTGCATGATCTTCGTGAAACCATCTTCACCACTTGGAATAACATTGCATCCAGCCTTCTGCAAACGCTTATATCGACTATACCAAAGCGAATGTTTGAAGTTATTCGCAATAATGACCGTGCAACTCACTACTGAGACCCCTTGTTGGGCATTTTCTACCCTGTTTAAGACTTCTTTTTGGTATAGTCTTAAACTTTTGACCCGCTAGTATTTAGGCTAATTTCATAGTGTTCACATTTTCCCTATTAAATGCTAAAAAGTTTTATATTTTTATTTTCTCTTTTGTTATTTTCATCTTTCGAAGCTCTACTCAAATAAGTGGTTAAGTCTAACAACGCAAAATGCATATTTTTTTCTTTGTGTTCATTGTCCTTAAGATTTTGGCCAGCAGTGTATATATATGAGACCTAGGAAGGTCGAAACTTTGTTCTCTGCTTATCAATAAAAGTGTTATTGCCCATACCAGCCGTTCTGAGATACAATTTTATTTCAAGTGGATTTCTCATGATAAGAAAAATACATATAATTTTCGAATTCAGCGTACAATAACTACTGTAAAACATGTAAAAATTTGAAGACAATAAAAACCATCGCAGGCCTGTGTTATCAGTCTATAGTAGTATGAATACATCACAGAAAAAGTGTGTTAAAATTAAGACGATGAAATTAAACCATTTCAGTAAACTATCTTGACTGTCCATATCTTAAACTGAGCATGTCAGTTTGAAAAAGCCAGTATTCACATTCCAGAAATGTAGGCTTAATATCGACCATTTAGATTGTGAAAAACTGTAAACAACGGTTATTCTTTAGCTGCTGCTCCCCCCTTCCCTGTGGCTCAACGGTAGGACTGAGGGCTTATAACGTTAAAATCGGGATTTAATACCCGTGGTATTATTCTTTGCGTGGCTTTATGCTTACTAACAACTTTACCTGTTTGTGATTACTGTTAGTATATGTTATTTTTGTTTTTTCTTTATCTGCTAACCATAAAATTGTAATTTCACTGTACAGAAGGCCCGGCATAGCCAGATGGTTAAGGCACTCGATTCGTAATCCGAGGGTCGCGGATTCGAGTCTCCGTCATACCCAACATGCTCGCCCTTTCAGCCATGGGGACGTTATAATATGGCAGTCAATCCCACTATTCATTGGTAAAAGGGTAGCCCATGAGTTGGCGGTGGGTGGTGATGATTAGCTGCCTTCCCTCTAGTCTTACACTGCTAAATTGAAAACGGCTAGCACAGATATCTCTTGTGTAGCTTTGCGCGAAATTCAAAACAACAAACAAACACTGTACAGAAATTGTCACAGTTATACGAACTTAAAAATCCAAACACGAACAAACCACAAACAAACAAAATTCACGAACCATCAAAACCAACTACCACTCCAGCACCAGAAAACACAAATATACAAACAAACTCGTATGCTGCAGTCGTCAAGAAAACATCATTCATGCAGGAAAAACCATCAACAGGTTATGAAGACCTACCTAAAACATCTGAAGACACACACAAAACAACTCCTATGAATATTGAAAACACACTAACGAATGCCATTACTTCTACCTTCTCTGAAATATTGACAGAATACACAAATCCAAATAATGAAAACAGTCTAACAGATATAATCATTAAAATAATTATGAAAAACATCGACAAATACCTACCACAAATATGTATTAACATACAATATGAACATGGATAATTTCACAGTATTACACATCAATATCCAGGGTGCTATTGCTTCCAACACCTCTTCCCGTTAAATTTGTACATCTGATAAAATTAAATTCAAATAATAATAATTAATAAAATAGTGCTAAATTAAAACAGCCACCTACGTACTAGACTTAAAAACAAAAGAGAGAAAAAATATAAATGGACATTGCCCTGAAAAGGACCAGTCTAAGTTGATATTAATCCATATTAATCAGTCAATTCCAACAATGTAATGTAAGGAGGAAGAGGTATGGTGTACCTGACACTCCTGGGTATTCCACATAATTTCCCAAATACCAACACAGAGAAAAAAAGAAAAGAAATTGTCAGTTATTGTCTGCAGCTTTGAACTAGAAGAAATCCCCTACATCAATTTTTGATTTAAAAAAAGCTTTGCTGCGAAAACAAAACGAAAAACCCAAAATGTTGTTTTGTTGTTGATTAAAAGTTTTTTGTTTTTTTCCAAAAGCAAGATTATCTTTTCTCAAGGCCATCTTATTTTATACGTTGATACGTTCTGTAAGAATGGTTTTCAACATGTTCATAACACAGAGAACACTCTACGCACTTTAATAAAAATATTAATAAATGTTGTTCAAGTATTTCTTATGCCTTTTGTTGGTTGACCTCAGATCAATCATATCTAAATACATAAACCGCTCACCGAACAAAACATTAAACGTTATTGTGATGCGAATAATAAAATATCCTATTAATCCTTCTGTTTTGTAGTTATCTTTTTCTAATTTGACGAGTAACGTTTTCTTCAGCGACCTTTCTTTTTCATCACTTCAGCTTCCCCTTTGCATCCATAACACTTGTATTAAACGCAAACATCACACCATTCAACAGAAACTAGGGTAAACATGACCTTTGAATGTTTTCTCAGGCCTATGCTAATAATGTGGTTTGTAAAAGATGGTTAAATTTCACCAAGATATTAATACAAACGGGTCAGAACAACTCATTTTCAAATGAAGATTCTTCTACAAGAGTGACGACACAAAAATATCCAACCCGATTTGATATTAATTTTGCGATGAATCAATGACATATCTATCAACTGGTTAATGCGTCATTTAGCCCTCTGGTGATTTATACTACCTTCTAAACTATAGTAATACGTTTTCTGGCATTAAAGAGTGCAAGCCCTGGTAATTGCAATACAGATAAGAGTTACGTAGTTTTAATAATTTTTCCATCAATCGTGACTGTCACCGTATGTCACACGTATTGTTTGTTTATTGATAAACGCACAAAGTTAAACAATGGCTTGTTTGTTTTCTGAATTTCTCGCAAAGCTACATGAGCGCTATCTGCGCTAGCAGTCCTTAAGTTAACAGTGTAAGACTATAGGGAAGGCAGCTAGTCATCACCATCCACCGCCAACCTGGCTACTCTTTTACCGACGAATAGTGGCCGTAACATTATAACGCCCCACAGCTGAAAGGGTGAACATGTTTGGTGTACTGCGCCTTAACCACGGGTGTCGAAATTCAATGTTTATCCTATCAACTCCTTAAACTTTCAACAGAGACGCTTGTCATAAACACTAGTTTAATTCCAATATGTATGTGTGATCCTTGAAGAAAATGGCCGTTGCATATCATGCCCTGCTCACCATTGCCTCAAATCTCTCTTATTATACGTAAAAGACTTCTAATCACCTAACTTAGGTTTTCAAATGCTATTAAGACCTCAGTTTACCCAAATAACATCCTTAAAGCAAAGAACTAGCGAGTATCATGACAGTAAAATGTTCTGGAATTATTCTGCTTATGACGTCAAAAGGGTTAGCTCATCAATACTTGAAGGTGTTACAATGATTAACACAACAGAATATTGCAATTTAACTTGGGAACTGTAGAAGCAGGACAGTGTTAACTTCAACACATGATTTTCATCAAGCTAGTCTAAAACTGCTGCTTCCATAGCGACTTTCACTCATTAAAATGAAAGAGGAGAAACAAGTAATAAAACAGAAAGAAAAAATAAGGATGACGTAGGGGTAAAAAATTACAGAAACGAGATAAAAATGAACACACACAACCAAATACGTAGGGATTTTGTTATTGCCTTTGTGTATTAATCACCACCTTGTTTCTATACTTTTCGGCACTGCCATCCCTAGATAATCCGTTTTTTTTTTCTATTAGTTGTCTTACTATAATAAAGTGGTAACGCACTCATGTTGATCTGTGAATCCTCGAGCAAAATTTTCGATGACCAAGCATAGCTTGGTCATCAGGGCACTCGCCTACAGTTACGACATAAATTGTTCGTACCCCTGCGTCGTGAGTAGTTTTTTCCTCATAACTTAAAAAGTATCACCATAAGGATAATGAAAGTATAGTGTATTATTAATGATATTATACTAACGCACATCTGAAAACATTTTTATGTAAATTGAATGACAAATAAACTGTTTATAAATAGATAACCAAACACAGGAGGGGCAGAAAGTGTTCGTGTGTCTACTTTAATGGACAGTTGTGTACCCTTTCAGGTGAATTACTTGGCGCAATCTCTCCTCATAGCCCACCATGATCGTTTGACGGTACTCGACAGGTAGTTTCTTCCATTCTTCTTTACAGAATGCCTCCAACTCTAGCAAGTTTTTCGGATGACGCTGATGAACCTTGGTCTTCAACTCATGCCAAATGTTTTCAATTGGGTTGAGATCGAGTGACTGCGATGGCCACTCCAGAACGCTTATATGGTCCCTTTGCAACCAGGATTGCATATATTTCGATGTGTGCTTAGGGTCATTGTCGTACTGGAAGATCCAATGACGCCCAAGCTGCAAGTTCCGAGCATCATTCTTGATATAAGTGCCTAATATATCAACGTACTCTTCTTTTTTTATGAATCCTTTGATGCGGTGAAGGCTGCCTACACCAGAAGAGCTGAAGGAACCCCATAGCATGATCGAGCCACCTCCATGTTTAACTGTAGGGACGGTGTTCTGTGGAAGATTTCGTTCCCCCTTTTTACGGAAAATATAGCGAACGTCATTGTGGCCGAAAAGCTCGATTTTAGTCTGACCAAAGAATACTCTTCCAATAGGCAAAGGGTTTATCTAAATGATTTCTTGCATACCTCAATCGTGCTTCTAAATGAACAGACTTTAAATATGGAGTTCTACGAGGACGGCATGCTTTGAACCCAGAAGAGCGTAACATGTTCGTAACTGTAGAGGTGCTTACTTCAACCCCAGTTTCCCTTTCCTGTTTCTGTATGTCATTACGTGTTAAACGAGGGTTCCTACTAGCTTTACTGAGAACCTTCCTCTTGGTTCTCTCTGGAATTTTGGTGAGGCGTCTGGAATGAAGAAGGTTAGCAGTTGATTCTGTAAGCTTAAACTTGGTAATTATGCTTTGAACAGTAGATTTCGGCACATTAAGTTGTGTAGCAATACCGGAAAGAGACACACGAGACTTGTATTTAACAATAATACGTTTTTTTTTTTTTTAAATCACTGGACAGTTGTTTCCTGTTCGCCATGATGACCAAGCAGATAATGACGGAGACGGCGCTAAACTGACGGAAGTACATTTTTTGCTGGTTAAATTCCAATAATTATGAACCCAGTGTTTAGTTCTGGAATGGTATAATGTAGTTTATTATCTAAACTAAACAAAATTTTTACGGGAATATCAGTTTTTTCACAGGTTCTGAACTGTACGAACACTTTCTGCTCCTCCTATTTTTGGTTATTTGTTTATAAACAGCTTATTTGTCGTTTAACTTACATAAAAATGTATGTAGATGTGTTTTAGTATAATATTTATAATATACCATACGTCTATTAGCCTAATCGAGATACTTCTTAAGTTATGAGCAAAAAACTACTTGGGATGCAGGGTTACAAACACTTTCTGTCGTAACTGAAGCAATATGCTAACCTCCGCTTGGAATACCATCATTAAACACCCTCCTCCTTTCACCCGTTGGAGCGTTTTAATGTGATGGTCAGTCTCACTATTCGATTAGAACAGTCAAAGAGTTTATGTCGGGTAGTGCTGCCTTCTATTTGTCTATTTATTCTATACCAGGGACGGCAGATATAAGAACTTTCTCGAGTGAAATTCAACAAACAAGGAAAAACTGAGTTTTCAGAGTAACATGACGAAGTAACTAGTTCAACATTATACTACACTGGAGTGGTGGCTCTGCTAGAGGTGTCCATAAAATTTATTATCTGATCTGAATGTAAAGAACCGTAATCAGACCACAATTAATATCTTCCCCACCACTGGTTGTAACCATTTCACTTCCATTTGTATTTTATAAACCTGTCCGAGAATTAAAACACGAAACACTCAAAAAATAAAAGTTTAATCTAATAACAAAAATTACAAAATACCTGCAAACTTACTCACGTCCAGAGTCGAATTCTAAGGGGACGCAGAAGAACCATTTCATAAACGTGAATTATAACGAGTAAAATATATTTACCTTCAAAATTATCTTGTTTAATAAAGTTACGGTGTTTAATACCGAAAGTCGGTGAAGTCACAAAATCAATATTTCGTGTCGAAAAGGTCACATATTTGCTATAATCGTATTTTAAATTTATCTTCTCTGTGCCACGCGTCGCTGGGCTGAACGTCATGACAGAGAAAAGCGTCCACTATACTGTATGCATTGTGAAACGTTTACTGTCTAACGTTTAAGGTTCTCGAAGTGAAGAATCATTAAATCGTCTCCGATTTCAAATCCCTAATGAGCTAATTAACAGAGATGTAGGAAAAAACAAACAAAAAAACTTAAAATATGCACAAATTGTCATCAAGAGTGTGTGTGTTTTTCTTATAGCTAAGCCACACAGAGCTATCTGCTGAGCCCACCGAGGGGAATCGAACCCCTACTTTTAGCGTTGTAAATCCGGAGCCATACCGCTGTACTAACGAGGGGCAACGAACCGATGTCATCAAGTACTGTTAGGTACATTAGAAAAGGTCAGTTTCAGCTTCATACTTTCATTCGTACACACTAAGATTATAGTTCAAAGACTGTTTGGATAAACTGATTGAAAAAACACACGACCCAACTTAATCCAGCTACAGATGACGTACATTCGATAGAAAGCTACGTGCATTAAGTTTAATAACACACGCATAAAACGGTCTGTACGTTCCTGGCTAAGTTCGCTATTCTCTATTTATCACTTTTTGTGTATTTTAATACTCGAGAAGGTCAGGATCAGTTGACCTCTTTATTTTGGTGTGTACCACATGTAAATGTATGTATACATATTAAATGAAAGCCTGAGTAGCCCACACTTACTCAGACCCCTATCAGGACAATGCCCATGTATTATCAACATATACATTTTTTACTAAATTATTACATTTCTCGAGAATTCCATAATATTTTGCACTTTCATTAGATAGACTTATCTGGAAAACATTTACATTAATACCCTTTAATGTTTATTAGTTAAGTCCTAAACTAATGTGTGGTCTAGTATCTTGGTGGCCTTTTTTAAAAAAACAATTTATATATATATATATATATATATATTACTGGAGAAAGGAATTTAGGACCATTTTCGTCATATATGCAGTATCTGTCCAGTTCGCATACTAACTCATTTTTTTCTCCAGTTTTTGTCGAAATAATTTACTATATGCTATTGTTTTTATATTTAAGTATTTGTCCATGTATCTGGATCCTAGCTACGTCTCTCTCTCTCGTTGTTTGGGTATTTGTATACCCAGAAGGGTCAGGTGCGCTTGACCCCTTCCTCCTTCCTTTACTTCATTTGTCTCAACTGTTTAATGTATGGGTAAATATTAGATGAGGGCCAGAGTAACCCGCATTTATAAGCTACGTGGTGTAATCTGTAATACGATTTCAAATATGGCACCAAGACATTATATATATATATATAATGTAATTTCTGTAAAAATAACTTTACATAATTATAGATTGAATACCAAATTGTTAGTTAAATTTAAACAACTATTTTAAGACATTCCTGGTAGGTGATCAGAAAGTTTATGGACTTACAGTGCTAAAATCGGGTGTTCGAATCCTTCGTACTGGACAGAACGTAACTCATTGTATAACTATAGCATTGAAACAAATAAATTTTAAAAGTCAAATGTTGAAAATAAT
The DNA here is from genome assembly GCF_004210375.1 of Tachypleus tridentatus. NCBI lineage: Eukaryota > Metazoa > Arthropoda > Merostomata > Xiphosura > Limulidae > Tachypleus > Tachypleus tridentatus. The sequence continues at coordinate 60,383,938 of NC_134830.1, read as the reverse complement.
TTTACAAAACTGATCCTACGAAAAGAGCTCTCAGTTTAATTTGAACACCTACCTACTAATGTGAGTCTGCTTTTCTATCAAAATAATACTTATGTGAACATTACTCACCATATTGATACATTATGTAAATCAATAAGAGTTTACAGGGCGTTTCATTACATGTACTCGTTAATCTTACAGTAAGTATGGTTTACAATAAACATACATAAAAAAAACCTAAATGTTAAAGAAATAAAAACCATTAAAGTTAATAACTCATTAGCATGCAATATTTATTACATAAACTTGTTAAAAAACTAATAAAAATGCAATTAATCCTAAATTACACAGTAGTCAGCTGTTTTCAGATGTATAATTAGCGACACGGAATTGAAGGCCAAAATCACCAAGGAGAGATGGCTAAAAATGTAGTTGGTTGTCAGTCTCGTGTTCTCTGACCACTGTAATTCTGACACTTCACCGTTATTGTTTAACTAAATTTATATTTACGTTGTTTCTATCCGTTTTCTAAAATACACACGTCTAATCCACATAAGCCTTAAGTACAGTATCGTAATTAACTTGGCGTACCCACTAATAACTATTTAAATAAATGATCACTAATTGTAACAAGCTGAAGTACTTGCAATACCAATAGTTAATTTAAAGTACTAGTGTTAATTTCAGTACAATAGTAATACTTGTGTAAGAAACCGAAACACGTTTAAATAATAGATATAATAACAAAAAGAGGAATGTATCGTAAAATAAGTGCTATGAACACATTTATTTGTTGCTTAATTTCTCTCTTTTACCTATATTTCAAATCTCAGGTTCAAATATGTTTGGTAAAATAAAATTATTCGTAATTATTTTCTAATAAATTTAAAAACTGATCTACTGAAAATTCATTATAACGATGAAACGTATTGCGTATAAGCTTAGAAATAAGAGTATTTAGTTTTAAAAAATCAACACTTATTAAAATCATTAAAATGCATTAAATATGTTTGAGTACTTTTTGAAATATGGTGAGGATAGGTCGGTGCTATAAAAACTAGGGTGCAATAAGATAACATGGTGATGGTTATATTAAGTTTTGTGGAGATAATAGTTGTTTCAAAGCTTCGTATCATTGGTGAGAAATCGTTGAGCGTCATGACCGACCTGTGACGCAAGTTTTCACTATCACATTATACCTGTGCCGGCCTATTACATAACTTGGAAAATGCTTAATTCAAGAGTTTTCAAATTTTATTGAAGCGTGATAATGATGGGCATCGGAACTATTGAATAATAATAAAAAACGTAACTACAGACACGCCACTACACGTTATTTTCGAAAAGTTCATTTAAAAAAGGACTCGAAATAGCACAATCACAAAATTACTATCATAACCATACACAATTTCATATCTCACAAAAATAATAGTCTTTCGGAAAGCCTAAACATTTGCATGTAAAATTTATAAAAAATTTTAAAAATGAACAGAATTATATCAAAACAATTTGTCAAAATGAACTAAAATGAAAATAAGTAAATTAAACCGCAAATGACACTCATCTCACAACCAAAATTTCAAACCTATTTAATGTAATAAACATGAATTAAAAAAAGGTAGATAAGTATTGATAATAATAGAAATAAATCGATTTCATTTTTTTTGTTGAATTTTGAAGCTATTATTCAGCTTTGACTGGACTTTTAGCCTTTTTTATTCATTTATATCGGTTTCAACAAATTTTGTTCGATCTGATTCACTCAATGCAGGCCTACGTTATTTTTGAATGATCTATTTTTCAAGCACATACACACTCAGATTTACCAGTATTCTCGAAACCAGAAAACACATTACCAATAAAATTAACCTTATGGTAGAAAAATTAGCCTATAGTTATAATTAAAAAAAAAATGTTTCTTAAGTTACGTACCTTGAAACTTAAATTAAAATCGAAGTGCAACAAAGTAACGTGTAGCGGAAAACTGAACGCTAATTTTAATTTACCACTGCCGCACTCTTAGATTTTGTTACTTGGTAGGCTTATATCGCATATAACGAAGTCCTCAACATCCAAGCAGAAACTAAACGTCTATCGAGCGAATACAACCCTCACTTTCACCGGGAAAAGCAGCTTTAACGCAAGCGTTAGGCCTAACAATATATTTATAGTGGATTAAGAGATCTAACTGCCGCAAAATTATTACTTTTAAATAATTTTACAAGCTTAGAATTTTAGTTTATTAGTCACTGTTTTTGTTTGTTTTTCACAAGAAAAATAATACTTTTACTCATAAAATCCTGAAAAAGAAAGTTTTAAACTTGCTGGTACAATACTGAAAAATCACCGACACCGGAACACTCCCGCTTTACGATGTCAGTCATGGGCAGATCCAACCTGAGCCACGCGAATGGATATGCCGACCAACAGCATTAACAGAATATCACGCCATGGAAACGATCAATAATGACGACATAGACACGACGTCAGCCAGTCACTTTCGTCTGTAATGCTTCTTTCACATTAATATTTACTGCTAAGACGTTATCCTCGTGAATATATATAAATATATATTGTCAAAGTACATTTTTTATACAGACTCAATTTAAACCAGCATTGTGTAAACATATTAATTTACTTAGAGAGCCTACAGACACTTCCATGACAAGATCAATACTGTTATGCTTTTAGGGTTACTGATAATAATCAGATCGCTTACGTATTTGTGGTACACGATATGATCGAAAGGAAAAGTGATATCGTGTTTCAACGCTGGAATCCTGCTTTAATATGATTGGATTCGCATTTCGGTGTTAATCACAGCAATTTACATTTACCAACAACCGCTGATAAACATCTGATGGAATACACAGCCACTTCTCTGTGTAAAGCAGCTTCGAGTGTAATAAATTACGGGACATACCCCATCTATTTCAGGCAGTGTTCGAAAAAGTGATAGAACAATCGTTGGATTTAGTTCAAAGTTACAGTAAAGAAAAGATCACGCAAAGAAAATTACCAACTAAATGAGTAACCATTTAATCCACTTAATAATTCTGGACAATTAATTGTGACGTCGTATTTTATTTAAATACTCACATTATTTTAGGTTATCAGCGGTAAGTAAAGATTCGGATAATATAATTTATTTTAAACTACTTTTGGACGAGGTATAAAGCACGATATGGTATATGTTATGATGCTTGTTTGTTTCTGAATCTCGCGCAAAGCTACTCGAGGGTTATCTGCGCTAGCCGTCCCTAATTTAGCAGTGTAAGACTAAAGGGAAGGCAGCTAGTAATCACCACCCACCGCCAACTCTTGGACTACTCTTTTACCATTAACATTATAACGCCCCCACAGCTGAAAGGACAAGTATGTTTGGTGCGACGGGGATTCGAGCGCCCTAACCCACCTGGCCATGCCACACTAAATATTATGATGAAAAGAAGTATATTCTTTCTTCTAATATCATCATATAAATACAAGTAGTGCAGCATTATCCAGATTGTCCCAGTACAACAACGCAATTAAATTGATATCGATTATTTCCTGTGGATCAGCACAAAGGAGTAATCACGGATATTTTTTTTATTATAACCACTGCGAGGCAAAACGTTAAAACGGGTCTACATGGTTGGGATGACAATGATATTTCATTTATTCTCCAGGTTGTTTTCAAACCGATAAATCCTTCAGTGGTAAATTTATGGTATTATAACTCTCAAATCCGGGGTTCGATTCAAGCAGTAGACAACACTCGCATAGCCCATTTTGTAGATTTGAGCTACAAACAACAAAGTCTCTTCCCCAAGAAATATTTAAGCCTTCACACACGTGACTGAGCAGTAAGTGTACAGACTTAGAGGCTAAAAATCGGATTTCAATACGCCTGGTGGGCAGAATATCAACAACATTTCATGTAGCTTTCTGCTTAACATAAAGCTGTTAGTATGAAACGAAGCTTAAGGAACCACGAAAACCAATGCTTTATAGGTTGCACTGGCAGAGAAACGTATTAGAATTTGAGGGAAGGGTAACACCGACGATTGTAGGGGCTTGTTATGTTAATCGTGACCATTCAATTTAAAACCGAAACAGCGCCTTTCTATTAACATAAAACACAAATCTCTCTACCACTTTCAAATAGGCACTTCGTGATTAGACCAAAAAGGCCCGGCATAGCCAGGTGGTTAAGGTGCTTGACTCGTAAGGCGAGGGCCAAGGGTTCGAATCCCCGTCACACCAAACATGCTCGCTCTATCAGCCGTGGGGGAGTTATAATGTTAAAGGCAATCCCACTATTCGCTGGCAAACGAAGTTGGCGATGGTTAGTGATGGCTAGCTGCCTTTCCTCTAACCTTACACTGCTAAATTAGGGACGGCTAGCGCAGATAACCCGCGTGTAGCTTTGCGCGAAATTCAAAAACAAACAAAATTTGACCGAAATTTGAACACGTGCCTTTGGTGCCTTCTTCCCAGTTTCCGCCGCCTATGATGTATTCTAACCCTCTATATTTTGTTTTACATTTTCAGCGTGGAGTTAATCCCTCATAAATAAAAATAGATTAGCGTAAGAAAAGTGTTATACAAATTGGCAAAACTTTTCTCTCTCCAGGCATGGGAGATCTTATTTTCATTCTTTTTTTTTTTTTTTTCTGGCTAGTGGTTGTTAGCTGCACCTCGCCGTTTGCAAGCAATAATTTGAAACCTGTTATTTTCAAAACAAGGCAATTGTCCTTAAAATCACTGTTTGTTTTGTCTTATTTTACAAGCGGAACACTAATATCAGGGGTTCGATTCTCTTTAGTGGACTGAGCAGATAGCCCGATGTAGCTTTGCAATAAGAAAAACACATACACACAAGTGGAACCGAGTTAACAGGTCCTGCTTATCATCCATTCCCATGTCTGTTTAATTAATATATTACCCTTCACCTAATTATATTAAATATTTGACTAATATGTCACCCTTCATTTAATTAAACTGAAAGTTTAATTATTTTTAACTGTTCACCACTCTCCTAATTAAACTAAAACTCCAATGTACTTAGTTCTGTATTTGTGCGTTTGTTATATTTGTCACTAGTTAAACAAAGCATTTGATTAATTTAAGATAAAAGAGCGATTTGCACTGTTTAGACACACCAACTACACGTTTAAAAACATGCTTATTAGAAGCATTCGGGAACTTAGCCAGTAATATACCCATTCTCTTATTCATGGCCAATTGATACATTAGATACGGTAAAATGGAAGATTTAGTTATTATATTATAATATTTACAAACTGATAAGATGGAAAAATAGTACGTACTCATGGCTACATTCCAATAAAAAAACACATGAATGTCAGTAGGATGGCTGAAACATCGTGAGAATTTTTTATTCATTTTCTACACATTTGCCAGTCCGCCCGTTTTGGGTTTTGGATTTTAGTGTAAAATTACTAGTTTGAGAAAAAGGTGAATAAGCGAGTGTTATATATCGGTAAAACGTTGGTCTCATACTTTTTTCGAGTGATGGCTCAGAAGTAAACAAACAGAAGACATTGTTAAACAATTACAATAAAAAGAACAACAAACTGACAGTTTTTTAAGTTGGATCAAGCATGTTTTCCCTTCCTACCGCTTCCGTCGGTAAACTGAACACGAAACCTAAAACTAGTGCTAAGTACCAGGAGGATTATTTAAAATCAGGTTTTAGTTACAGAGTTGTTAATAACTAGGAACAATCCAAGTGTGTTAGTTTTTCGCATGAAGCCAAACAAACTCGCAAGACATTTGGAAACCAAACACCCCGAGCACATGGATAAAACCACCGAGTTCTTCAAACGACAAGTGAAACAACTGAAAAGAAGGGGAAAAAAAAAATCGCGACAGGAATTTAGTTTTCAAGGGGAAATAAACTTTCCCAAACTGGGGTATTCAGGGGTATTGATATCCCCCTCACTGGTAAATAAAACAACTTACTTGAAAAGCAGGTAGGTTACTGTTCCATCAAGAGCCTTCAAATCTTTTTCAGAAGTAATCTATTCGGTATAAGATAGACGTTTGATCTTCCTGTTGCCATAAAAAAAAAAAGTGTTAGATCGTTTGTTTGTTTTTTTAATTTCGCGCAAAGCTACAAGAGGGCTATCTGCGCTAGCCGTCCCTAATTTAACAGTGTAAGACGAGAGAGAAGGCAACTAGTCATCACTACCCACGGCAAACTCTTGGGCTACTCTTTTACCAATGAATAGTGAGACTGACCGTCATCTTATAACGCCCCCACAGCTAAAAGGGCAAGCATGTTTGGTGTGACGGAGATTGGAACCGACGAACCTCAGATTACGAGTCGAACGCCTTAACTCACCTGACCATGCTGGACTTAATATGCAAGATCGTGCATGGAGAGAAGTACGACGAGGCATTTAGCCCTAATCACTTGGTGTTGTAGCCCGCTGACATAAAAATACAGTTCATAATACGCATCCTCAACAGCCCGAAATTCGCCCTACAACTTGACGAAACCATGGGTGTTGCAAATGACAATTCAGTTTCTAATAATTGTACGACACTGTTACGAAGAGGAATTGTGTGAGAGTTTCTGCCTTGCTATGCACTGGAATAGAGAACTACAGATAAAGCTATCGTCTCCCTTGTTGATTTGTTGGATTGTTTGTTTTTTTAATGTGTTTGTTTGTATGTTTTGGAATTTCGCACAAAGCTACTCGAGGGCTATCTGTGCTAGCCGTCCCTAATTTAGTAGTGTAATACTAGAGGGAAGGCAGCTAGTCATCACCATCCACCGCCAACTCTTGGGCTACTCTTTTACCAACGAATAGTGAGATTGACCGTCACATTATAACGCCCCACGGCTGGGAGGGCGAGCATGTTTGGCGCGACGCGGATGTGAACCTGCGACCCTCAGATTACGAGTCGCACGCCATAACGTGCTTGGCCAAGCCGGGCCATTTTAATGTGAATTGATGAAACAGTGGCATTCACTTACTTCGAACATGCTTTTGCTGCATGTTTAACATTTACATATTGCTTCATACATGGGAAAGCCTAACTTTCAGAAGAACTGAAGCCCGAATCAAGCAATGTTATAAAAAACTCTGTAAGTGTTGTGAAATTTATGAAACTAAGAGCTATAAATAGCAACCGACATATTTTCTTTTTATGTAAAAACGGGATTCGCGCACGACAAGATCCTGATACATACAGGGGTGCACTGGTTGTTGTGTGAAAAAATATTCAGTATTAAATTACGACACTAAAATCCTGGTGCATTTTATATATATAGAACGAGGCTTCCAGTCCTATGCTAAAAAAAGTATAATGGAGACTGTAAAATGTTTCCTTACCTCAGTGAATCCTTGGAAGGAAACGAGTTAAAATTACATCATAAAATTATTCATAAAGCTCTTGCTATTCATCTAGAAAAATGTCGGAGTCAGTTTTAAAGATTAATTCCAAGGATCAAGGGAAAAACAACTGGATCTGGAATCCACCTGACGGCAGCTTAATTCACCTGTCAACTGGTGCTTAAAAAAATCTCACAGAACTATTCAGTGCTAAAACTCTTCAAGCAGAATTCAAGTCAATACCTGATGGGAACTTTTGGATACTAGTTTGTAGGTAACACAGTGACCTGTCAATAAGAGCGTGCTTTTGCTTTTCTCAGCAATATAACTGTGATTGTCAGAGTTGTTTGACAGCAATTAAAACTAAACAGCAACTCACCTGCAGATAGGGTTTCTGAGTCACTGTGTCAAGAATGGACATCTTATCCCCCACTCAAACCCGTCCTTCACATCAAGTTTTAGTGAATAAATCAAAATTGTTTGCCTTGCGCTATTTAGCATTTTAAGGCTTGTTTTATTTTTATAAGTGATACGATGGGGGGGGGGGTTTGTTTCTAACAGCATTATAGAAGAAATAGATTAACCACAGATAAATAAAGAGTTGTTATTTTGAATTAATTACAAAGCTATGCAATGGGCTATGCCCACCACGGGTATCGAAACCCGGTTTTTAGCGTTGTAAGTCCGCAAATATGCCGCTGTGCCACTGGAGGGCAACCTAAAGACCGTAAATAGATATAAATCGTAAAGCCACAAAATGAGTTATGTGCTCTGACCATCGTTGGTATTGAAATGCAATTATTTCCGTTATAAGCCCTCACGATTATCCTCAGAGCCGTTACAGACATCATTAGACCCAGAAAATAATTGGTTTCTCCTCCCTCCAGAATAGGTTTTTGGAATGATTCTGCATACATACATTTGTGGCTGAAGGCGAGTTAAAGTTTGCTTACTATTCCGCACAGACTCGGTGCATTCTGTACATATTATTAGCCAATCTCACAGGCACCCCCCGTCGGGCAGTGAGCCCAGAGCCTTCCCACTCTCAAGAAGGGCTGCTTACCATTAAAGGAGAGGGGGAATCAACGGTGTATCAACATTTCTGGTAGTTCTTTGACAATTTCGTAGTTGCTTATTCAACATTTTAAATAACCTGACAAAAAGAAACTCCCAAAATAATGTAGATTAATAAAATTTTAAAGTGATAATAATGTATAATGCTATAATTCAAGGTCAACAGCATGTTTAAGGACTTACAATGCTAAAAGTAAACTATTAGTAAATGACTATACTCTTGTGCATTCCTTTTTCACAAGTGTTTCCCCTTTTTAATATCTTTTATTCACCATTTCCATAATAATTCCCAGTTTTGTATGTTAGTTAGCTGAACTTAATAAGTTTGTTTATTTGTAGTTAAGCGCAATGCTATCGAAACAATGGGCTATCTGTGTTGTGCTACTACAAGTATCGAAACTCGGATTTTAGTAGTTTGAGCCCTCAGGCATGCTGCTGACCACTGGGAGGCCATTTATTATGATTTGACATGCAAACTTTGTAATGTATTACAAAAAAGTTGTTTCAGTGCAAAGACTTTTTCGTGATGACTGGATAAGTTATTATTATTTACAGTTTCAATACATGTCTTTAGAGAAATAAAAACAGCAGTTCTTTGAAATTGGCGACCGCTGTTTCTAGAAAACGTTTAAGATTTTGTTAGTTTATTTAGCACAAAGTTACACAGTAGGCTAGTTGTGCTGCACTCATTACGAGCATCGAAACCCGCATTTTAGCGTTGTAAGCCTTCAGACTTACCACTGAGCCAATGAAGGGAGAAAATTAATAGATGTGACACTTTATAAGTTTACAAAATAAGTCAGTTTCTAAAATTCCTTTTGAATGCTTAATAGCAGTATCTATAAAAGACAATTGTTGTTCCTGCCACCTTTTGGTAAGAAGTATGATGCACACTTGCAAACCCGTGAGGACTGAGGGCCACACTTACACGGTCGCTATGACACAAATTTAATGTTTGTATTACTTACCATTTTGCACTTTTTTAGTTCAATGATCACTGGTGCTATAATGCAAATTTAATTTCATTAGGTAATTTATGAACGTTAAATAGTAGGCCCATTTATTTATGTTATAATATATATCAACGCCAAATTTGGGGTCCGCTTTCTGGGAATCCCCATAAAGTGTTTTTACGAAATAACCAGGTTCCTTAAGGGGCTGGATGAAAAGTTTTATTTTTCTACAAACCTCAAGATCGAGACGATTCGTTTGGCAGCACTTAGAAGTTGATGAGTCCAGCAGTTTAAGTGGATGGATTTCCGGGAAATCCTGGGTGGAGTGAAAATTTCTCCCTTTGTGCAAACCACGTTATAATTTTAAACATGTATTGCGCAAGTCCCGCCTGGTCTCTAAATTTGTAGAAGATTCTCAAAAGTAAGAATCAATTATATATGTTTTCACGAAAGCACTAGCGTGTTCAAACTTTCTTAAATGTTTTATAAATTTGCCTTCAAGTATATAAGACCAAGAAGAAGAAAATTATTGGACAGCTACAGTCAGTATGTTATAAATCTCGCGAACTATAATTATACTATAATGGAACTCTTGCTTATATGTTACTGGAAAAACGTTTTTATTACGCGATATGCAATCTCCAACGTCGCGAAATTTTTATCCTGTGTGCATGTAGATTTGCAACAGCGGTCACGATTTTCCCATTTTTTTCTTCGATTTCCCTCACGGAGAACTTTATTTTTCTCCATTCTCATGGTGCAGATAAGACGTCATGAGTATGTCACACACAAACCTAATGCACTGGCGATCGGCTAGTTGTGATTAACGCTTATTCATCGTAAAACTATAGAATTGGACCAGGAACGTTTATCGATTTCAAACATTACAAACCGTTTAACTCTAGTTAATTAAATACGGACGTTAGATATCTTCATTGGTAAAAGTCAGCTTGTATGGGCATGAGGCCAACCGAATTAGCTTTGCTTAATCGAGGTGCAACAATAGCAACTCCAAGTTAATTCACTCGTCGTGAACTTGGATCATCGATAAAATAATCAGTTATAGACTGGATATAAGACTCAGTATTGCCTGTAAGTTTCTAAAACCATTGTATATAAACCATAATTTGTAATAACCATTAGTAATAATTGTTATTGTAAATTGTATTGTTTTAATGTTTCTATATTAAAATATAATTGTGTTAAAAAAAGAAAAGTATGTGTATCAATTTTCTTGGCAAATATCATAATTTGAATACATATCGACATTAAACTAACTTCTAAATTAAAATTAAAATTTCTGGTTACTTGAAATCATAATACGTAACATAATCGAGCTGTTATAATGAAAAAAAAAACAGGACAACCTACAACGTAACTTTTAACTCGCTGTATTTGCATAAGAATAAGTCATAGTTGTGGACGTTTAGTTGCATATTGGTTATTTACTAAAAAAAAGAAAAAAGAAATTGCTTGAAAACAACATAAGGTAAAGAGATTGATTATGTAAGGGATCAAGGAACTTTGAATATCATATTTGATCCTGATCAGACACAGATAATGATCAATGAATGTATAAAGGCAAGCCACCTCAAAAATAACAAGACTGAAATAGCAACAGGGGGCGTAGTTAAACAATCAAGGTTGTAATTTTTAAAACTTCATGGTATTTGGGTACATTGATGTCCGCCAGGGACATTGTGGGAATCTTATAGTAATAATTAAATTGAACTAGGGTGACAGAGAGAAATCACATACACAATTAACATTTAATTACACGGAAATGTGACTACTAGTTTTATTGTATTTCGTTGAATAACTTCCACTCGTTGCTGGGGCATGACGTAAACCTATACATGACCATGTAGGGCTAATTCAGCTTCAAGAATTTTGCATACCAACTAAAGTCGGTAACACATATAATAGGAATGATGAACTATCATACTTGTAAATCACACCAAACTCCTGAATGATGTTCCTCCGTTCTTATAGACTTCCTGTGTCAACAATTATATTAAATGAACATAAGCTAAGTAGAAAATATCCAACTTACATTCTAACTTACGTCTCCGTGTCACCCCTTGAAATGAACTTATTCAAACACCATGGAGATAGACGCAGTCAGACGATTTGTAGATATAAGCTTCTGTAGTATTTATCCTTTACCTAAAGTAAACAATTAAAGTATGTTTACGACTTTCGTGAGCACGCCCAGGTTACAGAGATGCTATAAATATATGCAGACAACTGTGAGAAATTTCAGAAAAGAACTATTTGAATGTTTTGATGTGAATAAAAATATAATATATAATTGTTATGTAACGGAGTGTATGATTATTTTAATATCGTCACGACGATTACCGCTCCCAATAAAACGTTGTACTTACAGTGCTTAAAACAAGGCAGGATCAACATAAAAAATAATATAATCGGAGCGCTTGCTGATGAAAAGCTTCAAATGTTTACTAGTAAATGTTTAGGATATTAGCAGGATATTTCATTCCTTCAGAGATAGATCTACTTTTAACGTCTGAATAATTCGTAATTTGTTAATAAATGTTATTATAAGACATTCGCTAATTCAACAATTTAAAACTTTTTTTTAAAATGGAAGTATATAAACATCTACTTTTGGACCAAATGTGAATATTACTTTTCTTTACCACTTCCTCATATTTTATCTCCCCTTGTTAAACACTTAATCTGTTTTATCACCTCATGATTAAATTTAAATGTTGGGCGAATTCTGCTGTAGAATAAATTTTATATATATAATATATAACGTTAGGGCCAACCGTAGGCCTAGCGGAAAGTCTGAAAGTTATATAACGCTAAAACTTTCTTTCCATACCCGCTGTGGGAAACGCACAGGTAGCCCATTGTATTTTTGCAATTAACAACAAACAAAGTGAAATAACATTAAAATTAATTCATAAAGTTTTCACATATAACAATATTAGTAACACCTCTATCTACGTTCTTATAACTCAAATCTTTATGCAGCAAAGTTTAAAACATGTTTGGTCTGTTTACCTTTTACTTTCTCAGACAGTAAATGCTCAGTTTCATCATGTAAAATGATAAGTTCCTCAGGACAGTCATTAATTTGAATTTGACTTTCTAATTGTATTATTTATTTCATTCAAGAAATCAATAAATTATTACAAAGATAACGTTTCGGAATAAACATTTTCTGTTTTGAATTTCCATCACACTAAACTGAACCGTAAAATAAACTTATGTAATAAAAAAAAAAAGGAAAAGAGAAAAAAAACTTTATCAAAATAGGTTTCATCAAAATTAAAAGTTTATCATACTATTCCCCACTGTTATATCTAATCATTAATGATTTACACATCTATTATATCTAATTATTAATAATTTACATTTTTATGTTGTATTATAAAAAATAACAAAAAACAAATTGCTCCGAAAGACTTTTCACAGCTCAGCGTATCATAAGTATTTATATATGATATTCCAACTTTCTATCAAATGAATAATAACAAAAACAGCACACAAATAAGTTTAACACAGAAAGGTGAAAGCAATATTATCTGCATACAGAAACAAAAGTACAAGAACGCCAGGAATAACGAACGAGTATAAAAAAACTGTAGTCATCATTTTGTTTTCTCTTTCGTTTTACAATTTAACTTTGTTATTTCTCCAGGAGACGGACAAACATCGAATTTTTTTTTTTTTTTCTATTTGTATAGACTTACACAATGCAAAACTTTGAAACGTAGTTGGCAGGAAAACGAGGATATACTTACTAGCAACTGTCATGTTTCTGCCTGAACTTTGAGAAGGCACTATACGCAGATTTATTACGTTAAAACCTTAGTTGACCCGCGAACGGTCAAGATACGTTATGCACGGCGTTGAATCTTCAAATTGTAGTTACAAGTCCACGTATGCAGTTCGAAGTAAACGAAATATATGTCACGCTACACTTGGAATTTAGGATATAGCCTAACAGAACGAATACATACTCAGCGAGTATACAGGTAGGCTCACCATTCACCTGTAGCGTCAGACCTACTTAAGTAAGAAATATGTAGAAATATTCTACAAAACACTACTAAACTCAGTAGTTATACTTCCAATAAACCAAATAAGTAGTTCACTTTGGATGTAGCGACGCATCAACCTTCAAAAAAGAAATCTGTGATGATAATAACGGATAGGTTTAGACAATTCGTTATTATTATTACAGATTACAGATAAAACTTTGTTCAACTTCTCATATAAACTTCTTTAAAAATTATTTTATTTCGACAATTCGGAGTTTAGTCCAAAAAGTACATAATCACTAAGAAACTCAAGCTTTTACTAATATAAACACCAATAACATACGGTAAGTCTAATAACCCTCGAATAGCTTTGCGCGAAATTCAAACCAACTGTTATCCCCTATAATGTTTGTAAAATTCATAAAACACATAATAAAGTTTAATATGGTAAATCAGTAACTGTTATGTAGCAAAAGACGCTAAACTAACGGTTCGTAACATCTTAAAAAATTAAAATAAATAATCTATGTTTTACAACTTGAACTTTTTACTGAAATTACTAATTAAATACAGTTTTTCCATAAAAGATCAAGTAACGACCGCAAGGCCAACATATCGGACTGGTTATCGGCAGTGTGGATTTGAACACGCGGATTATGAGTTGAACGTCTAAACCCACCTGGCCATGCCTAGGCCTAGTTTTTTCTTAAAATAATTCGAGTTCCTACATGCTTGTTCATCAATTCAACCACAGCTTTATAATAAAGATTGGATGAAAGCAGGTGAAATGCCAGTAAATGTATGAAACAGCACTTCTTTTTCGTCGATTTTACAGACCTATAAATTTGAATTTCATTTTCCGTAATTCAGCTATGCAGATTTCGAAAATAATTTTTTTTTCTATCACGTGCGAATTTTTTATAAATCGAGAAGAAAACACCCTTACTAAATTATTATTTAGCTTGCCATAATGAACATTTTGTATTATCATGTTTGTTATGTTTGAGTCCTAAAACGATCGATAATACTGTCACTTCGCAATTGGTACAAAGAAATCTATAATGAATGGTTGTTGACATTTTAAACATAACGAAATGTGAGTCAATTTTAATGAAAATGATTCACTTATGTAAAAATACATATGACGTTTTTTGAAAAAAAAATCTATACTAAATGGAGGAAAATGGATATAGTTTTCGAATTCATCGTACAGGAAATATTGTGGAACATGTACAAATTTCAAGATAACAAAACCATCGCAGACCTGATATTTTTTTGAAGCTGTCACGATTTTTATTTTATTTTTTCCCCTTCTAAATTACAGCACTGAAATTAAATGTATGACCCTTCTATATTGCTGCTTTTCCGGACGTACGAGAACCACGTTTATTAATCTGTTGAAAGAGCGCTATGAACAAACATTTTGGAGCCATGGATGCATTATATTAGTATTGGTTAAATTCTACTATTCTGTTAGACAAGAGTAGCCTAAAGTCAGTAGTTGGTGTCATTAACTAGCTGCCTATCTTCTGGTCTATCATTCAAAATTTGGGATAGGTTTAACGCGTTTACTGTGAAAATTTAATAACTATATATATAGTTTTTAACATATACATATATTACTGGATAATTCAGGCACGATGTATGGACACTTCTTTGTCCATTCTGGATTGAGCTTAGTATTATACATTACAGCGCCTTGATATTTTAATAGCTGGGGCTGTTTTGATATTGGTAGTCGTCTAGATACCAAAACGTTTTCACTAATCTTCTTTATTAAACTTACAAGAAATGGCAAGAGCTTTATTGTATGTGATAACTCATTTCACTGGTTATCATTCAAACAAAGAACTAATGTCTCGATGCGATACATACATGTGGCTACTATATATTTAAGACAGGCAGGTGTGAGACCCTGAATTATGTTTAAAATGAGTGAGAGTTTACAGGTATGTTCAGGCCACTCATTTTTGGCTCTCTGGACAAGTTTCACGAACTTCGACTCCCTTCTTTGTTTAAAAAATACTGTGAAGTGATTCTTTTGTTTCGCTGCAAACTTGTCCTTTATTTCAATAAAGAACGTTCAGTTATGACAGATAATGTAGTTCTTCTTGAATTAGGAAATGGAGAGGAAGATAAAAGAGGGATGAGGGAAACACACTAGATTTGAGAGGAAATGGAAGAGTTACTTCCGGTTGAAGTTGGAGGAAAAAAGAAAAAGGACTAGGGAAAGGAGAGAAGATGGCAGAAAGGAAAAAAGTAAAAAGATGAAAGAGAATAAGAGATGGCCGAAGTAGGGGAAAAAAAAAAAGAAAAATGATGGAAGGGAGAAGGTTGTATAAGAAAAAATGGACGAATTCTCTGCCTAAGGATCTCTTCTGTTCCCTAGGTAACTGCCCCTCCCGCTATACCTTATCTAAGATCCTGGGTATGTTGTTGCATTTATAGAAGCTGCATTCACGCACTCACGAGAGACATGACGCATTTTCAGGCATCTAGGTCGAAGAGACCGCAAAATCACATCTTTTCTTACAGACCTGAACCTCTAATGCATGCTCGAGCTAAATATTTTATAATACAAGCAATAAGGTCTGAAATAACAAGTTAGTGGAATACAAACAATATGGTCTGAAATAACAAGTTAGTAGAATACACATAATAAGGTCTGAAATAACAAATTAATAGAATACAAACAATAATGTATGAAATAACAAGTTAGTAGAATACACAAAATAAGGTCTGAAATAAAAGTTTTTGGACATAACTCACATTTCTAAATTAAAAATCATTGAAGGAATCCATATACTTTTAAAACTATCTAAACTTCTAATTGTTTACGGATTCGGTATTGGTTTCAGGGCTCCAATTAGCGTATCGATCATACACAAAAAGTCATACTAAAATACCAACAATACTTCAATTGATCCAATCATTTATTTGCCGGGGTATTTTAATTTTATATAGGAAATCGCAGTTTCTCCATTTTTTTGTCGTTTCTTGATTAATATTCAATTCTCATCAAAACAAGCCAGAAAGAGAACTAAAAATCCACCTAGTAATGAATAATCATGTACTGTTCTTATGTGTTCAGTGTTATAATGCATTAATTTATCATACTTGCCATAAAGTATTAATATCAGGTAAATTGCACTTTCAAAAATCCGTATTTATAGAGTTCTTTAGGGTTTTTCAACAAGAACAGTGTATAACATTATTTCAACCTCACTGTGTTCGTCAAATCCACTACCGATGACATGTTTTCGCATCATAGCAATTGTTCTTTGATAGAATGTTTAGGCAGAGTACTCATGATGAAAGACTTTCGAAACGTCGTCCTCTACACTTGTGTCTCCACAACAGGCATTTGTCGTTCATTCTACAAAGTTTCATAGCAATTGTTATTGTAACAAATGATCTATATAGTGTTTCAACCACTACTACATCTGTTGTATCCCAACCGACCTGATAAGCTCTGTAATGAAACTCATCGCCGGCGATGGATTTTACAGACACGGTATGGTTGAAATACTTTTATACACTGCTCTTCTTGAAATACTGTAAAGGGCGAAATAAGGATTGTTGTGCTAAAAATACAATAGGCCAAGTTCTTATGTCTTATGGCAAATATAATTAGTTATAATTATGCTTCACCAACGTAGAAAATGTTTTCATACCATAACAGTTAGAATACATTGTTTCAACAGTTAGATTGCCTCAATGTTAACGGTAATTTCACGCACTACCAATAACATCTTACGAGGTTCGGTCACGTTATAAAATATTTAGATCTGTCCTAATTCTCTATTTAAAGTTAAAAATAAAGAACTATCTTTATGATAACAATATATAATTATAAAAAGTAAGAAAGTAACATATATTGAAAAGACAATGTAGTGTAGTTCTTATATTATAATATATCATATTTTGTTTCAACCCAGGAAGAACAGAGTGCAAGCTACAGAACATTTCTTTTTTTAATTTTGCGCAAAGCTACTCGAAGGCTATCTGCGCTAGCCGTCCCTAATTTTGCAGTGTAAGACTAGAGGGTAGGCAGCTAGTCATCACCACCCACCGCCAATTCTTGAGCTACTCTTTTACCAACGAAGAGCGGGACTGACCGTCACATTATAACGCCCCCACGGCTGGGAGGGCGAGAATGTTTAGTGTGTCTGGCATTTAAACCCACGACCCTCGGATTAGGAGTTGAACGCCTTAACACGCTTGGCCATGCCAGGCTGACTACAGAACATACAAATAGCGCTAACAAGGACTGTTGTAACAGAAAAAACATGTGGACTTAAGCGGTGAAAATGATATAAAAACAGTTCGGTAATTTGTTAAAGTCTTAAAGCGTTATATAGATGAGTGATATTAAGACCCAAATTTAAATAATTACGTCCGTTTTGTTCATCTGTTGACTTTTAACTGCTCAATTCCTACACAACCACTTTATGAAATCTCCGTAGGGTTCACTGCAATGCAATACTCAGAACAGGTTATGCTAACAGTGACCTACCTATATTCTAATGGCAACTCGAGTGCACTAAGTGTATATTATATGATTTTCTGTCCATAATAAATAACATTCCGACATTTTCCCAAGGAATACTGCATCGTGTTTGTTTTAAATGTTTCACTCTCAGTACTTTCCCATTAGTTCTAAGGTAGATTGAAGAAAATGGAATACATATATGTTTATATATTTCGTACAACAACTTGTTTTATTCATTCTTCAAACATTTATAGTTATTTAAAACTACTTGCGTTTTACGATTATACACCTAATAAAGAATTTAATTAAAGTACCTGTTCTACTATTATTCTTTTCAACTTGGGAATTGATGTCTTGTACGTAACATATTTACTTTTATATATTTATTTTGATATCAGTGTTTGTTTCACTTTAATATATATTTAGAAATGTATGTAACTTATGTTATTAAATCTGTATTGTGAAAGTCCTGCATATTTTTTAAAAATTTGTACTATGTGTGTATGCAAAATACTAGTGATTGCCAGTGTTATTGCCAACTGAACTTTTGAGAACCCCGCTTTAAAGTTTATAAGCCGACACGCAAAGGCAGTTTTATATATTGTTGGTTTGGTACAGTTAGTTTATTATATATCTCAAAACTACAAATATTTCACCAGGAATGTTTATAGATTTCGAAAATTACAAACTGTTTAACTTCAGATAATTAATTTCGAACGTTGGAATTTCTGCTAGGACATTATATATCTTACTCGGCGAAAAGTTTTCTTGTAAAACGCGTGAGGCAAGTCAAGAATAGAGGTAATTAGCTTTCCGTTAAATGATTTGTACACGTCTATCAACATATAATTAATTCGTTCATCATGAACCGTCGGTAAAATAATCAGTTCCAGATCAGGTAGAGGAGTCAATATTGTCTGTAAGTTTTTTGTATATAAATCATTTTATTTCTAATAACCGTTATATTAAATTGTATTACCGTGTGTATATTAAAATATATTTGTGTTAAGAAGGAAAAATCTCTGTATCAATCTTGTTGGCAAATATCGTAAATTTGATACATATCGACATGTATTTAACTTCTAAATTAAAATTTCCGGGAACTTGAAATCGCAATACGTAACATGTACAATAAAACACTTCTTTAAAACAGTCGAGAAGTATTACTTTATGTATCAAGCTCCACCTAGTAACTATAATTTACTACTGACTATTACTGGAGAAGGTATTGAATGTTTTAATAATCTATATATCTCAATCCAGTTTAAAAAACATGCACTGGGTGGTACCGGTCTTAAATACGAGTTTCTTATGCGATGTTTATGTGGATCTATTCTAAATTACAAATTTTCTCTTTCTTCCACATATACTTCTTCAGTATTGTACAAATAAAGGCGTAAATAATATATTTTGAATCACAGTTAGAAATTGAATTTACACAAAACAAAACCTCGATGGGATGAAGGATATGCGATCTATTATGTATGTATATATAAATTTTTATGAAATATTTGACACTTTCCTTTGTTACATGGAAAGTCCCTTTTTTATTTGAATTTTTAAAATTAATTAGATATTTTAAAGTTGTTCCCATGGATTGCATTACCTTAATATTCTTGAATACTTTTAGGTTTCATCCACCGCCTCCAATTTGTTTTAAATGTATTTAATAAAAAATTTAACATTTTGACCATTTGGTTGGTTTCGTTTGTTTTGAACTTTGCACAAAGCTACACGAGGGCTATCTGCGCTAGCCGTCCCTAATTTAGCAGTGTAAGACTAGATAGAAGGTAACTAGTCATCACCACCCACCGCCAACTCTTTTACCAACGAATAGTGGGATTGACTGTAACTTTATAACGCTCCCACGGCTGAAAGGGCTAGCGTCTTTGGTGTGATGGGGATTCGACCCGCGACCCTCGGATTACGAGTCGAGTGCCTTAACCACCTGGCCTACTCTATTTGGATAATGACACTTACACCAATTAGCTTCTTCAATGAGCACTTCGTCATTTATACACACCTACTTTGTGTTTGTATGCTTAGAATGGCTTGCCCTTGTTTGTTGACCTGAATCTTCCGACATATTTATCCACTTTTCCTTGTTCGGAAGAATGCCAGATATGGTCGACTTTCTTTTCACACTGAGATATCGGTAAAGGCAAAGCTTGAATTTGCTTTTTTACATAAACAGATATTCTGTTATGGTGGTGCTAATATTTCTATGTCTTACTTCCGAAACAATGTAACTTGACAAGAATGTATCATAAATCATCCCAGTGACATATCGTTATCTGTCAGTTTATACGTATGTCTCTACTGTAAAGTGGCCCGGCATGGCCTAGCGCGTAAGGCGTGCGACTCGTAATCCGAGGGTCGCGGGTTCGCGCCCGCGTCGCGCTAAACATGCTCGCCCTCCCAGCCGTGGGAGTGTATAATGTGACGGTCAATCCCACTCGTTGGTAAAGAGTATGACTAGTTTCCCTCTAGTCTTACACTGCTAAATTAGGGACGGCTAGCACAGATAGCCCTCGAGTAGCTTTGTGCGAAATTCCCAAACAAAACCAAACTACTGTAAAAGTCATTCTAAAAAACTGTCGTAAATCGGTACTAGTTAATGCAGGTGTTTTATAGTCACTATTTATCGACTTGTTTTCTGACCTCAACGACCTTTGCTTGATTCTCGCGAACTTGTATACAAATTATTAAATCAATTATCCATAGAAAATGCTTGCATCTTTCGTGTTTTTAAATAAACTATGGACGACTAGCGCAGATAGCCCTCGCGTAGCTTTGCGTGAAATTAAAACAGGAACAAACAAAACAAACGATGGAATTAAAATATCAAGGTAAATAAAAGGCAAATATTCAATTACAAGGAGAGGGAAACTATAAAAAGTAAATTATGTTGAAAAACATGACGGTGTAAAATTTTAGTTGTGGAGAACTCGAAAGACGGCGGTATTTATGTTACACTTGTGAAGAACCCAAAAGATGGCAGTGTTAATGTTACAGTTGTAAAGAACCCAAAAGATGGCAGTGTTAATGTTACAGTTGTAAAGAACCCAAAAGATGACAGTGTACATGTTACAGTTGTGGTGAACCTAAAAGATGGCAGTGTTAATACAGGGTGTTCGAAAAGTCACTGTGCAGTTTTGTCTGTTGATAAATATATAAGTGCACAGTGACTTTCCGAACACCCTATGTTACAGTTGTGAAGAATCCAAAAGATGGCAGTGTTAATGTTACAGTTGTGAAGGACCCTAAAGATGACGATATACATGTTACATTTGTGGTGAACCTAAAAAATGACAGTGTGAATGTTACAGTTGTGGAGAAGCCATTGTTAACGAAAATTTAAATTTACATATCATTTACGGTATCGACGAGTTCTTTGGTAATCCTTACATTATGGAAATAGAGGACATTGAATTCGAGAGATACAGAAATAAACGGTAAGATGCATAAATTAACAATTGATATTTTACGTAAAGCTTGTGATATCATTCATCCTGTTCATCTCAATTAATTTATAGATTAGGTAGTAGCAATGGTGACATAAGAAAAGGGGAAGTGTGAAACTCGATAAGAATCTTTCTGAAGTCTAAATTTCCAAGTGCATCATTGAACATATGTGTCATTGACATCATTGTGTTCAGCGTACATCCATGTTTAAAGTGCAAAAATGTAAGTCCACTGTGAAGCTATCTTCGATCTTTTATATCTGCATAGTGTTTTCAAAGCACATTGGAAGGTTAATCAAATATGTCGTGGACACAATATCTGTCGAAAATAGAATGGATGAACCAGTTGTAGTCTTGGGACATAAGATAAAATTTATTCCGTTATATTTTCAATAGTTTGGTGTTAAGCACAAAGCTACACAACAGTTCTGTCAGTGCTGTACAATTTCTAACACAACAACCAACGAAATAAAGTGGCGTGGAGAAATGATGTAAATGTTGAATGACAGAGGTTCACGCGATGACCGTGACAACAAAGAAATGGAACAGTTTCGTGCGATACATTTTCTATTTAAGATACAACACAAAACAAAACTGTAAAGCAGTTCTATCCGATGCAGGAGCAATAATTTTCAAAATCCACGACGATTACCGGCAACTGTCACCTTCCAAAGCGACAACACCAAGTGTTATCAAACAGGGTGTTATGCATAAGTCGATTTTGGGTACGAAAAAGAAAAGATGCACACGTACCGATACTCAAGGTGGCAAACGTGGTCTTGTTCCACACTCCGCCACCGCAGGGAGTCATGCAATTCGATATATCAACACGTATAACAATGCAGTTTCACCTATCTAGTTAC
Organism: Tachypleus tridentatus; assembly: GCF_004210375.1. Classification (NCBI taxonomy): domain Eukaryota; kingdom Metazoa; phylum Arthropoda; class Merostomata; order Xiphosura; family Limulidae; genus Tachypleus; species Tachypleus tridentatus. Next base: position 60,361,748 of record NC_134830.1, on the reverse strand, counting down.
CGACCGCTTTATAACTCAATATTGTCTAATCAGGTTGTAAAAATATTCAACTTAAACCTAAAAAACTTGATCTTTTAAAGTAAGTAATTCCTGTGCTCTGATTAATGCAAGATTGTCTTCCATTATAATGAGATCATTTCTGAAGCAGAAACGAACGAAGTTGTCTACTTCCACTATTCCGGAAGTCAATATTCACCACAAATTCAATTCTATTCTTCAGAGAAACCACTGGAAGAAACACGTGACCTTCCAAACGACGGTTTCAATTTGGATATCATTCTTGACACTGAGGAAGATTCAAACAAAATACTACTGATATCTACGATGATAACGAAGAAGGTGGAGTCGATATCTTCTCAGGCAATGTCACCTCCACCTTCTTTGTTGTTATATGAGGTACTTAAATGCAAAACGTAGGGGACGATGGAAATGAAAACAGAAAATTAATCGCTCAGTTAGGCATCCAAATACACTGATAAAATGTCTTCGCTTTGCTGAAATACACTTGAGCTACAAGATGTAGGGATCCGTTACATACATTGTAGCTTAACAGAATGTTGTGTTAGGAAGACAACTGAGCAAGAACAATTTGCATGCTATACCGATTACTAATTTTTAGTGACCTTCCGCTAAGTCTGACGAGGATACTATATAGGAATCCTTTGCTCTAAGTTCAATACAAATACCTCTGTATGGAATAAAATATATGGTGCCAAGTACATATCGTAAGTACATGGACGATATGACAGCAATGTATTTCAGAACGGCTGGTATGGTTACTAACACTTTTACTGATAAGCAGAGAACAACATTTGAACAATGTCAGCACCATACATGCATTTGACCTACTTACAAATTGTTTCACTTTAGATCCAAATGGCGTCACGAAAAAAGTTACAAAATGAAGAAGCATTAGAGTTGTATTGTAGCAGTTGAAATAGTTGGCAGTCAACAGGTTAAACAGTATTCATTCTACTATACGTGCGTTCCTTAATCCAAAGATACTGTGTACCACTGTAGCGTAAGCATAATTTAAATTTTATTTTACACCAGTTTCTCATATATTACAAATCTTTTAGAAGGTTAATTACAATTGCCCACTCTGATATTTTTGTTATAAGTATCCACTTGAAATAAGTATGTATTGTACTGACTCGATATTAGGAATTAAATTTTTTGCATAATCTAAAAAAATCTGTGTTGAGACAAGTATGCGACTCGTTCGAGTGGCATCACATGCACGTGCCTTATGATAGCTACGCGTGTACATTTTTTTTTTCATATTCAATAGACACGTCCCCCCACGGTTGTAATTAGAATTTTTTTTTCATCAAGAGCTGCCTGATACATCAGATGGAACAGCATAAATACAATATATAATGTGTCTCAGAAGTTTAGGCTCATAGGGAAACTAGACATATTCTTAAAATTAAATAAACGCATTTCTAGTGTCAGTTGGAAATATTTTAGGAAAGAAAACGCCCTGATGACACATACAATATACCAAAAACTGACGTGCGTGTGTGTGGCCGTTAATGGCACTCAATTTGAATTTTAAATAAATTAAGAATAAATTGTCTATTTTTCGTATGGGTCCAGACCTCTCGGATACCATGTACTTCAGGTCAGGAGAGCAAGCATGTAGTTTAAAGAAATGATACAGATTTTATGTAAGTTACGTTTTACTTGTACTTTAAACGTTAGCAAATGTGATGTTTGGAGAAACGAACCGTCCCCTCATATTGTCCATCAGCTTCTAGAACGATATGGAATAGGCATAGTTTCACTCGTTATATATTACAAGTAATAAATATTTAAAATCAAACACTTTATTTGACCATTTATACATTTATAGAAGTGAAATAAAGTAAAAATGTCCAATATATACACATATAGTTGTTATTTTTAGACTGAAACTTCAGTCCATTCTTCTGAATACTTCTGCCAATAATTATATATATATATATATATTTTTTCACAACCTTTCATAAAATCTCAATACTACACGTAAAGACAAATAATTATTTTTAAAAAATTAAGTCGGTGGACTGCTTGGAAACAAACTACAAGAATAATCATGAAAACTGTCTTTAATTAGAAGTAAAAGTTACGCAATATGACATAGAATATTTAAAAAAATGTCCTATAAATGAATGATAATGCAAGAAAGAAAAAAACTTGGTTTGTTAAATATGAAAAAAATTCAGAGATTAAAAGCAATGTTTTTAATGAACTTTAGTAGTTTTTTATATATCCTGCCAAAATTACTAGTTTCTCTTAATGTTATAATTTTTCAACATAGAATATTTATTTTGGAAAGATACTGACCTTCTCTCATATAAACAGCTATTATCATTTAGTGCTGTCCTTTATATCCAAACGTTTTTTCACATGCCATGTACTGTATTGGAGTTTCAATGATACTTAAGCCTATGAAGGTTGAACATTTGAAGCCAAAAAAGTTGAGTGTCATGATGTGTCCTGCACTAGAAATTCTAATTATATAGTAGAAAGTCCAAGTTTTTATTATTTAGAAACATTTAAACTGTGGACTTTATTGGTGTTGGATGCAGCATGATATGAACTGCTATCCTTTGTCTAAGTTTTATTTGCTAATTGCATATTCTAGAAAAACACAGGTGATCTGATAAAACAAATGTCCATTATATACAGTTTCAAGCTTCCTATGCTATCAACACAATAACGTCTTAGTTTTTACAATATCCAAAATTCTGAACTGATTTTGGATATTTTTATAAATCTAAAGGCAGAAAAAATGTAATTAATTCTAAGAACTGCCTCAGTTGAATTATCAAATATTTGACCAATGTATTCAACTGCATTACTTCCCTCAAGTTTCATCCTGAACAGTAGTTTGAACAATGTATAAACTCAAAATTCCCAACTAACACCCAAAAGCACAGATAGATAAAGCACTTTTTTAATTATAAATTAAGCACTGACTATGGTAATATATGGCTTACACTGTTTATAACAATACAGTTTTACCACAATGACTTTTATGTTGTTTATGAATCCATTAAAACAAAGAGATCAGTTGCCCTTTAATCACACATTTAAGATGTTCCTTTAAATGGAATGATAACTTGGTAGAACATGACAATTTAAATTTACGTTATAACTCAATGTATTCAACAAACATTACCAATGTTAAATGTTGATGTTTTGTCTGATAAGGCTGTAAATCCATTTGTAATCCATCAATTGCTACCTGTAAAAATTATATAATTTGCACAATTTATATTATGAAGAGTTGTAGTCTTGTAGGAGATCTCAACTACTTTTAATCAATCATACAGAGAAACTTTAACATAAAGTTTAGGGTCAGAAAGGGACCTATTGGTCCATCTCAGTTGTCCCATCCTCTAAGCCAAACTAAAACCACTAAATTAAAAAAACATTTAAAGTCAACATTTATCATTCATATATCTATCAAGCCTTATTTTAAACTCACTTATATCTACTGCCTCCATAACATCTGAAGACAACTTATTCCATAGTCTAACCACCTAATTTGAAAAATAAAATTGTCTTAGCTGAAGATGACTTCTACCTTGTCTAAATCTATAATTGTGCCTCTAGTTCTATAATTCTCACTGTTAAGTATGAATGTTTATGCTAACATTATTTTATGCAAATCAGTCTAAACATGTTAGTAAAATGCTACATCTTGTCTAAATACTTACACAGAAAACTGAATGTTTAAAAGATGTGTATACACTAAAGTGTTAGATTAATTCTTAAAAATGTAAATTTGTAGCACCTTGTAGGCTTGCAATCATACAAATCATTGTTTCAGATAATTAGGACCAGAACCTAATTCTGACAACCAAGCTCAACAAATTAAGTAGAACTACCATGTACATAATTTCCCCAACATTGCACCAAGATCTATCTGATCAAAGTCTGCTCGATGGTTCTCATATCTGAATACATCATTTCTAGTCCTTTTGTTTATTAATATTGAGCTTATTGTAACTCATTCTGTCCATCCATCGTAGCTCCTGGTGCACTTGTACCTTGGAAAATATTTGTTTATAAATACAGTTAAACACTGCCACTCCTATGTGCATTAAAATCAAGGAAAAATAACTGCAAAGATAAAAGGGTTCACCTTTTAATATTTGGTATTTCTTAAGTCACATCTAATTAATTCTATCTTATTTCTTCTCAATTGTCAAAATTTCTGCCTCTGCATGTTGTTCAGAGAAAATGAGTTGTAGAAATGGACTGGTTTCATATTACAAAAAGGGAACATGGCTGTGGGTCAAGTAAAATTATTGTTCAATTTTTATAACAAAAAGGAATATTTGGTCATGTTTAACCATGTTTAACATTGCAAAAAACTCTCTAAGTCATAAACTGTAAATATAATTAGTGACAACGAATCAATATAAAATTTTGAAGGAAGAGGGCTTCAAAATCTTTAGAACATAGGCACATTTTACTCTAATTGCAGCCATAGTTAATAGCCCAAAGCACAAGTAAATTGTTGTACAATTTATGCAGGAAACAGTTTTTTCTTGCAACCAAGCTTTCATGGAAACTAAATTAGTACATTATTATAATAAAATACAATATGAAACCAATATTGCCTGATCATAAGAATATCAAAATATACTTAATAAAAATGTGTATATCTCAAACACCTGCTCTGATTAAAATATCTACTGACAACCCAAAATAATACATAAACAATATAGTCACTCGTTTTACAACTTTGCTGTCTTTTTCATAAGACGTTGTAGATCATCTAAGGAGTTCTCAAGGCTGTAGAAAAGTTTAATAGGATCAGTCTTACCAGAGTGTTTGAAGGCAGTTGTAATAACAGTGATCCTGGAATTATATTAAAATCAGAGTAGTGATAATGTTTTGAACAACAAAATACCATATACACTTTCCAAGTACTGTACAATTTAGCTTATAAATCATTTACCATACAATAAACCAAAACTTAAAAAATTATTTCCTAATTATCATAACTAGTGTAATGTTAAATGATAACTAAAACAATGGAACTACCTATAATCTAGCAAGAATTTCATTATATAATAAAATGTCAACATTTTCTTAACATGGAAGACTGTAACTTCCACTTTGTTAATAATTACGTCTTGTTTTTGCACCAACAAAGATTTGTGAACATTAAAGTATTTGTAAATCATATTAATAACATATTATGAATACTGGTGAATTTAATGGTTTTTACTATACACCTTAGCATAGATGAAATCATAACTTGTGTTAACACACATTTTATTGAATATACTGATGTATTTGTAACTTGTATTCACACACTTGCATGCAAATAACATCTTATATGCTTTTTTTTAAAAGGAATTCTATTCATATACAGTTTTAAAACAGTTTGTTTAGATATTCTGACACACAAACACACACATATGTATAATTTTCCTACTCTGAAAATGTATTTCATTAATACCTAGCTATTCTCGTTCAGTGCTACCCTCTATTTGCAAAACATTTTTATCATGCCACAAACCTTTCACTCCTATGCGCCTCTCAATTTATATGGCTTAACTTATTCTCACATGCAAATTATCATGTCACAAACCTTCACCAGTAGTAGTGCCACACACCCACGTGACTCACCCTATGCTGTTCTACCGAACTATCACTTCAAATTTAGGCAGAAACATAACCACTGGTTGTCAGTGAGGAGGGAGGGTGGGAAGTGTGAATGAAAGTAAGCACCTGTCAGAAACACATTTTCAGTGTAGGAAAATTATAACTCCCACAAAATACTTTACTTCTGTTCATGTACATAGCTAGAATCACACACTGAATAGGTGGAGGGACCATTACATGGGGGGAAGTAAAAGCATCCTTTGAAAGTGTCCAAAGGACATCCTAATAAGTGTTATACACTTCTGTACCAGATGTGAAAGATGTATGCAGACTTTGGCACAAAATTGTGAGGAGTACGTTCCAATGGGAAAGCAGTTGGACAGTGATTCTATACATAATATATTACAATTTCAATCCTGTCAGTGAACAAAATATGAGTAAAATAAGGGATGTGCCCCAATGTGTAGAGTAGTTGGGGCATAACAGACCATATATGGCTAGTGCAGTGTCCAAAATTTGACCATTGGAAACCAATATCTATGAGAGAGCAGAAGTTTGTACTATTGCTAAATCAACTACAATTCAAAACTCAATCATTTAGAACCATATAACATTTACAGTCTTACCAATAAGTGAAGTATTGCAAAAGGTGGAAGATGGTACAGTGACAAGGAAGAAATAGTTATCCAATGCAGATAATGAGAGATGAATGTATTTTACTTGCAAAGTACCTCCAATGGAAGACAAAATTAAGATGTAGATATAAGGTAAGGTGCTTCAATGGAGTGAAGACATCAGGAACTGGTTATGGAAGGAAGAAGACAAGAAATAAAAGGCCAATTGAATCACAATGGCTCAATGGGTAAATGAGGAGAGAATAAGAAATCACTAACAATGAAAAGAAACTATGGAAAAAGGAGTCAATGGAAAGAAGCCTTGAAAGCAATGAAGCAATCCATAACATGTTGGGACAGAAAAGGTCATTCAGATTTGACTGTGAATAAAGCTGGAAGAAGGCAAGAAATGAAAAAGATGAAAATAATATTCTACATCAGCCCCAAAAGTATAGATTATAACAACAGTAACAGATTTACTATTATATGTTTATTTTAGTACCTACAATTCAGTGATGCCAAGAAAACCCACTTGTAGAGAAAAATATATATGTAAAAATGGCTTGTAAAAGATTTTCTCAACCCAAACTAGCTGCTTTTACATATGTATAGTACCTACAGTTGTTTCACCATAGTTTTCTTTTTACTAAGTGATATATATTGTTGACTCTGTATTGTGCAAGTCTCACTTATTCTCAAAATTTGTAGAAGGTTCTTGAGAGATAAAATTAACAATAGTTGTTTTATAAAACCACTAGAATGTTTGAATTTTGATTACGTTCTAGAGTCTTGTGTGATTCATATGAAAGCCGAAAGATGGTAATTGAAGATAATTATTATTATTGGACAGCTACAGTCAGTGTGTTGTAGGCCTCAGAAGCTATAACTGTGATTGATGTCTATTAATTGGATGAGTACAGAACTGGACCACGAATATTTGCAGATTTTGAACATTACAAACAATTCAACTTCAGTGAATCATATATGGATGTCAGTGTTTCTACACAGATATTAACTATCTCCTTCAGTAAAAGTCAGCTTATAAATGGCATTAGGCCAATCAAACTAGCTAGCTTAAGCAGGGTGTGACAGTACCAACTTAGAATTAATTTGCTTGTTGTGGACCTGTACCATTGATAAAATATTGAGTTCTAGTTCAGAAAGAAGATTTAGTATAGTTTATTAGTTTGTAAAACTCTTTTATATGAACCATTATTTGTAATAACAATTAATAATAGCTATTATCATAAAATGTATTGTCTTTATGTTTGTATATTAAAATATATTTGTGTTAGAAAAGGAAATTGTGTGTATTAATCTTGTTGGCAAATAACATAAATTTAATACATATTAACATTTTATTAACTTTTGGATCCAAATTCAAATTTCCAGTTATTTGAAATAGTAATACCTTAACATATGAAACATAATAAATTGGAGACTCACCCAAAACAAATATATACATTACAAAATCCATCCAGAACAAAAAGAACATATCTACCCAAAACAAACAGGAAAGCCATATCTGTGTTGGCCGGAAAGGATCAGTTAGAAAGATCTAACCCAGAGGGACATGGATGTGTGAAATCTACTTGAGAATAAGAATGATGGAATGAGTAAAAGCTAAAGTTATAAATTGGATCTAATCCTGTCTGAATATATCAGCAACCACAGTGAGTGGCTGATGAACCAGAGACTAAAATAGGTAACTTGGAATTGAGAAATGTTTCCCATGGATGAGTACCTCACAGGAGGCAGAGTAGCCAAAAATTTAAAAGCACATGCCAAGAGACATCTGTCAAGTGTACAAAGGTAAAAAAAAAAAAATGGAGAGCCAATGTCTACCACAAAGAGAACAAGAACAAGTGCTCCCTTGGCATGTGATGCCACCACCATGAAATCGTCGGAATTAAAGATTAGTCAAATCCAGATAAGACGAAGAAATAGAACTAAAACAGACTGTTGGAAGTATCAGGGTGTTAAAATAGTAAGACCATTATCCCAATTTTGGAGATAAGCATCATGAAAACGAAACAAATCTGAACGAGGGAAAGGAACTAGCAAATTAGATGACTTCTGGAATATGATTAACCACCAACACATATAGTTGAAAATGAAAAGAGGAAAGTTAAGAGGAGAATTCAATGGAAGCCTAGCAGATCTAAAGAGAGAAGTACTGCTGCAGAAGTCACATTCACTAATGATTTAAATATCATAGTGAACCATACTGGCATGGATAACAGAAAGCTCCACATTCAATGAGGAAAACAGATGGTCCCAATTAAAAAAAGAAACTCCCTGAATAGCTGAGAATGTTAGGTAGGTAATAGGAAAAACATATCAAACTGAAAAATCCAACCACTTGCGCTGTATGTGTAAGAAACCGATGAGTAAGTTATGATCATCCTCATTTGGAAGGAGCTAACCAAAGCCAGTTGTCCAAGTAGTGGTGTTAGTAAAATCTTTTAACAAGTTGGATAAAACACAGAGAACCTGTTAAAAAGACATATATAACAAAAAAAAAGTTAGAAGGGCAAGGGAAGAAACTGGTACTGAATCATGTGGTGGAAAAAACCTCAGATAGCATACTAACAAATGAAAAATAAAAACAACAAGGGCATGCCCAGACCTGCAGAATCACCCAATTGTGATCAAAGAATACATATTAAAGTGGGAAGAATCAAGTGATTGCAGTGGAACTGATCAATCTAGAACTCCAATCTGTATCAATAGTATAAGACAAATGGAACATGAATAAAGATGGCAATGACTCAGAATGCAACAAAGAAATGACCTTGTCCCCCAAAAATATAGCATCATTGATACCCCACATGATACCATACTTAATAATAAAATTAAGAACACAAGTATTAAGCTATGTTCAAACATGGAACTTTGCACAATTAGCTGTAATTCTGTGACAAGTATAACATCTTTAAATGTATTTTGGAGTCACATTTACTGAATTTTAAAACATTTCTTACCTGTGGTTTTCAATACTACAAAATACACCATAACCATCTTCATGCATTGGCATCACACAGCCACATACTGGGGTGTAACCAACACAGCTGGTAGACAAGATAAAATTTCCTTCCCCACCACTATAATAAATATATAACCACAGTATTATTAATTTTAATTTTCACTTTCAAGTTAGAAATGTAAGGCAGTTTAAACATTTGTGCTAAAAAAAAAATGAAAACAGAATCATAAAATATAAAAGTAACTAAACCAATTGTTTTGTTCACCATACAATAAGTATGCTGTACATTGACACACACACACACTAAAAGCCTGGGATGACTTTTATGTTCTTCATGATTATTTAAAGGAAAAGATATCAAACATTTTCACAACAATTATTATGTTAGCACAGCAGATTTGAAATCATAAATTTACAAACTTGCAGTAGTATTAAAGGGTTGACAAACATTTCAGTTACTTGACTAAATAACTCTTTGAAGCCTATGTAGATAAGATAAACTGATCAATATTTCAGGTTCATAATGTGGCAAAAATATGAATGACCACACATTTTATAACAAAGACCATATTCATAAAATTTTAACAGGATAAAGAGAAGAGCTTATTAGCACATTGAGAATGTCCCTTCCAACACCCCAACTATAACCACCCTTTACTTTTCATGTATTCATCCACTCTTTTCGTGAACTCAATTAAATTTTCTGTCACAACCACACTTGAGGGCAGCTCACTTCAAAAGTCAACCACCCTGTTTGAAAAGTAATACTATCTAAACTGCAGATGAGTCCTATGCTGCCAAAATTTGAACTTATGTCCCCTTGTCCTGTTGTTTTCACTACTAAAGACAAAAAAGTTTGGTGGATCTATATTATCAACACTTTTAATAACCTTGAACACTTTAATAATATCTCCTCTGACCCTTCTCCTCTCAAGAGAAAACAAGTTTAGACATTTTAATATCTTCTCATAGGAAAATAACTGAAAAGGTTCCACATGTATAAGGTAAGTAGTGAATCACCTTTTGGTCCAAGAAGGGTCAGTGAAAATATCAGGAGTATGGAAACCTTCTTCTATTGACATCATGTAAAGACCTAGTAAATGTCTGTCACAACCTGCAGCAAGGAAGATGGAGATAAAAAAATAATAATATAGCATAACAACACAGAAAGTAATGAACACTGGTACAACATAATAATAAATCATATTTCACATTAATTGTGGTGTGTGTGTGTGTATATATATATATATATATATATATATATATATATATTTGTACATGTTAAGAACTGTGTTAATATAATAATTTACCCCAGTCCATGTTAATCTTTGTACTATATCACACTATACATTAATTACACTCTCAACAGAATAATGTATTCTAGTGAATGTTAATTATAACATAAAGAAAATATACCTAGTATGTGCTAATTAAAAGTCTGAACACTACAATACACTTTAAGCTAATTTATCCTACTACATGTTAATCAGAGACTAAACACAACTGTACACTGAAATACATGATGAATCAGTCTCAATATACCCTATATATGTAGAGTATTATATTTTATTGCATGCCAATTAGAGTTGCATAAAATAGATATTGGAACATGTTAATCCAATATAAGTATAATAATACACAAGTGTGGATCATAAAGGATTCACTGAACACTCTGTTACTAATTAATTTAAATTTTTTCTCAAGGATGTTGCGTGTTATTCAGATGATGGAAAATTTGCAGACTTGGTGTATTTAAGTTTACAAAACTTTTAGGCAAGGTGATACACAAAAGGTTGTGGTAATTCGAGGGTAACATAGTTTACAATCATCTCACGTCTGCAGAATCAAGAGATCTGCAAATTCAACAAGCAAAAGAACAGGTGTAGTGACTTGTTACAAGTGAAATGATAGAGACAAAGTTGAAATCAAAATAACATAACATCCTTTACTTAAAATGAAGAGGGGTGGTTAATAACATTTATGGCAATTACTGTACTGTGAGGAAGATGAAGAGATGAAAGAAACTGTATCCAAACCAGTGAGTACTGTTTAGGTGTTGAGCACAAACCTGCATATAAAACTCAAAACTTTAAGGAAAAACAAACAAAAATTTTATCATATTTTAACAATTTTGTACTATAAATAATTTTATAATAGATATTTTGTCACCCTGTAACATTTATTTAGTGTAATTCATGAAGAAAAAAGTTCAAGCTTACATTTCTCCAAGTTTGAGTTTCACCTGTAAAGAGTGCACTTATAACTTTTCTTTTACAATTTTTCTGCCCATCCCAAGTCATAGGATTATATTTGTCAAGCAGAAATCTCCTGATAACTATTTTCAAGGTTTTGTTTCTCATGCAATCTTTTTTAATATATAGTTTTTTGTTCATAACTTTTTTCAAGACCTCAAAGCATGTTATCAAAACATCTATTAACTGTGGCTCAGTCTTAAAAATAGTTACCTCCAGAGTTTAACTACAGTTGGATAGAATACATTATAAACTACTTAAATGTAAAAGGTACCTTGTGGCCCAACAGAAAAGTGATTACAAGTAGCTCCAACAAATAAAACATTAAATTTTATTGGGAAGTTTATAAAACTTCAGAACAGGTAGTAACAGATCTGAAAAACTTTAAAAATGTCTTTGGATGTTGTTTCTGCTCCAAAATATGTTTTCATGATGATTATGTTTGTCTGATAGCTTCTAAAATTTTCTTTTGTGATAAGACATCAGGTAAGTCTAGTTAGATTTAGAGAGTATGGTAAGCTACAGCAATATATTCGAATGACACGCTGAAAATTATTGTTAAGTTCGTTGTATTCAAACAACATAGATAAGTAAAATAACTTATATACTGAAAACATACCATATTTATTAGCTGTAAATTTCTCTTGACCAAGGATGTTGTCAGGAAAAGTATTGTTTTTAATCTGAAACAAATCTACTGTGACAGGTTGTGCACCATCAATAAACCTTTATCAGTTTTTGCATTATTTTTTTTATGATATATATGGAAGTAGTGACTATAACAATTGGCAAAATAAAGTATCAAAAGAAACATGTTAATGAATATCAAACAAGTTAAAAACTGATTATATATACAGGGTGACTGTGAAGAAAGTATCGTGTACAGCTTTGGTATCCTCATCTATGAAAGGATATTTTGATAGCATATTGCATGTTGAAATGTGAACATGTTTAATGAAGGGAAACATCAAATATCTCAAGAAAGTTAGATGAACAAAACCAGAGGGTTCCAACTTTAAATGCTGAATTTATAAATATGTATACAGACATTTCAATATTTTATTAGTTATTCCTAAGAACTACATTTATATTTATTATATGCAAATGTTTACATTGCTCATGTTTTTGTTTCATTTGTTTTTCACTGTGTTCATATTCATTTCCCATATTTATTACTGTAATCTTTTCACTATTGAAAATGTAGACACATTATTTCGGTTTATATCTTGTGCTCAGTAGGATGTCTACATCTTGTTAAAGTGAAACATTGAGGATGTAATCTGTTTTCACTGGATACTGGCTGCTTCTGTTCATCTTCAGTAAACACAAAAGGATATTAATTTATTGTAAATGGTTCAGAGAATGTCTACCCGGATAATTAATGGGATGAAATCATTATCTTATGGTGATAGGCTAAGATTTTCTCTTGAGAAAAGAAGGGTAAGAGGATCTTATTGAAATTGTTAAAGATTATTTGTGATATTAATGGAATAAGTGCTTCTGATTTCTTTATGATACATTATGAGGAGAATCAGAGAACACAAACAAGATTATGATTTTGAAGGATTGGTTAGGTTGGTTTGGTGTTTTATGGCACAAAGCAGCTAGGCTATCTGTGCAGAACATCCAGAAAAAGTTAAAATTAAAGTAAAATTATTAAAATTCATAAAAAAAAATTAATGTAAAACAAAACAAAGTTTAAATTTTGAATTAAAAACATAAATAGCATTAAATCCAATGTTTACATCTAGTCTACAGCAGTAAGAGAAAAATTATAGTAATGCAAGTTGTAAAGGACTTTCTGTAGCATAATTATAATTATCATAACTCACCAGGAAGACTAACAGGCAAGTTCAAAATCCACCGTTTGTCACCTGAAGTTGGCCTTTCCAGTCCTGGTTGTGAGTTATTTGACATTACAGCTATTTTCTAATTTCAAATTGAACTAGATGTACTTTGATTCTTAAATACTTAAATTCTTTGATACATTAAAAAAGGTTTTATGTATAAATTAAAAAATTTAAATAGCATTAAAAGGATTAATGACCATTGAAAAACTAAAAACATTTCTAAGGTGGACAGTGTCACCATCGCTAATAACACTGTCTATCACTACAGATAAGCCCTGTAACAGAACATGTTTAAAATGGTGCCATTGTTGAGAATCATAACAAAGGCAATGCAGTAAAATGTGGCTTATTGTGACCTGAGTGTTATACAAACAACACATTGATGCATCAGTCCCAGATAAAAGAAAATAATGAGTTAAAAAAACTGTGACCAATGCATAGTTTAGTTAGAACCACTTCCTCTTTTCAATTCTTACTGAAGCAAGACAGCCAATGTCCAGTATAGGGTTTTATTTGGAAAAGCTTATTTTCATGTTGCTCAGTCCAAGTCGACTGCTAACTGGCATAAAGCCGAGCCTTGAATACAGGACCATAGTCCATGTATAGAACAGGCACAACAGTGATAGTGCCAGAGCAAATAGATTTAGCTGCTGTGTTGGTGAGCTCTTTCTGCGAATACCAATGTGGCCTGTTATCCAGAAAAACTGGATAGAAGTAGATGTTAAAGAGAAATGGGCCAGTCAGTTTTGAATATCGGCAAAAACAGGGTGTGAAATAATGTGAAGTGATTCCAGGGCCAGTAGAGAACTAAGCGAGCCAGTATAAACAGTGCAATTTAGTACTGCTTAGCTTCTATGCAATCCAGAGCAAGAAAAATGGTGTACAGTTCAGCAGTGAATACAGAAGCTGTAGTGAGGATTCTGGGCACAACTACCAAATCACAACAAACCATGGCAGAACCCACAGAGTTACCTGATTTTGAACCACCTGTATAAACAGGAATAGAATGATGGTTTGAAAGACATTCAGCAAATAACATACAGTATTTTCAATCAGGAGTGTCTGCTTTTCTCAGATGACTTAAAGATAGTTCACATTTGGGGACTGCAATAAGCCATGATGGGATGGGCCGACTAGTGAATTCATCAATGTTATCCAAGGACAGACCCAATTCATCCAACTGCACCTGGATACGAAGGCCAAAAGGAGCAATGGCAGATCATCTGTTCTGAAAAAGCATGGCCCACCGAGGAAGGAAAACACAATCCCAGGTGGGATGCTTTGGTGAGGAATGAAGTTTTGAAGCATATAGCAAAGGCAGTTGCTGATGGCGGAGGTGCAAAAAAGGTTCACGAGACTCTGTGTATAAGCTCTGTAATGGGGAAGTGCAAAAAGCCCCAGTGCAGAGCCATTGACCAGTGATCCATAGTTAAGTTTCAGTCGAATAAGAGCACAATACAACTTTAGCATAGAACACTGATCCATTCCCCAAGTGGTGAAAGAGAGGACACGGAGAATTTTCAGTGCTCTTGTACTTTTGACCCGTAGCTGCTTGATGTTTGGTATAAATGTCAGCTTACGGTCAAAGATAAGCCCCAAAAACTTTGTCTCAGGGACCAGAGGCAGCACAACTTCCCCAATACGGAGTTCAGGATCAAGGTGAATATCCCGTTGGCAGCAAAAGTGCATGCAAATGGTTTTAGAGAGAGAGAAGTTAAAGCTGTTTGCTGTGGTCCACTTTATTAAACGATTGAGGGCAATCTGTAACTGTTGTTCAATAAACCTTTTATTCGATGACTGACATGAGATGCGAAAGTTGTTGACATAGAGTCTGTTTACAACAGTAAGAGGGAGTTGTTCAGTGATGGCATTAATCTTTATAATGAAAAGTGTGACACTCAAAACACAGCTCTGAAGGACTCCAAGTTCATGTTGAAAAGAATGGAAATGTGTCGAACCGATACCAACTTGGAATTGTCCGTCCATTAAAACATTTTTAATAAAAATGGGCAAATGGCTATGTAATCCATATATATATATATGCCATGCAAAATGCCATACCTCCATGTTGTATCGTAAGCCTTCTCAATATCAGAGAATATTGAAACAAGATGTTTGAAAAAGGCTTCTCTGGCTGACATTTCAAGACGAATCAGGTGGTCCATGATGGAGCTCTGTTGTCGGAACCTACATAAACCATCCTCTCTAAGGTCTTACAGAGACAGCTGGCCAAAGCAACTGAATGGTAGTTTGAAGGAATCTTGGGATCCTTCTGAGGCTTAGAGAAAGGTAGGACCAATAGCACCATGCATCAGAAAAACATTCTCCTGCCAGATCCAGTTAAAAACAATCAGAAGAATAGCAGGAAAAGCAGGAGATAGATGGCGCAGCATTTTATAGCATACATCATCAGGTCCGACCTATGTACTGCCAGATGGATGAAGGGTCAGTTTGAGTTCAACCAGTGTATAGGGACGATTATAGTCATAAAGACAATCAGCTCAAAACGAAAGAGGTGATCAGTCTGCCCGAGTCTTGATGGCTAAGAAAGTGGAGGAAGAAGCAGAAGTGCTAGATACCTGGCAAAAGCTCTCACCTAGAGTATCAGCAACCCTCTGGGTATCAGCTACTTCCTGGCCATCAGAGAGTAAGATTGGAAGGGGGGACAGAATTATACTGCCCACTAACCTTTCGAATCTTGTCTCATATGATTTTGGAACTGGTGGTAGAAGATATGATGGTTCTGAGCTTAATCCAAGAGACCTTCTGGCTTTGAAGTCTTACCCACTGAGTATATGCATGGGCCTGCTGGAAAGCAATGCGGTGTAAGAGTATGGGATACCTATGAAAAGTATCCCAGGCTCGATTTTGAGCCTTCTGTGCCACATGGCAGGCAGGATTCCCCATGGACGAGGATATCGTGAAAAACGTGTTGAGGTTTTAGGAATACATTGAGCAGCTGCCTGTATAATACAGTTTGCTACTGATGACTTACAGATGATGGCAGGATCAAGTTCTAAGAAAGCAGTGAAAGAGGGCCAGTTTGCTTGAACCAGCTTCCACTGTGGCATGTGGGTTGGGTGGCATCAACCATGGCCACTCTCTCTCAAACTATAGGAAAATGATCACTGCCTCAAGGATTATTGTCAACCATCCACGAAAAGTGGGAGAATAGTGAAGGGGAGCAAATTGAGAGATCAATAGCAGTAAAGGACTAACTAGGTGCATGAAAATAAGTATATTGAAAAGAGAAAGGTTGTAATCAGAGAGCATATGCTCTACGGAGCAATATCAGCATTTCCCCAGAGGTGATGATGTCCGTTCAAATCCCCCAGGATCAAAAAAGGAGACGGCAACTGTTTAATGAGAGCATCAAGGTTTAATTGATCATAGGTCTCTCCAGGTGACAGGTAGAAAGAACAAACAGTGATGGTACGATCCAAGGAAACATGGATGGCTACGGCCTTGAAGAGTGTGTCGAGTGGCAAAGACAGGGTGGTCACATGCTGATCAACCAACAGTGCCATCCCTTCATGCATGTGTCCATCGCACAGGCTGTCATTTCTGTGCAAAGAAAATTGCCAAATGGTGACTGTATCAGCAGGTTTCAGAAATGTTTCCTGTAAGGAAAGATGTACAGGATGGTAGGAAACAATCAGCGCTTTGATGTCATCCAGATTAGAATGTAAACCTCGACAGTTCCATTGTATCAAGGTGGCCATTTTTATTTATGTATAGGCAAATTCTGTAGAGAGCCCTTCTGTTTATGACCACATTTTTTCTTTACTGTCTTTATTCGAGAGTGGTCTATCGACCTCCATGGATCCTGCCCTGGGTTGATTTGGCAGGTCTTTGCTGTTGGAAGAGGATTTCAGTAACTGAGAATGTGAACGAATGATTGTTTTGCATCTTGATGTGGGAAAAGAAGATGTAACCGAGGAAATGCTCATACCTGGAACCAAAGGAAGTGGGTCTTGGGATTTGTTGGAATGTATGTGATGGGCAGATTTGGATGTTGAAGTTGATTCATCAACTTTTTAACCATGGAAGTCAAAAAACTTTTCATTTGTTTTGAGAACGATTCTTTTGGAGGCACAGAGTGATCTGTCTGCACTCCCACTGTAGTAGTGAAATGAAGTGCAGCAGCACACTTATGAGATGAAGTTGTGGACAGCAACTTTCAAGCCTCTGGTCAAGTAATGCTTTGAATCATTTTCAAAGGCTGCACCTCTTTTTCTTCCAACCAGTTAGGGCAAGAACGAAAGTAGGAAGGGTGAGAGCCATTGAAAGTGATGCAATGAGGTTCCATTTCATACTCATAGGCACCGTACCAAGCACACATCAAGGAATTATGACAAGATGTCTTTGAGTGACCAAACTGCTGACACTAGAAACATCTGAGAGGGTTTGGAACGTATGGCCGTACCCTGCAATTAAGATAACCTGCCTTGATAGTGGCAGGTAGATGTGATGATTGGTTGGCATCATAATTCCATCTTTGCGAGTGGAGATACGCTTCACTGCAGAAACTCTTTGGGTGGAGAAACCAGCGAGAATCTCTGACTCAGGAATGTTCTTCAAATCCCTCTTGACAATAATTCCTCATGATGAATTCAAAGTAGCATGAGTTGTAACTCCAATAGGTATATCCCAAATTGCCTTTGAATGCCACCAATATATCACCAGATCAAAGCTTCTTTACTGAGTTTGGAGAGCCAGCATGTCCCTTCTGAATGAAAAAGGGAGACATTTGCCATAAAAGTTTGTCTGTAAGAGAATGTAGTATAAGAAAACGAAGTTCGGGTGTTACAGATGTTAAAGATTGCTGCTCAAAATCTTCAAAAATGTGGTCATTTACCTATGAACTGTTTTTTCACTATTTTATTTAAGTTTTTATTTGAAGGATCTATAAAAAATGAATATTTCGGTGCCCACTGACCCCACCCACCATGGAGCCCTACGAGGGGATGCACTACAATGTCAAACAAGGACACTGCAAAAACGCCAGGTTTCGTGAGCACTATACCCAAACACCAGCATTAGATACAATGTCCACAACACCTGTTCAGAACATCCAACACTGGTACTTGGTTGACCCTAGCCCAAGTGGACTAGTGGACTGATGCAAAGGGGGCCACTCCAAGGCTGCCTCTCTACAGAAATTCAAGGCCAAAGTGGTGTGTTAGGGTTCAACCTCTCAACCACCAGGATCCTCTTTTCCCCTTCATGGGTCACCAAGAACAGCCAATACATGGATGGATGTTTAGATCTGAGAAGAGGAAAACAGAAACAACAGAACCTTCCCTGGAAGGTCCCCTCACCACATACAGGAATCCACACTGAGGGGGTATCTGAAGCAAAAATAAATGCTACAAGAATAAGGGTAAGTGCACCTGACTGTTTTCAAATATTTTAGTATGTTAAATTAACCACCTTAATAACTAATTCATTCTATAGCATTAAGCAAGACAAAAAAGAAAAACATTCGAGTGCAAGTGCTGCCAAATGAGAAGTGATAGTTCAGAAGAGGTTCATAGAGGAAGGCACATCATTCAGAAGAGGTTCATAGAGGAAGGCACATCATTCAGAAGAGGTTCATAGAGGAAGGCACATCATTCAGAAGAGGTTCATAGAGGAAGGCACATCATTCAGAAGAGGTTCATAGAGGAAGGCACATCATTCAGAAAAGGTTCATAGAGGAAGGCACATCATTCAGAAAAGGTTCATAGAGGAAGGCACATCATTCAGAAGAGGTTCATAGAGGAAGGCACATCATTCAGAAGAGGTTCATAGAGGAAGGCACATCATTCAGAAGAGGTTCATAGAGGAAGGCACATCATTCAGAAGAGGTTCATAGAGGAAGGCACATCATTCAGAAGAGGTTCATAGAGGAAGGCACATCATTCAGAAGAGGTTCATAGAGGAAGGCACATCATTCAGAAGAGGTTCATAGAGGAAGGCACATCATTCAGAAGAGGTTCATAGAGGAAGGCACATCATTCAGAAGAGGTTCATAGAGGAAGGCACATCATTCAGAAGAGGTTCATAGAGGAAGGCACATCATTCAGAAGAGGTTCATAGAGGAAGGCACATCATTCAGAAGAGGTTCATAGAGGAAGGCACATCATTCAGAAGAGGTTCATAGAGGAAGGCACATCATTCAGAAGAGGTTCATAGAGGAAGGCACATCATTCAGAAGAGGTTCATAGAGGAAGGCACATCATTCAGAAGAGGTTCATAGAGGAAGGCACATCATTCAGAAGAGGTTCATAGAGGAAGGCACATCATTTGATTCCACTAGGGGTTGTGTGGAAGATTTGAGGCATGCATAATAAAAAAAAAGTTTGCATACAGAGGGCAGCAATAAATGGGAATAGCTAATTTTGTGAATGGACAGAAGTACTGTATCAGAATAGAGTATCTATCTTATTCTCTAGTTCAGGTATGTGATGATTAAATAGATGGTATGACTGGAAGCCTTATCTTGGTGAGTCCATAACTTATTAACCTTGTTTGTGTACAAAGCTGATATTTATATGTAATGCAAAGGGTCCAAAACTTTGGTTAATAACTACAGTTCAACTTGATCAACTGTATCAACTCTCCTCATCCATAACTTGTTTTTGGTACAGCATCATGCAACATTCATGAATTCTATCAAAGAACTTTGCCATATTTCATGTATCTCTTTTGGAGATTTTTCAAACCTAATTTTGAGTACAAAATGACAAAAGACCCATTAAAGTTATGAAGGTACACAGACACTTTGTTTATTATCATCATCTACTACCATTTTTCTTTGGCTAGGTATCATTCATGGAGTTTTCTACAATTTGCTTTGACTTCCTTGGTTATGTTGTGGAAGCAGAGGTGATCGTTTACAATTATTTTGTGTATAATGACCTTTGTATTATTAGAATTTCACCTGTAACTACATTTTGCACTTCCCACAGTTGAAGTATGACTCATTGCAAGTATTTTTTTTAAATGATCCTCATACTCTAAAAGAGAATCATACTCCAATCAACCTCTAATTCCATTACATACAAGGAGCACCTTCATCGTGCAATTTTAAGTGCTTGATGTAAACACATCTTTATGAATATTCTGTGTAAAAAGAGAAAGTTACATACTGTTCCCTAAAGCAAACAATTTTTGGTGATATTACACTACTTATGAAATACCAAACATTAAAATTCAATTCTGATGTATTCAGTTCCACTGCAATTTTAAATCATCTGTGGCTATCATGTGACTTGTTCATCTGCAGAGTAAAAATTGTTTTAATATACCATACTCTATATTATTTTATGGGCTTATTAGAACTTAACGTTCAATTCACAATATTATACACATTAATAAATATACATTTAAGTACCTACCATGATTTGCAGAAGCTTCTTTCATTAATTTGTCAACCTTTTCTACTGCCCTTTGTAACAGTTTTATTTGCTCCCCAGGTGGCTGAGAAAAAAGAAGGAATTTTCTGAAACAAGTATCTGTGTGACTTTTATACATTTTCTTGCTAGTAACCAAATAGAAAGTATTGACATAGAAGTAAGGAAATGGAATATTCAAAATTTTGTATGACAACATGCAAGAATAAGAAATATGTTTTCAACCTATAAATTTTAATGACAAGTATCTACATAATGTAACCATCAGAAACAATATCAGTAAAATGTTATTCTTTTTTTAGTATATACTTTATGATATTACTGCAATGAAAACAACAAAGGTAATAGATGATACTCGCATAGTACATTGATACAGCATAAAACTGGTGCTTAACTGTTTCCAGACTAAATATATCTCTGACTGTTCCTTCATATAGCAAAAATATGTAATCAAATTTCATAAAACTCATAGTTTGGGATGAAAGAACACATATAATTTGATTTAGTATTTCTATTATTTATAGATTGCAAAATTTCCAAAAAATCTCTTGTGACAGATTTTATAAATATCCTTGTAATCTTTGTGACCTAGCCAGCTGTGGAGTCAGAAGCAGAAGTCAGACATTTTGTGAAATGCAGTGAAAATTGCAGTATCAATAATCGAAAAACATAGATTCCTGCATATTTGCAAAAATCTTGTTTTTAACATTGATCAATCAAAATGGATTTCTTTGTCATTTTTTTCTCTTTTACATTGAAGACAATATTTTTCTTCCTGTAACAAGTTTTGTAAAAAAAAGTTCAGGGCCATTTATATCTTTTTTTCAAGCTATGTGGTTTAATGTGTTTCTTTTAAAGACTTATGAATGTTTTCAAGATCTGCTACAAACCTTATAACTGATATCCTGCTAGAACCATTCACAGATCTTTTCTAAATGCAGCAACTACTGTTTCATCTTGAAAATTTGTCTTCTTTATTCTAAAGTGTCCTTTGTAAAGTTACAGCCATCCTCTGGAGAATTCAGACTGTGTTACAAAGTTTCTGCAATGCTTTTCTTGAGGTAATACAATGCATCTAAGATATCAAAGATACACAGTCTACTTCAGGCTTGAAAGCCTTGAATGTCTTTGTTTTGTTTGTTAATCTGATTCTTCTGAATATTTGTATGTTATTCTTTGTTGACAAGAATGTCTCATGTTTCAGTAATGCTTTGAAGTGCTGTCACTTGACATGACTTCAGAATAGGTCACTCTGATAACCTACAGATATTTTATTATGTGTACATTCTAACTGTGAAGGTCATTCTCAGAAAAAGTGTCAAAAAGTGGTATCTAATGTGAGTTAAGGTTGTTCTCAGAACTGGTACTAAATGTGAATTACTCCTATCTAAACGGATCACAGATCAAAGACCATGCCATTGCATTTGTTGAATTGCATTCGAATTTTGACTGAACTACTATTTTATGAATTAATGTCAATAAGTTTGGTATCAGTTTGTGGATTATAGTTCAAAGTTTAAAATTAAGTATTAAAAAACACACCTAAATGTCAATTTTTGCAAGTCATGTGATGTGTTGAATACTAAGTCTATAATTTCTTATGAATTAGGTACTTTAATTAATAATACTGACAAGCTAGAATATAAAATAAGAACCTCATTGCTGAGATATGGTTTGTGCATTGAATCAAACATACTGTTGGAAATGGTTCCTTATATACATTTATTTCAATATGTGACATGTAAAAAAACCAACTGAAAACTTAAAATATCCCCCTAGTGGTTTTTAGCCATTTTAATGTCTTAATAAGCCTCCTCCATCTTTCAAACAAAGATTTCAAAGGGATAGGTTGTGTCTAAGTCTGCTCAAACTTTCATATTATTTTAGACCTAAATACAGCTTAGTTACTAAGCTTGATAAATTGTAGTTGAATTCTGTGATATTAGTATTGTAATTTATGATTTTTCAGTTATTCAACTGTATATATACATGTATATAAAAACATAAAAAAGACAATTTGTATCATATCCATCACATGCAAAATTTTAAAAGGCTTTGCAAGTTATTACAAACAGCAACTCAGTACAAAGGTCATAACTTGAAGAGATAATTCTTTGCTTTACATCTTTATTTACTGTTCTAAATTTTAAGAAAAATTAAGTTTAATAACTTATTTCTTAATAATCTATACACATGACTGATTAAGCTTCTGATTATAAAGATTTGCTTGAATAACAAATCATCCAGATTGCAATTAATGCAGAGTGGTATGTCTGATGTAACAATGGTCCTCTTTATAAAAGTGAAAATAAATGTATAACATAAATAAAAGAACTTAAACATTATTTATAACTAATATAACATAAACAGCAGAAAAAAAGTGAGAGAGAAAAACAAACCTTATAGTTGCTAACTCATCTTCAGCAATACTCATTTTTTTAGAAACTAAAACCTGATTCCACTTAAGTTGTCAATTAGAATGCACAAATTAGGAGACAATAGGATATATAATCCTGATAATAACTTTATTATATTCTACTTACTTTATCATCAGCCTTCATTTCTAATGACTTCACAAATTCCACCACTTCTGGAACACATGATCGACAGGTTTCTGTTCTTCCATGATAAAACTGACGAGTGGATGCAGTGACATATGTTGGAGGAAGGCTGTAGAAATAATATACTTTTAACAATTTGTTATACTTACAGGATATGAAAGCCAATTTTTAATGAGTCATTTGTTATATATAGAGATGAAAATCAACTCTGGAGGTTAAATGCAAATCCAGCAAAGTCCTTGGTTTGTGCCGTTGTCTGGAGGGAAGGACAAAGGAGGGTAGAAAGTGGATTCATTTTAAAAGAAATTCTAACACATTTTAAATTAACATTTAGACATTTATGCACAATTAATATTAGCATTACTGTTTTAACACTGTGCATCTCTTACCTTTACATATACACGTGTTCATTTTGACCAACCTTGTAACCATGATATTGTTG
Source organism: Tachypleus tridentatus (assembly GCF_004210375.1). NCBI lineage: Eukaryota > Metazoa > Arthropoda > Merostomata > Xiphosura > Limulidae > Tachypleus > Tachypleus tridentatus. The sequence goes on along the minus strand of NC_134830.1, from coordinate 60,338,036 downwards.
TACACATTTCTTTAAGTTTATTTTATTGCTATTTGAATTGTGTTTAACTACCTTGATATGAAATAAATTACCCACTTGGAGTGTAGAATTTAGTGTATATAAAGTTTACACCACACTATGTCCAATTACATGTAAAACAAGCCAGAAATATCTTTGAACTTAGTTTTTTATTAAGTTTCCTTGTACAAGCTAATAAGTTTTAACTTTTTTTTATGCAAGAAAAAAAAATTAGCACTTATCTTAATCCCAGGCCTGTTTACATTCAGATGACTGCTTTTGTAAGCCTTCTTTTTTGTAACTATGCTTGTTGTCTAAAAATAATTAATGTAGCTCTCAAACATGCTTTTAAAATATAAACAAGTGGATATATATATGGCAGTATAACAGAATTTCCCAAAACTACTGTAATTTATATGACTTTCTAAGTAAGCTATAGATATGTCAAAAATATTCCATTTCTCTTTGGAACATCAACTTCAATGTACATACACCAATATCTATTTGCAAAATGGAGGCTTTCAGCAAGAAAACAAAACAGGTTGTTGTTAGAATCATAACCATAAAATAGCTTTTCTGTCGGTTATAAACATGTACGCTGACAATTCAGTGTGAGAAAATGAGTGATTTCAAAAGCTCTTCAGTTGGGAGATGCTTCTGTGGTGCAATAAATTTATTGACATTATAAAAATTTAGAGACAACAGGAGGTTCTTATTTTATATTCTGGTCTTTTAGTATCTATTTTGTGTATGTCATTGGTGGAAAACCTGCAATCTGTATGAGGAGAGAAAGAAAATATATAATGGAGAGCTCAGGGAGTCATGTGACATGGAAAAATGAAGAATTATAATTTATTTAAATATTTTCCTTAGAAATTAAAATTTATATAATACAAACATATAGATCATAAACAACATTTTACCTCCAAGTTTACTGACATGCATTGCAAACAAAGTAGTTTCATTAAGTGTTGGTTGTAACTTTGTAGAAATGTTGTGGACATAGACCTTTTGACTCACATCCATGGGAGTATATTGTGTGTAATGACACAATTCTTTCAATGACATTTGTTCGTGAAAAATGTCACTTAGTTTGTATGCCATACTTTCCACTGCCATTTTCAAGTTCAAGCTTTCCTTCTTTGTTAAATCACAAGCAGCAGAATATTTCAATAAAAACAGCCAATCTCTCTCACCTTGTTCACGTTTCTTCATTGACTTTCAATAAATATTTTTTATCTCATTATGTAAGTGACAACAATACAGGTGTGTTAGCTTTAATACAATGGTAATATAGCAAGCACAGTTGATCCTGATTTAGACAGACTGAATGCCACTGGCCAAGTAGACATTCAGACTACTGTGTTTACTTTTGGAACTTCTTTCTAATAAATGATTTTTCATGAAATGTGCAAGAGATTTCCTTTTGCAAACTTTTTCTCATCAGATTTGCATCAATTTTGAAAGAGGCCAATATGCATGCTTTATAAAAGTGAGAACTTCCAAAACAAGTGGTAAATATTCATCCTTGTAAATACCAGAGTAAGTCCATTAAAAAACAAACAAACCTTGAGACTTTTTCAGTAAAATAAATACAAATTGAAAGCCATAGCAAATTAATTAAACTGTGTAGCTATTAAGGGTCGAATGCACTACGTGTAGTTCTAACTAACAGTGTCAAAGAACTTATCCCATTCCTTTTGTGGTGTAATCTTTCCCTGCTTTGATGATCCCAATATAGCATTGGTTAAGTCAATCTGAACACTATACATTTTAGTTTTCTGGTACATCAATTCATAATATTAAACATTTTTTCGGTAGTATTATATATAGTGTTGTCTTCACTAATGTGAAAGTTACTTTTAAATTATTGCATTTCTAACCTGTACAGCTAGCTTAAGTTTCTTCATTTTCAAGCATACAGGCTACAAAGAACACTTTCTTTAGCACATGACTAAATTAAACAGCAAGTCTCACTGAAATATATCTTACTGTCCATGAAGTCTGTAGTAAGCTGAATGCAGAGCTATCTGGAAAAATGCTTGAGGATGGAAGTTGTGAGGACGTAGAAATTCCTTTCCATAAAGTGTAAAAATTCCATGATGACAAAAAACATTAGCTGCCTACAGGAAAAGGCAAAGATTGTAAATAAGAATACATATTAAAGGTTACCCTTAAAATCTTTATTACTAGAGAATTCTTCTGAGATTACAATTTGTAAAATGTACGTTTTATAGTGTTATGCTCCACTGAGTGTTTTCAAATAAACTTCACAGTTCCATTATATTTCTATGTATTACATATTATCCTCTTCTTAACAAATGTTTATATAATATTACACACAACTGCCTCTAACAAACGTTTATATAATATTGCACATGATTTTCCCAAATGCTAATATAACACACATATGTTTATGAAGTATTGCACATGACCCTCCAAAACAAATGCAAATGTACCAATGCACACAACTCCTCTATTTCTTTATAAAAACAATAGGGATATGTTGTTCAAGTTAAGATAGTTATATTACTACTGTAGCTTATTTTCCTGACATATTAATCTAAATTACCTGTGATTCAAAGTGTAATGATAGTGTTACAGCACACGCCTATGTTATACAGGAATGAGCTTAGCAATACCCTCATAAACTCTGAAGTAATCATAAAAGTGTTCAATATGTGATTAAAGGTACATAATTTTGAAAGTTATGAATTTGTATTTGTTTTGTTTTTTTATTTTGCACAAAGCTACACAAGGGCTATCTACACTAGCTGTTCCTAATTTAGCAGTGTAAGACTAGAAGAAAGGCAGCTAGTCATCACCACCCACTGCCAACTCTTGGGCTACTCTTTTACCAACAAAGAATGGGATTGACCATAAAATTATAACACCCCCATGGCTGAGAGTGCAAGCATGTTTGATGCAATGGGGATTTGAACCCGTGACCCTCAGAATACGAGTCAAACACCTTAACCCACCTGGCCATACCAGGCCCTCAAATTTGTGTAAGAGGCATTACATTTTGTGTTTTTGCTTTGAGGTGTATTCCTTCATTATTTGTTAATTATTAATATGTTGAAGTTTTACACGTTTTGTTTTTTTCTTTGATTCAGCTGTCTCTTGAGTTTGTTTATGAATGATTTCAGCACACCAAAGATTTCATATAAACATTCAGTAAAGATTCCTTTCACATTTTAGATAAAATGTTTCTACATCAGTCAAATAAATCACATGAATAGCACAATTCCTAACACTTACTTGTATCTGAAACTCTTCATTTGCCTGTTTTATTGCTCTGATAATGTGTTCCTCCAAATGAAACTCCAATCTTTTAGGAGCTTTCAAGGTTCTCACTCTTTTCATACCCTAGAGAGAGAGAGAAAAAATCTTCTCCAAATGAATTACGTTTTCTACTGGGGCACATTTTAAAATAAAGTTAATTTTTGTTGTTATAATATTTATTAAAACCACATAAAAATTGTTCTCTAACACTTACTGGAAAAGATTAATAATTTACAACAGAAATATACTTCACATTCTTCTTTGCTATGTTAAGACAAACATATAGCAAAGATATTAAACCTTACTTATAATTTTTTCCAAAATGGTAAATTTTCATATATATTCCAAAATTATTCTATAGCAAACCATGAATGAAAAATTGCTTCACATTTATTATGGAAGTTTAATTCTTATGATAAATTAATTAATGGTTACTTGTAATAAGTATTACTGATTACTTCAATATCGCTGGACTTATATACAATGTTTATAGATTTTCACATGATATACATGTTGTTAAGAAGCCTGCAAAGTGATAATACCACTCTTATTATTTTTAGAAATAATACTCTATGCCAGTGGTTCCCAAACTGTACACTGCAGTTCCCCAGGGCAAACTCACAGGGGTACTGTGAGATATTTCAGATTTTTGAGGGAAACACAGCGATATCAACATTGTTGGATACCTCGCAAACAAATAGCTCAATGTACTTCAGAGTTTTAACATTAGATGGCGCTACATTCCTTTTGACGATGTTCTCCAATGTTTGAGATATCTTTCTGTTTACTTGTACTTTTGGCTATGCCAGTAACTTCTCGAACTTTCTTGTTTCTTAGATTTTATATATTACTTGTTGACTCTCTGGGTCTGTTAGTAATCGAAATATGTGTTTTATGCCTAAAAGTTTTGGCTTCAGAGTGCATGCTTCCAAGTAAACTAAAATGCCACTTAGAGATCAATCATCCTAACATGGCTAGTAAATCCCATGATTATTTTACCAGAAAATTAAAAGAACTGAAAGAACAAAAAAAGGTACATTTTTGGAACAAGCATCAATACCAAGCAGTGCTTTGCAAGCAACTTACAAGGTGTCATATAGAATTGCAAAATGTAAAAAGCTTCACATCATCTCAGAAGAACTGATTTTACTCACTGCAGTGGATATGGTGAACATTATGGTTGGTGAATCTGCAGGAAGACTGCTTTCAGAGGTGCCTTTATACAACAATACTATCAGTCGTACAATCCATATATGGCCAAAAACATCTACAATCAGCTAGTTGAAAAAATGAAAGGGAAGGAATTCAGGTTACGGTTAGATGAAGCGATGGATAGTAACAAGGATGCTCATTTGATTTGCTACACACAGTTTGTGGATGGTGACAAAATTGTTAAAGACCTTCTCTTTTGTTAAAGTATCACAGCTACAAAGGCTCAAGACTTGTTTGAGATCCATGACACTTTTCTGTGTGAAAACAACTTAGACTGGACTAAGTGTGTTGACGGCTGTACCAATGGTGGTAGTTCTATGTTCGACCGTTACAGAGGATGACAGGCACTCACAAGAAACAAAGTTCTTGATGTACTATGAACCTAGTGCATAATCCACAGGGGAGCCCTTGTATCAAAGCACCTGAGTTCTCCACTGAACCTAGTCCTGGAAAGTGCACTGAAAGTAGTGAGCTTTATAAAAAGTCAGCCACAGAAGGCAAGGTCTCTAAAAAAAAAATTGTTACAATATGGGATCTGAGCACACATCTTTGTTATACTACTCTAGCTCACAATGGCTCTCCCATGGGAATGTACTGTCCAGTGTATTTGAATTATGACAGGAACTATACTCTTATTTCAAAGAAGAATACAAATGTACTAAAACTTCTTGGATCTGATTTTTTTGTCAAAATTAGTGTACCTGTGCGATCTCTTCAAAAAACTGAACACATGGAATCTCTCTCTGCAGGGAAGCAACAAGAACATTCTGAAACTTGCAGAGAAGGTTTTAGCCTTCAGAAAAAGGTTACTACTATGGAGAAAAAAAAAATGAATGAAGATGGTGGCAAAGACTGTTTCCTGCTGTTGCATCAGTTTGTTACATCCAATGAAGTTAATTTGACCCATGAACTAAAATCTGATTTTGAGGAGCACCTGAAACAGCTCAGTGACTGGTTTGAAAATTACTTTACAAAAGATATGGAGAATGCATGGATTCAAGATGCAGTCAAGGCTAAGGCCCCATCTGAATTTACCTCTGCAGAAAATCTTCTGAGTTGTCTTCTTGTGACAATACTTTAAAAACAAAATTTGGCAGCATGGAATTAAATTAATTTTGGATATCAGTCAAAGATGAATATCCACTGCTCAGTGCTAAAGCTCAGCAAATACTAATTCCATTTGTGAAGTCACATCTCTGTGAAGCTAGAATTTTGGTGGTTGCTGTGATAAAAAGCAAGTACCATGCAAAAATCAATGTGGAACAGGAAATGAGGGTAGTGGTGTCCAATCTGATTCCAAGGTTTGAGAAGCTGTGCAGTGCCAAACAAGCACACAGATCCCATTAGTAATTGTGATTATTTAAAAAGGAAATATAAATATTGTTTTTACTTTCAATTTACATGTATTATTATTATTTCAAATGGCTACTAAGTTTAAGTTGTTAGAACTTAAATACTTATTGAGTATTAAGTTATTTGGACCTAACTACTAAATAAATGGAATTGTTAGGTTTTTTTTTTTGCTTAGGAGCACTGTGAAATAATTGCTGAGACACTAAGGACACCATGAACCAAGAAAGTATGGGATACACAGCTCTATGCAACAGATTGGAACTGTCAAGAAGAGCCATTACATGTGGAGATAAGAACAAAAAATATCAATCAGGAATGTACAAAAACAGTATATACCACACAGATATCAAGTTATCTTTATATATATATACTGGTGAATGAAGATAGACTGTATCCCAACCACAATGTACAATGTGAGTCATACTTCTTCAGTCACCTCCAAAACCTAGGGTACACTTTATATCCCATATTGTACCCTGGGATCTTTTTGATTGGTTTAGCATTTTTTATTTTGTTTGGGCTTGTTTTGTTTGTAACAAATTATCATTAGTCAAAGGTCTAAATTTGCTATTTTTAATGCAGTCCTTCCTTTGGTTTTATTTTACTCAACTGTTTAATATTAATACATATATACACATGAATGTGATGAAGATGTACATCTTCTCAACCAATGTTGCAACAAACTATAAGTCTTTATAAAGTAATAAGCAATTACTGCAGAACAATGTGTGCAGATAAAAATTATGTGTTTAATATTTAGATTTTTAGCATAATGTTGATACTATGCAAAAATTGTTATTCTTCTTGTAAGTAAATTATTTTACTTAAATTATTGTTATCTGAACTGTTGTCAAAGAAAACCTAACCATACAAACCACTTAAGTAACTTCTTTATACTGTTAAATGTGATCCTCGTAAATAAATTTAATGAAAACACAACAAGCTAATATTTCAAAATTGCATTTCACTTTTCTGTAGTAATGACACTTAAGTTTATAAATCTTTACATATAACTAACTCAATGCTTGTTTTTCTTCTTCTTTTTAATACACAATTTTTTCAAATACTGCTGATTTCTCATTACAGAATGGTTTAAAAATACAACCTAATTTCTCATAAACCATATTAAAATATAAAGACACTACAACTACCTATAAAATGTTCCACAATTTCTGGTAATTATAGTATTTTATATGATACAACAAGAGTAAAATAATGATCCATACCTTCCAACTTCCTCCACATTCCACAATTGCTAAATATATATAATGACTCATAACCATAGTTACAAGCCCATCAAATGGAGTGTGCTGAAGAACAAGTGTTAATATCAATGTTTTGTTTTCCACACATACACAAACAACCCATTAGAATCTTCTTTAATTCAATTAATCAAAAGTAATACATTTTAATTTCATGTATTAATTTCTATTATACTGAATCTTGGAGTCAAACATATTTGATCCACAAATCATTCAGTTACGATTAAAGAAAACATTAAATGTGGGTAAGTTTTATAATAAAGAGAAAACATGAGACAAAAATGATTAAGCTGAAAAATCTGTCTTTAAAACTCATGTCAGAGTTTGTTTTCTTGAAATGTAAAATTCCAAATTTGTTTTAAATTATATATTTTAGTGCATGTTCTAAAGTAGTACTTGCATCAGTCTTTAAAATGAAAACAATATCATGATATTAAGGGATGGAACTACACACTGCTAATCAATACCTTAGAAAAAAACAAAACAATATTTGTATTCAGCTCACCATCAACAAAATCACATTTCAATATCGTTAATCTATGTTATATAATCCATAAAATATCAATAAAATAAATTTTACACGACAAGAGAGAATGACCATATATGTAATCCAAACTTTCAAGTGCGTCAAATAAAAATGTTAATTTTTTCCACAGTATTTATGATTCAAAATTCACATAGAACACACATGCATGGGTTAGAACTAATGAGTGCAGAGCAAGACAAAACAATGTAGTTTCAAACACCTAACATTTTATTTTATAGATACATAGAACTTTGAGGTTTTAAATAACCAAAACATTACTTGGTTCTAAAGCTCAATAACATTATGGGGAATATAGATGAGTTAATGTTGGATTAAAAAATATATACAATTCTGACTATGCTTCTTCTTTTGGTACTTACATCTGCAGAGAATCCAACCCTTCCATTATTAAAAAAAATGCTTGTTACAGATTTGTCAGCCCAACGGTTGAAGCAATTGCCAGTTAAACTTTCCAGTAATGCCTAATGAAACAAAGTTGAATATATTACTTCATGTATACATGTAAATGGACAATTCACAATGCTCATCTTGGCTAAAAACATTAATACAAGCCCCAGTTTTTGTTCAAAACTATAGGGTACTCTCTTTATTTTCCCAGTTTGCCAGGATGTTGTATAATACATCTAGATAATGCAAGCTTTTTAAATGTGGTATTGTTTTTTCTGTACAACTAAATATCCAGAGTATATTTAATTATAATCAGTATAATGTGTAATAAATGAGAATATAGATGGCAAAACAGGAAAATTCAAATACTAAACTGCTATAAGAGGGAAAAAGTCAATACTCTGATCAAAACCTTTTACTGAAAAATTAAAATTCTTTTTGAAGCCAGATGCAATGCACAACTGTAGAAACTCACCTGCACATAGTTTTTTCTTTAAAAAAACAATTGATAAAACTATCTGGACTTCATGTTATTTTCACTAATAAATTTCTGTATGGGTTCAGTCGATTTGATCAATCTTGTAACCACCAAATAAAATTAGGAAATAGTTATAAATTATGTCTTTTTCATTCAAGAATGATTACAGAATATTATAAAAGGGAAGTGTTTAGACTAAATAGCCTAAATCTCATAACTTTATATATTTATATAAATTTATTCCTTTTATTATATTGACCTTTCAGCTGTGCCTGGCTTACAACACAGAAGTTACAATGACGTAGTACACATACATTGATGTTACTGTATCCAAAACCTAAAACTGAACTTTAGTCTTTACAAAGTGACCCCTCTTGGCTGTGTTTTAGTGGACTAGTAATTTGCAATATACAATCAATATACATTATATAAGTATATATAGATTATTAAGAAATATGTTATTAAACTAATCAGTGATGACAAGAAAACCCACTTGTAGAGAAAAATATATATGTAAAAATGGCTCATTTGGGTTGAGAAAATTTTTCAACCCAAACGAGCCATTTTTACATATATATGTTATAAAACTAATTTTTCTTAAAATATAGAACACTAAATAAAAATGTGAAGCAAACAATTATCTCTTCCAGTTATGACCTTTGTACTCAGCTGCTGCTTGTCATAGCTTGCTAAGCCTTAAGAAATGTAAAGGACGTGAAAGAAAATATTTTAAGTATTTTATACAAACATTTTAATAACCCAAAAATCCTAAATTATTTCACTGATACTATAGGATTCTATTATAATTTTCTCAAGTTGAATAACTAAGCTGTATTTATATCTAAGAAAATAGGCAATAGACTAAACTTATCAGTACAAAAGTTGGTCTCAAAAGAAAAATAGAAAGTTGTTGTATTTCAAAACAGCTCAGAAAATTACTGAGGGAATATTCTGAACTTCCAAATGGTTTTTCACATGTCATATATAGAAGTTAGTGTATACAAGGGACCACTTTAAAAAGTGAAGGCCACTGTATTTGATTCACTAAATAAAGTGATAGCTCAGCAAATAGGAAAGATATGATGTTCTTATTTTATATTATAGCTTGTCAATATTAGTAACTTGAGTACTTAATTTGTACATAACTACAGGCTTAGTATATTGACATCACAAATATCTAATTTGAACCAGAGCTGTATTCAACATACCACGTGGAACACAAAAATCAATATTTGTGTGCATTTGTTTAATATTTAATTTAAAATTTAAAACTTATATAATGTATAATATGAAAATTTGAATTATAAACTACAGTTTTATACCAAAATTAAGAATGTAAATTTATAAATTAGTAGTTCAATAACATTTTGAATGTAAGCCAACAAATATGAAGACATGGCCTTTGACCTGTCACGATAGGGTTAATAAATGAGAAATTAGCCTCTTACAAATTATGGTAGAATAATATTTATTACTTTAGGTGAAAGAACTGGTTATTAATGGGTACTATCTGGTAAATAGGAATTGAAAAGAATCATTAATTAAGTCAAAAATAATAAAATACAATGTTTTTATCCATCTTATATATTATACATGTTATTATATACTCTTCAAAAAAAGACACGCAAAAGGGATATTTTGTTTATTTTAAAAAAAAATATATGTAATAACGTTACAAGCTCAGAGTATGTGATGTTACACATATTAAGGCACTGATTGTCAGACCAAAATGACAATAAAAGTTGTGCACTTTGAAAACGGAGGAAAACATTGGATTTTTCGCCAAAACGCATTCGTGTCCAATAAATTTATTTGAGAGATTTGCATGTTCTGCAATTGCAACATGTGCAAAATCCCTATAAAAATGATGGGTTCTCAATTTCCATAGCTCAGTGTTAAGCCACCGACACGCAAATACAGTTACGCCAAGACTGACTGAAGCACAACGCAACAACGCCATTGGTCGCTTGGAAGCAGGCGAAACTTGATCAGATGTTACCAGAGCTGTGAATGTCCACCCAAGCACCATCACAAGGCTATGGAATCATCACCAACAACATGGATCAGCTCGTGATCGTCCACGATCTGGCAGACCTCGTGTGACCACGCCCGCACAAGATCGCTACATCCTGTTACGTCACCTTCGGGATAGGACCACCACTGCGATGTTTGCTGCCTCAACCATACCAGGGCTGCGTAGGATTTCTGATCAGACCATACGCAACCGTCTGAGAGAGTATTAGGCTCCATGTGCAACCCATCATGGTAAACGTCAACGACATTTTTCAACATGACAACTTCCGTCCTCACACAGCCCGACTCACCACTGTCTTCTTGAGACACCACAACATCAACGTTCTTTCTTGGCCCCCCAGATCACCAGATTTAAACCCCATCGAACATCTTTGGGACGAGTTGGACCGACGTTTGCACAGCGACAACCTCACCCGCGGACTCTACCTCAGCTTGCAGCAGCTTTGCAGGCTGAGTGGACAGCCATTCCACGGGATGTGATTCGTCATCTCATCGCTTCCATGGGCATGAGATGCCAAGCAGTTATTGATGCTCATGGGGGGCATACTCATTATTGATGTTGAGTGACGTTAAACTTCAACTAGTGAGCGTGGACTTCACCTTTGCAGACTTTGGATGTTCAGCAGTGAATGTGCAAAGTTTCACACATGTCATACAGAACTACCCGGAATAAAGTTGTTAACAATTTGTCTCAAATTTTGCCATTTGAGTTTCTTTTTTTGAAGAGTATATATATTATATTCACATGTTCAGACATATAGATACATACATTTGTGGATGAACAATACCTCTGTGTCTGTTTTTGGTTCATTTTCATCTATTACAAGCACTGAAATAGCATCTTCAATCTCCTGAAGATAAAGTTCATTATCGGGATGGATGTTTATCAACCACTGTCGGTTCTGAACAGTATAAATACTACATTTACTATCTATAAGTAAAAGTACACAAAATATATAGATATATATGCTAAAATACTGTTCTATATTTAAAAGATGTATATAATTTTGGTTATTTTGAATGTTATAAAGGTAAGTCAAGACAAAACAATTCAATAAATTAATTTAAATGGTCCAAGAAGCAGCACCACCTGTTGTCTTTAATATACCAAACTTGTTCAAAGTTTGACCTGACAATTCAGAAAATGTAATTTTCATGACAAGAAAATAATAATGAAAGTACTTCAAAGAATCAATTTTGTTGTAACTATATAAATAGATAACAAACATATGTTAAATAATCAAATGAGTAATATAATCAACAATAACATATTTTATTAAGCTAACGAGGTGAAATGTTTGGTGTTAAACACAAAGTTACACATTATGTTATCTGTCCTTTAGTCACTGAAAACCAATTTTTAATGTATATGGTCCAGACAAGATGCAACCAGTTGTTGGGGTTATGTAATATGATTACATTAAATGATCCTTTTGCAATGATGATTGAGGGAAAAAGAGAAAGGTAATAAACTTTTCTCTCGAGAAAGAGCTAACTCGTATAATATTTTTTGTTTCATCTGAAAAAGAAACCATTGACTAAGAACACCAGATTCTGTTTTATGAAGTTAGTTGTCTACATAATTCTAAATATGCTTTACCTTGGCCCAAGTTGTCCTATCTGCAACTGTCAGAGCTCCAAGGCCCAGTCCTTCTGGATGCAACTCACACCACTGTTTAATGAACGAAAGTTGATGAGCTATTTCAGGTGGTGAGAGTGGCATCTCTTGGTGGTCAATAGCATCAAAAGTAAAAATGTGTCCTCGGCAGAGAACCAAAATATTTACAGGTCCAACAGGTCCTTCTGATTCTTTAGAAAGAAAAAAATCACTTATGTTAAAGGAAATACTACTAAACAAAGTTGTTACATATTTACCCAAAACAATCTAATATCCTCTATAAAATTAATTTCTCTATTATAATCACTTTCATTGAGCTGACTTTGAATGTCAGACTAGATTGTAATTTCTGTTCATCTTTAGGTTAAAATAATTTTCATTTTTACAGTATTAATGAAGACATAAATGTTGTAATATGAAATGCAACACTTCTCTTCTTTAAACATTCTCACAATATTTATAAAAGTTTTTATCATGTATGAACTACTACTGAATGATATTTAAAAAAACACAAGAGGTCATAGCTGAGATTAACATGAAACAATACCCTTTGTGCTGTAAAGCATAACATTTTTAAATCAGCAGTATCAACAATATTAAATATACTTAACCCTCTTGTCCCAGGTATCCTTCACTGCTCATGACATGAGGTTTCAGTGTCTTACATTCAGAATTGTAATTGAACTACTTTCTGTTTATATTATACTAATATAGCATAAAAGTGTTGGTAACAACCCATGTGTTAATGACATACAAGAAATAATTTAAAAGAAACAAAAATATCAAGTAATCTTTCAAAAACATATGGAAAAAAGTTAAACAACACTATGAAATTTTCCTTCTATTAAAAATATTATTTTACAAGCTTTCAGTCCAATACTGAAATCTGGCAGAAAATTTTCATGTATAATATATAAAACAAACTGGACAGTTCACTTTTGCTGAAGGCCATGATACTAGTGTTAAAGCATAATGGAAGATCATTCAGTTTTCTAATACTAAATAAAGGAGCTATTCAAGTTAATTCATAGAAAACAATACTAACAGAAGACAAACACATCCAAGAGCTGGTGGCAAGTGCTGCCAGCTAGTTATCTTCTCCTTACTTACATGTTCAAAATTAGTGGCAGTGTTTATCAAAACATCTGATTTTTCCTTAAGACTCCTTACGCCTCTAATGGAAGAGTAAAGATATCTGTTTCCACACCAACCAAGACAGTGGAATAGAAAGCAGCAAAATAACTCCATTTCGGAAGAGGGGATGCCATCTTTCTAAACCTCAGGATGAGAGATATTATTAAAGGCTTTGATTTTCTAAAACCTCCTTCTACACAGTCCACTTAGTACACTATCTAGAATATGATGGATGGGAATCTAAGCAGTTGACACAGCAAGGCTCCAACTGGCACTTACTGCAGGTATGATCTTTGTTACCACAACAAGTGCAAGTTAACTTATCACAGCAAATCGTTTTTGTGGGTAAAATCTCTGACAATAAAAACAATAGAGATGAATGACAATATGTAGTCAGACTGTAAAATTCAATTCAGAACTATTTTAACAGTATTTAGGTGTTAAACATCAAAATAAAAACTATCAGTGGCTCAGATATTCCACTTTCGTGAGTGGGAATATGTCATCACTTCTTGATAAGAGAGGCCAGCGTGAATTACCGACTCTAAGAGTATCAGTAAGACCCTTCTCAACAATAATTCTTCTTGAAAAGTTAAAAGGAGCATGCAGAGTACATTAATAGGTATATCTCAGTACATTCTGTCTGTAAAAGAAGTTGGTTATAATGTGATCATCATGTTTTGACCAACAGGTTTCCAGAACTTAGTTCCTTACCCAATGATTCTAAACATTGGATGAAATTTTTGGATGAAAAGTAACATCTTGTATATTACCTTTTTGTAAAGAGAATGTAAGATTAAAAATCAAAATATAGTAGTAATGGAAAGAGGTGACAGAGCCATTTATGATTATTATTATATTTCCTTCAAAATTCCATAAGAAAAGAATAACACTCAATACTCACCATGGAGTCCTACAAGGGGATGCCAAATTAGCTAGCCATATTGGGGTTTCACGTACACTATACCCAAACATGAGCACCTGGCATAATATTCACAATGCTCAATGAGAATTCCCAATATTAACTTTCAGTTGACCACAGCAACATAGAAACAATTAACTGACCCAGGTCCACCTATCCACAGGAATTCAAGGGCAATGTGGTACACTGCAGTATCCCTAACACCATTCAACCACTAGGATCTTCTTCTCCCCTGAACATGTTGCTTTGCTTGGCAAACACACAAGTGGATGTTTGTACAGACAAAACATTTCCAGGGAGGTCTCTTCACTAGATACAGGGACCCATTCTGAGGGATCCATATGAACCAGAAGCTATAATGATAACCAACTTGCCATTAAGAAGTCCTTATCTAACTCAAAAAGAATATCCCTAGGACCTCCAAGAAAGTAGTGTATATTAAAACCTCAACATATCACGTTACATTGCAGGGCTTGACACTGCAATGACAGCAGGTCAAAATCATCTTAACCATCTTTCTGTGACATTTTGAGCAATACTGATCTCATACAATTTCAAATAAGTTGAAAGAGTCTTGAATTGATAAAATATTTTTTATGCACAGCATTTAATCTTGTACATTAAAAATTAGAAATTTACATAAACTCTCTTTATGATAAATTCAACAATATAGAGGGTGTCCCAAAAACATGTATACACACTTTGAATTATTATAACTCATCAAACTTTCTTTTTTCACAGGTGTAACTGATTTGAAGTAATGGCAGAAGCAAGACTAAGCTTTGAGAAAAGGAAATTTATCTTAAAGTGCTACTGGAAGTGTGAGTGCATAGCTGAAGTGTAAAGACGGTTTAGAAGGAAGTTTCAAAAAGATCCACCAATGCAACTCACCATTACTTGGATCAGAGATAAGTTTAAAACAAATGGAACTGTTCAAGAGTCCATAAAGGGCATTCTGGAAGACTACGGTTGTCTTGTCCACCAGTCCCACACGAGAAGCAGAGCTGTTGGAAAGTCTCCACTGATCTCCAAGAAAACCTGTTCTGCAAACAGCCCGTGAGACAAGAATCCCAAAATTGAGCATCCTTCGCATGTTGAAGCACATTCATTGAAAATGTTTTATTCCAGCATTAGTCCACGCCCTCAATGAAGATGATCCTGACCAGAGAATTGAATTTTGTGAATAGTACCTGGTAAAATCTGCAGAGAATGCACAGTTTCCAAACAAGATTGTCTGGAGCAATGAGGCCACATTTAAGTTAAATGGCTCAGTTAATCGCCACAATTACACCTACTGGGCACTTCAGAACCCACATGTTATGGATGAACACCATGTAAACTTACCAGGAGATACAGTGTAGTGTGGATTATCAGTGTTGGGTATAATTGGTTCATTATTTTTCGAAAACACAGTCACTGGTCTCATTTATCTGAACTTGCTGTAAGAATCTGTTGTGCCACGCATTCGAGAACAATTTGGAGATGAGAAATATTATTTCCAGCAAGATGGAGCACCTCCCCACTACCATCGTAATGTGAAAGCCTATCTTGACAAAAATTTGCCAAACAGATGAACTGGGCGAAGAGGTAGCACTGAATTTCCCCCACGATCACCTCTAGACTTTTTTTTTATGGGGATGCATCAAAAATAAGGTTTATAGCACAAAACCTGCAACAGTCAATGAGCTGAGAGCAGCAATTGAAAGAGAATCCTATCTGTCTGCATTATAAGCAGTACCTGGATCAGAATGGTCATTAGTTTGAACACCTGTGATAACTCAAAAGATTCTACACTTGTTTTCTTAAACTTGGATTATAAAACCTAGATATATCTCAATAAACATTGTATTTATAATCATTCAAAGAGTGTATACATTTTTTGGGACACCCTGTATTTAGTTACATCATAACATTACATTAAGAAGTGTTGGGTCAAATATATACCAAATATAAGAGGAGAATTAAGATCATCTATTGACTAATGACAAGCATACCTCTCAGATGCAGTGATTGTATCAATGACAAGGGACCATCACACTAATGTGACAAATGAGATTATTTTTCAGTAAGTTCCTTCACATCAGACTCTACCTCTGACAATCTTGAATTGGAGTGTACTCATACTCTACAGGTTTGATGAGTGATACAGTGTCAAGGAAACTTATTTATTAGCCTTACTTTGCTAATACGTGGTGTTCCAAAAACATAATTTAATTTCACCTCTGCTTTTCATTTGTTGAAGAGTAATACAACTATAAAACCCTGTCTCTTAATAATTTTTTTAGAATATTATTTTTTTACTTAGTTGTCACATCTTCGTCTAGGTACCTAATGGTGAAAAAAATGAGAATAAGACTGTGACTCTTTTAAATAATAACAAATTATTTGTGTTACTAGCAAGAATACAGTTAAATTTTATAAGAACTGTGGCTAGTTTCTCAGTACAATCCTTATTTTCATCACTTATATTTTTAAAATTGTCTCCACTGAAAATAATACCATTCCATTAAGCATATATATAGTGTTATTAAGTTACATGCAGTCGTAAAATACTAAAAAATGAATTTTATGTGACAAGTTTTAATAAAATTTGTTCAAGATATTCAAATGAAGGTATAGTGATTTTCACAATATCTTGATTTTATCCACTTATTAAAAATGAAAACAATGACCTTCACAATGGGAACACTATTACAACAAACTAAATTTTATACATAAAAGCTATTACTATTTCCATTACCATCATTTCTGTGTCACAAAAATTAGTAGTTATATATATATATATATATACAGTGCAAACCTTGTGAATTTCATATGACATCTACCACACTGTGAAAACTGACTAGTGTTTTACTTTGACAGTTCTCATTTGAAGAAATAATTGATAGCTCACGATACATGATTGTTAGAAGGAAATTAGTTATTTTTTAGGTCTTGACATTACAGTAATATGCTACTTGAAAAACTTAGGCAAGTCACAAACTCTTGACTGGTTTGTTGATTAATGGTATAAAATATCCTTTTACTGACTTCTTCAGTTTATATTTTCTGAGCACATAACTGTATTGCCTTTTAACACAAGAACCAAACAAGCTGTTACTTTCAAAAATGCATAGAGCATATTATTAGTGCTACTATAATAAGTTTCTTTAATATATTTCTAAGATTTTAGATAGAAATCAAACACTGAAGATATACAGGGGGTAGTAGAGAAAAAAAAAGTACCTCCTCTTAAATATGTTGTCAATTTATTGTATCTTTTATTAGATAACAAAAAAAATATGTAAAACTACATGTTTTTAGAATGCACTCAATGAGAAATGTTCAAGTATGATCTCAAATCCTAATTTTAATGCTGGCTTTCATAAAAACCTGAACTTTTCAAGATTTTAGTTACATTTTCTCACAAAAGGTGTCATGCACCTGTTGTAGTTTCATAGATCTACTTGTTTCAATTAGCCTATAAAATGATCAAGAAACGGATCAAACAGATCTCGTCAATTGCATTCTAAAGACATATAGTTTTTAAATATTTTTCTGTTATCCAATAAAAGATATAACAAATTAACAACATTTGCAGGGGGCACTTTTTTGTCCACTCTTTGTAAATGCAATAAAAAATACTTCGAAGATGATATAAAAACCTTTACACAATGCAAACAACAAATACATAAACTATACTCTTTTGTTTCTTTGGGAACTTAACCAAATCTTATGCATGCAGAAGAGGATTTGATTTAACCATTACTTTTTATTAAAGCTGAACTAGATTTACAATAATGTAACACTACAGGATAGCAGACTAAGTATTATCTTTTTCTTAAATAGATATTTATTAATAAACTTAAATTAAATAGAACCTTTTCACTCACAGCATTATCATGATTTTATGGGTAAGGGCTCGGATTCTTCTACAGTACTTGTCTGTGAAACATTGGTGATAAATTCAAACAATAAAAGGACAGCACACAATCCACTTGTTTTAAAATAATATATTTAAAACAAGTCAAACTATGTGCACAAATTCTATACACTACAAATTTCACAGTTGTATCTTAAACTCTAAATAACTCTCTTTTCTTGTGAAAAATACATTTACGGTGATTCAATTACTTTACAATCCAATCGACAAGATAACTAATCTTGTTTTAATGTTCTTTTTTCACAATACAAATTGGTGAATTTATTTACACTACCCCATGGGTTACCATAGCTGTATCTTAAACTTCAAATAATTGTCTCAGTTCTGTAAAAGTCAAACAGATGGGTTTAATTACTTAAGAATACCCTTTAACAAGACAAATTATTCTCCTTATCTCTATTAAGTTGTGAAACTTACTTTAAATTATTGCTCTGTATGGCTAATAACTTATATTCTGGCTAATTTCATTTGTTTTTTCACTAATGTTTTTCTAATTGCATTTCACTTGACTTCATTTTATGTTTTACTTCTTTAATTCTTAAATTACACTCACTTCGTCACTTATATTCATACATTAATCACCGAGGCCTCAAACATTCTGTAATGTATGTGAAAAAAACTGACTTAACAATACTCTGTTACAGTAATGAGAAAAATAGTGGAGGTTCGAGTAACATGACATCAACAGTACTGGTAAAACTGTGATATTAATGTAATTGCAAACACAATAAACGGTGCTTACCAAGTTATGTAACCAAACTTGTCATAACTGTCGCATTTAAAATGATTAATTTATAATTCTCTTGTTATAAGAAACTAAACAATCATTAAATAATAACTCACAAAATAAACTGAATAATAATGCCTATACTAAACAGTCTTGCATATCCAACAAGCATTAACTGAATAATGTGAAATGTTATATCACTAGTAGTTTTAGATGTTGTATTAGATGTAGATCAATAAACAGACTTACCAATTGTGAATTTACAATGAATAAAGTCTTTAATTTCTCCTGGTATACGAGCAGTGTTGAATAATCTCCTCCACTGATGCATACTCCAAGGAATACCATGGGAATAATGAGGCTTTAACTGTTCCCTGATTAAAAGAAGCATAATAACTAATCAACTTTCTCTAGTGTAAAATCCAACTTTAACTATGTAATTATAACTTAGATTGATGCTAAATGATGATGACTAAATTGAAATAGTTTATCTAAGCAGGGACTGATCGTTGGGGGTTGGTTGGTTTTGAATTTTGTGCAAAGCTACACGAGAGTTAAGGGGATTGACAGGATTATGTTACCTTTCTACAAAACAGAAGTGTCCATTCAAAGTAGATGCTGCATACAACCACCTTACAGTGGCACGTAGACCTTATTGGTTTTTTTTTTGTTAGTTTTATTTACAAGACTGTAGAGAAACTGGTTTCAAAGAGCTGAAGAATCATATCTTGCATCGCGCCACATTAATAACCTCTACCGTAATTTTATACGGATTTTCAATTATTCGGATACAGGTTTAACTCTCCATAGCATTGAAACTGTTTTGTTTTTGAACTTCGTGCAAAGCTACAAGATGGCTACTTGCATTAGCCATCCCTAATTTAGCAGTGTAAGACTAGAGGAAAAGTCACTAGTCATTACCACCCACTGCCAATTCTTGGGCTACTCTTTTACCAATGAATAGTGGAATTAACCATCATATTATAATGCCCCCACAGGTGAAAGGTGAGCAAGTTTGGTGCGACGAGGATCCGAACCCAATCCTTGGGGGTGGAGAGAGTGCCTAGTCGCATCATTCTTTTCCTCAGCAACTAAACAAACCAAGAGGGAACAACTGACAACCAGAAGAACATTTAGGGTCTTAATACATTATTAATCTCACACTCTGCTATATAGATGATGTTTATATTTAGCAAGTGTCCATTTTATAAAGCATCTTTCTGAGAAAACATGCCTCAGATTCTGTAAGTAGCCACCCCATTAAATAAAATCCTGGATCAATCCCTGTTACAATTTAACATTAATTGTATAAAATGTTAAGATAATCTGAAAACATTCAAGCAGTATATCTTTACACATTAAATATACCAACAATCTACCATTTTGTTCCAAAGTTTTAAAACTAAATCTTTACATATGTAGGATTTTTAAGACACAAACACTTCTGACATTATACTAAAACCATTACATCTTCAACTATTCAGTCAATGCAAAGATAAATCAGTCGCACACTATAACTAAAATATTATAAAACATGTTAATGAGTAAACTGATGTAATACAATACATAACAATTTATACTAGAAGAAAGTATTTCTGTACAGAATAAATGGCACCATGTTATTAAGGACTTTTTGAAACACTGTTAGTAAAGAAAGTAAATTCCAATACTTAAAAACAAGTTGCAAATATGAATAGCCAAATATCAAACTTAAGAAAAGCAAAACAAAATGTACATTAAAGTTTATGCAACTTTCAACATCTGTTTACCTGATATGCAAATAAATTTATATAATCTTCAAAAGAATTTTTCTATCCTTATAATTTACAAGCAAATTCTGCAGATAGCATAATATTCTCATTTTTCATTCTGAAATAATCTGTTATTGTTGACTAACTATGCATGCCACAAAACTAAATATTTTCCTTAGAAATATCAATATGTTAGCAAATATACTTCCATGCAAGTTTGACAAAAGGTTAATGCTGACCTAGATGCAAAAGTTGATGGATGAAATACACAAGAAAAAAACTCTGACTGGAATGGCTGATGACAATGTTAATCATACATAAACAAAAAGATAATACAAAAACTTAAAACATTAAAGTGTAAAATATCAGATGTGAATAGAAACTCAAAATCTTTTTAAACTGTAAAATGTGTAACACAATTTGTTGAAGTCCATTCCCCAGTGTACAAGCTTTAAAATGTATATTTACTCTTTAACTTCAAGAGTCACAAATTTGTTTTGCTCCAATGTTACACTGATATACTCGGAGATCAGTTAGAAAGGATGAGTACCCCTCAGGGACATTTTTTGGCCCTAAAATCCATTGATCAATAAAATACTCAGAACAAAAACAGCAAGTGATGCTTTTGTTAGTCCTGGTACAAGCCCTACTTCCTTGTTCATAATATGGGATGAATATTGTGGAAATTGTATTGATTTTATTCACAAAACACCTCGAGTTTTACACTGTGCATATGACAGTCCCTACAGTATATCACTACTTTATATTTTATTTTCTGTAATAAAGAATGTATGTTAATTACCAAAATATACAACTTACAAACCTTGACCTTAATTACATATATTGAATATCAATCTGTTAATCAGTACTGAGACATAAAATGATAAAAACCCTATCACCTGAGAATTTTATAAAGGTAGACATTTCTTCTTCAGGGACAGACTGGGGTACAGTTTTTAGCATTTTCTTCTAAGAATTTTTGAATCTACATGTTTTTCTGATACTATGAATAACATTCAAACACTTAGAGATGTACATATCCTATCATTATCAATTTTTAATACATCAAAGATTGTACAAATTCATACAAATCACAAATACTCATACAGTAAGGACAATAAATATATTTTCACACATGCAGAAAAACGTAGCAAACTGTAAAATCAAATATTCATACTATTTGTCCTTCAAGACTGATCACATAACATGCCTAAGTACAGAAAATATGACACTGGTCCAGTTGTGCTCCAAAACAATAGGGTTTCTACAGATTTTCAAGATCACATCCTTAATAAGGCACATTGGAGTAACTATTGTTACATCATTGATAACTAAGATTCTAGTGACAGAAAAACATAGATACTGTGGATTTGAGCATTTCATATAATGTCCATGCTGTATGCTTGCTACTGCAGTTGTTTTCTATGGGTTACAAGGATAACATGACAGCCTGGCTTGTACCAGCTACAAAATCCTTTGTCTGCCTTATCAGGGTGTTATTAATGAAGAAACCAGGGAAGAAGTACATACATGAAATCACGTGTTCCACTGATTTAGATTCACAGTAGGACCAAAAACAGCCCATCTAAGATTCCATCCTTTACATTTAATATTCTGAAATAAACATTTCATGATAATCTAAACAATTCTTTGAATTATAACAAAAAAATATAAGCAAGTGAATGAACAAAACATTTCTAACAGCAAAAGCTGTAACAGGAAGAGTCCATTCCCCTATTGGTGCTGTGAATTGTTAGCCAGATTCCAACATGTCTCATATTAATGGAAACTTTTAAAGTGCTTTCATTAACTTATGTCATCATGTGCCACCTCTCAACCAATAGTAGTATGACATGCTCATGTAAAGTGTATCACTTTGAAGTTGGACAGAAGGTATCAGCACTAGAAAAGTGGGTGGGAAGTGTGGGAGGAGGTAAGCACCTATCAGAAATACATTTTCAGTACAGGAAAATTACAACTTACAATATTATTCTCACAATATTGCTGGAATAGAATCCCATATATAGGAGGGAATACAAGAAGTATCATTGAAAGCATCTGAAGGATGATGGAAAAATGAGAGATTTGTGAGACATAAGAGCAGAAACTGAGAAAAGCACATCTGAATGCAGTAGAAAATTGATCCTAACCAGATGAAGCACAGGTAACTTAATCCTACAAGAGAAAAATGGGTAAACTAGGATGTGCCCATGGATGTCAAGTGGCTATGGTGCAGTAGACTGTATGTTGTAAGTCAACTAAATCCAAAACCTCCTGAAAGGGTACTGACATCTGTGAGAGGGTGTGATAAGGATCATGCCATCTTTACCTCAAACCAATAATCAAGACTTGCCCCAATTCTTGGGTATAATTTAAAATTTATTTTGGATCTATTGATCTGAAAATTGACATCTGGTGTCAAAAGGATGTCCATTAAGTGGAATCATCTCCCCCAACCATAACACATGTTGGGGCTATCCAAAGGCATAACAACCCAGTAAGAAGAAAACAAGGGATAGTCAAGAATAGAACTGTAGCAAAATCCCATACCACAAGTATGACCCACAACACAAACAGAGTAATTAGGGAAGAAAGACAGATGACCCAAACTCAAGTGAAGACTTATGTTGATTGGTTTACTCTAATCCAAGACCTAATTGTGAGATACTGACATCCATGCGATGGTTGGACAAGAGCTCCCAATCAAAGGGGTGAACTGCAATTTTAAAGGCTCAACTCTCGTGTAAAGTTAAAAGGTACCAGGAGGCCACTTCATCCAGTAAGGTGACAGCTCAACTTTCATGGTTGTATAAATTATATCTGCACCAGCAGAACACTACCTTGCTACTTCGACTCATTGGTTATAGCTGTTTTTTTTTTTTTATGGAACCTATTCAGGAGATTGCCTTCACAGTTGACCACCCCAGTAGCTTGGAACTAGAAAGTGGTAAGGACTCCCATACTCCACTTTAGGAAATAAAGGTGACAATGCAGTAGAGAGTCCAGAGGAAAGTCATCAGTAGAGACAGTGCAATGGATAACCATGAAACCTTATTTTGAAAAACAGACCACACTAAGTTATTCACTCATGGCATGGCAAGGATGGGCATGTTTATGAAGCAAAATATTATAAGGTTATTCACTGTCAAGTGATTTTGTGGAACAACCGTCTCCAAAGAAAGCGTGCAAAGCCATGAAAGATAAAGTGAGTCGAAGTGGCTGTGAATTTAGAGTTTAAGAACATCTGATCAGGCACTATTTGTCACTGAGCATGATACATGGGAGAAAGAGGTAAAAAAGGTCCCTGAAAGAAAGAAAGTATAAATAAAATTTGCCAGTTAGAGTTACATCAAAGTCTGAAGAATGGCCACAGGTGGTATATGAAACCTTGAAGAAGAGGAAAGCGAGATATGATAAAGACAGTGGAAGATCAACATAGAGGGAGGTAGTTTACATGCCAGATTGTAGAATCTCCTCCATCAGATAACAGAGGAAAGAAGTGAAGAAAAAGGTGAGATTGTGGATCTGATGGGAGGAAACATAGAACAAGGTATGGGAGGAATAAGGCAGGGAAGAGTAGGTCAAATGAACCAAAAGACAGACCCAATTCACAAAGATAGAAGGAGAAAAATTGCCAGGGATTAAAACATCAATTGTGCATACCCTGAAACATTAGCAGAACATGCTGTATAACAACAAAGAACCTTAACTAGATACAGAAGTCTATCTGGATCTGATTGAGAGTAAAGATAGGAGACAGAAGGAAGGGAAATAAGAGAAAAGAAGGAGCTGCCCAGGTCTTCAGGAGAAAGGAATAATCTGAATAAAGAAGAAGATAGGTAGGGGGATAAACAATACATGAAACATCAATGACAAAAAAATCCAACCGTCAATGTCCACAATCTAAGGAAAGAAGGAAATATGTTTTAAGGGATAGCTGAAACAAGAAAAACAAAGAAAATGGTTCAAACAGACGTTGAGTAAGGGAATACAGAACCACATTAACATATCAGTCTAGAAGAGCAGGATGCCTTGGACAGTGACAATCTAGAAGAAACTCACGAGCATGGTAAGAACATAAGAAGTAAAAACCCTATGGTATTGGGGAAAATGAAAGGTATGGGATAAGGATGCTTGATATCCAGAAAGTGAGGAGACTGTAGATCTATGGTTGAACAGCCAAGTGAAAAATTCTGTCACATGAACCACAGTAAGCTCGTCAGCAGGAAATCCCTACTAGTAGATCAAAAATGGAAGACTTTCCACTTGCACTGGTATACTTCCATGAAAGATGGGCATAATAAACCAGCTAAGAAGGAAGTGACTTAACACATGAAACTGATCATCTTGCTAAGGATCAGACAAAGACCAAGCATGAAGATGAAGGATTTAAGTATTGGGATGTAGAATACAGGATCATAGTCAAGAAAGAATTGTTGGTTGGTTTGGTGTTTCTATGGCACAAAGCAGCTTGGCTATCTGTCAAACATCCAGTAAAAAGTTAAAATTAAAGTAAATTCAGTAAAATTCATAAAAGTAAATTAAGGTAAAACAAAACAGTTTAAAAAAAAAAGCATAAATAGCATTAAAACCAATGTTTACATCTAGTCTACAGCAGTAAGAGAAAAAATACAGTAATACAAGTTGTAAAGGACTTTCTGTAGCATAATTATAATTGCAGGTAAAATTGAAGCCAGTCACCAGAAGTGACCTGAGTGTTACACACACACAACACATTGATGTATTAGTCCCAGATAAAAGAAAATGATGAGTTAAAAAACTGTAACCACTGCATAGTCTAGTTATAACAACTTCCTCTTTCCAATCCTTATGGAAGCAAGATAGCCAATGTTCAGTATAGAGTTTTATTTGGAAAAGCTTGTTTTCACGTTGCTCGCTCCAAGTCGATTGCCAAATGGCACAAAGCCGACCCTTGAATACAGGACTATAGTTCATTTTTGTAACAGGCACAGCAGTGATAGTGCCAGAGCAAATAGATTTAGATGCAGTGTCAGCAAGTTTGTTCCCGTGAATACCAACTTGGCGTGGTATACAGAAAAACTTGATAGAAGTAGATGTTAAAGAGAAATGGGCCAGTTGGTTTTGAATATTGGGAAGAACAGGGTGTGAGCCAATGTGAAGCGATTCCAGGGCCAGTAGAGAACTAAGCGAGTCAGTATAAATAGCGCAGTTTGAGTACTGCTTAATTTTGAACCATCTGTATAAACAGGAACAGAAGGATGGTTTGAAAAATGTTCAGTGAATAACAGACAGACAGATTGTTCTGACTTCTGGAAAAGAAGCATGGCCCACTGAGAATGTTAAGGACAGACTTAATTCATCCAACTGAAGATTGTCTCAATCCAAGGTGGGATGCTTTTGGTAAGAAACAAACTTTCGAAGCATATGGTGAAGACAGTTACAAATGGTAGAGATGTTAAGAAGATTCACGAGACTCTGTGTGACACTCAAAACACAGCCCTGAGGGACTCTAAGTTCCTGTAGAAATAAACGGGTAAGTGTCAAACCCACATAAACTTGGAATCTCCTGCCCATTAAAAATTATTTTAAAAAATGGGCAAATGGCCATGCAACACATATATGTGGAGGTCTTGCAAAATGTCATACCTTCATGAT
This sequence comes from Tachypleus tridentatus, assembly GCF_004210375.1. Classification (NCBI taxonomy): domain Eukaryota; kingdom Metazoa; phylum Arthropoda; class Merostomata; order Xiphosura; family Limulidae; genus Tachypleus; species Tachypleus tridentatus. The sequence goes on along the minus strand of NC_134830.1, from coordinate 60,311,770 downwards.
GTGTCATAAGTCTTCTCAATGTCAAAGAATATTGATACAAGATGTTGTCATTTGAGAAAGCCTTCTTTGATTGACATTTCAAGTCAAATCAGGTGGTCCACGGTGGAGTGCTGTTGTCAAAACCCACACTGGGTGGGCAAGGAGGTTGTTTGATTCTAGGAACCAAACAAGAGCATTAATTATCCTCTCTAAGGTCTTACAGAGACAGGTTGTCAAAGCAGCTTGATGGTGGTTTGAAGGAATCTTGGCATCCTTCCCAGGCTTAGAGATAGGACAATAGCCTGGCACCAGGCATCAGGAAAAACATTCTCCTGCCAGATCTGGTAACAAAAATCAGAAAACTAGCAAGAGAAGCAGGAGATAGATTGCACAGCATTTCTTAGTGTACATCATCAGGTCCAATCGATGTACTGCCAGACTGATGAAGGGCCAGTTTGAGTTCCACCAGTGTATAGTCATAGAGAAAATCAGCTTGAATGGAAATAGGGGATCGCTCTGCCCAAGTCTTGATGGCTAAGAAGGTGGAGGAAGAAGCAGAAGTGCTAAATACCCAGCAAAAGCTTTCACCTAGAGTATCAGCAATGCTCCAGGTATCAGCTACTTCCTGGCCATCAGAGAGCAAGACTAAGAGGAAGACAGAATTATATAGCCCACTAACCTTTCGAATCTTGTCCCATATGACTTTGGAACAGGTGGTAGAAGATATACTGGTTGTCAACTTAATCCAAGATTCCTTCTGGCTTTGATGTTTTACCCACCATGCATGTGCATGGGCCTGTTGGAAAGTGATGTGATGTGAGTGTGGGATACCTACGAAAAGTGTCCCAGGCCCATTTTTGAGCCTTCCATGCTATGTGGCAGGCAGGATTCCACCATGGATTAGGATATCATGGAAAACATGTCAAGGTTTTAGGAATACATTGAGCAGCTTCCTATATAATATAGTTACTGCTGCCACACAGTCATCTGTTGATGGCTTAAAGACAATAGCAGGATCAAGGTCTGTGAAAGCAGTGAAAGAGGGCCAGTTTGCTTGATCTAGCTTCCACCAGAGTTGGGTGGCATCAACCATGGCCAGTCTCTCTCAAAATTATAGGAAAATGATCACTGCCTTGTGGATTATTCTCAACCCTCCATGAAAAGTGGGAGAATAGTGAAGGGGAACAAATTGAGATATCAATAGTAGTAAAGGACTGACTAGGTGTATGAAAATAAGTATAAGAGCTGCTATTGAAAAGAGAAAGGTTGTGATCAAAGAGCATATGCTCTACGGAGCAATCCCTCCCATCACTATCATCACTTCCCCAGAGGGGATGATGCCCATTAAAGTCCTCCAGGATTAAAAAGGGGGACAGCATCTGTTCAATGAGAGCATCAAGGTCTGAGTGATCATAGGTCTCTTCAGACAACAGGTAGAGAGAACAAACACTGATGGTACACTGCACCTCTTTTTCTTCGAACCATTTATGGTAAGAATGAATATAGGATAGGTGAGAGCCATTGCAATTGACACAATGAGGGTCCATTTTACACTCATAGGCATCGTTGTCCTTGCCACTGCAACAAGCACACTTCAAGGAACTACGTCAAGACCTCTTTGAGTGACTGAACCGCTGACACTGGAAATAGGGTTTGGAATGTATGATCGTACCTTGCAGTTAAGATAACCTGCCTTGATAATGGCAGGTGGACGTGGGATGTAAATGTCAGAATGAGGACATTGGTTTGCATAATAATTCCATCTTTGCCAGTGAAGATACGACTCACTGCAGAAACTCTTTGGGTGAAGAAACCAGCGACAATCTCTGGCTCAGGGATGTAATTCAAATCCTTCCCAAAAATAACTCCTAGTGATGAATTCAAAGTAGCATAAGGAATAACCTCAATAGATATATTCCCAATTGCTTTTGAATGCAAGAGGAGTTCACTTTGTTGAGATGTGGATGTTCCCACCAATATGTCACCAGAGCAAAGCTTCTTTTATTGACTTTGGAGAGACAGCAAGTCCCTCTAATCCCTTCTGTGAGACATCTGCCCTAAAGGTTTGTCTGAAAAAGAATGTAGTATAAGAAAATGAGGTAGAACAGGTATTAAAGATGTTGAAGATTGATATTCAGAATCTTCAAGACGTGCTTGTTTACCTATGGATTGTTTTCTCACTACTTTATTTAAGTTTTTATTTGGAGGATCCATAATAAAAAAGGAATGTTTTGGTGTCCACTGACCACACTCATCATGGAGCCTGATAAGGGGACACACTACAATGCCAAACAAGGATACTGCAGCAGTGCCAGGGTTTTGTGAGCACTATACCCAAACACCAGCACCAGATACAATGTTCACAACACCTGCTGAGAACATCTAACACTGGTACTTGGTTGACACTAGCCCAAGTGGACCAGCCAATTCACTGAAGGGGGGCCCCCCCAGGGTGGCCTGTCTACAGGAATTCAAGGCCAAAGTCGTGTGTTAGGGTTGGACTCCTCAACCACCAGGATCCTCTCCTCCCCTGCATGGGTTATCATGCATGGCAAACATGTGGGTGGATGTTTAGATCCCAGAGGAGGTAAACTGAAAGAACAGAACCTTCTCTGGGAGGTCCCCTCACCATGTACAGGAATTCACACTGAGCTGGAGGTGAATGAAAGATGGAAGAAAGGGATAAAATGTCACAAATCTGAGACACAAAATCCATAAAAACTAAATTAGGCCTAGGTGATTCCTCAAACCGTGTAAGGAACAATAAATTCTGGAAGCAGGAAAAGATTATCAAAATCCTTGTCACTTGGTACAAATACAACCAACTCAGGAGGAGCTTGAGCAGTGTGTGGGGATAAAGGTTGTTCCATGTAACATTTATCTCCAAATGTGTAAAAGCCAAAAGAACCACTGTCAGGTCTCTTGCCTTTGAGATCTGAAAAAACACACACACACTGCTAACTGGTGTGACCCCTGAAGTGATAATGTAAGCTTTGTTTATAATCCATTGTTTATAATCCATTAAATCCATTGTTTATAAAAATGTTCACAAAATTCAAATGCAGAAATATTACAACAAGAATAAACTCTTAAATATGAAATGGTGGAATGAATGAAAATAACATCAAAAAGTAATCAATTAACAATAATTTATGTATGAATTGGTGCCATATTTGATGAAAGAATACGAAAACCTTGAAACATCTGATTACTAAATGTTATTAATCACTGCCACAATTGTCCTATTCTTGATTAAAATCTTTCATTTTATGACTTGGTTGAGTATTTGTGTCGAATAGTATAACAAAATAAATAAAAATAGTATCCACTTTCACACAGAGTGGCTTCAACTATACATTGTCACCAACATAATCAGAGTTTTGAAATAATTTTAAGTTTTATGAATATTGTTGACTTACGTCCTTAATAATTTCCAGAACAATAGCTGGAAATATGTCAAAAGTGCAGCTCGATCAATTTGACAACCTTTTAATGCTGGCCAGGTCTCATGCAGATGATAAGTGGAAGCCATGCTCATACATGGAATCAGCGGAAGTCGTACAGACAGGTATGCTACATCCTCCCACCACTTTTCTAGCTAGAACATGTGCCAACAAGCAAAAACAAGTTTCATTTGTTTGTCAACATGAACTATCCTATATATAATAAGATACACTGAATTTTGGTATAAATAATTTTCTTCTTATTGACGAGACTAATTATTGAAAATTCAATTATTTTTGGCAATAATACTGTATGCATATTTTTTAATAAATTTAAGTTTGTACCAATATTTTGACTTAATTCATTTAACATGCCAATTATGTCACTCAAAACTTTCTACAAAACGTATTCATTTACACATCAAAAACTAAGTTTTGTAATTTTTACATTTGTTTCTAAAAAAACATGAGAGACAGTTTTTTGTTATAGATTATAATCTATAACAATAAACTTAGCACGATAGATTAGGTAACAGTAATTTGAACTGACTTTACTAAAACACCATGATGTATATTTTTATGTACTTTATTTATAAACACCTTCTGACTAGAAAAAAGTAGAAATACTTGTCCTATCTTCAATAAAAAATTACCCATCTCAGAAAAACAAAGAATAAAAAACAACAATAACTGCTAATGAACACATACATGATGTAATAAATTAATATTAATATATATCAAAAAGTGCAGGATCTGGTTTCACATTTGCATCTAGTCAGCCAGTCAACATCATGACTTCGCACATATCAGGTCAATGCAGACATTGTTAACCAGGTTAAATATTGTTGACTAAGGAATTTTACCTTCCTGAATTACATAAACAGTCTTGGTGAAGACATAGAGGTATTTTCCTAAGCACATCACAATTACAGCAAGATGGAACAACTCCTCACACAGCCATGGAAAAAAAAAAAAAGTTACCATCCTGAAAATTTCTCAGACTGACTGATTCCTCCTTAAGAGGATGTGGTATGGTCTCCATATTCACTTGATTTGTCACCTTCAGACTTATTTTTACATGTTATCTAAAAGACAGAACTTATGTTGACTCCAAGCCTTGGACTATTAACAAGTTCAATGGCAATATATGCCAACAGATTCAGAACATCTCTCTTCAAACATTCCCTGAAGTTATGAAAATATGGCAGTTTGAATGCAAACTGTTTTCAGTAAACATGGGACTTATGTTCAGCATGTGGTGTAAAAGGGGATTATGGGAACATAAACTTTCACCATTAGTCTTTCATTATTTTATATAATCACCTGATATTGTATTTTTTTTCAGCAACATTAAAATGTGTACATGTTTTTGGGACACTCTACCCCATTTCCTATAACTATTAATGCTTCCCTACTTTTATATATTTGGTCTGATTAACCATAACAAAGTTTGATAATGATATACAGATATCATTAGCAATAACGTACTGACTTAACACATACCCAGTTTCTCATGTGTTTTGTTTTCTCCATCAATTTACAGTGAAGATGTCTACCAAGTCCTTGTTCAAACCGAGCCACAATTGCTTTTGTCTTCAAGTATTCTTCATCAGATACAAGAGGCTGTACTGCATAGTATTAATTCAAAATAACAATGAAAATAAAACCACTTTTAAGTTGTAGAACACAATAATAAAAAAGTCCCACAGATCTGTTCCTAAGTTCTACAGTTTAAATGATTTATGTCCCTTTGTAATAAAATTAGGAGAATACAGTGAAGGCTACAAGGGATATCCTTTGGACATATCACTTCTTATATTGGAAAGTATTACCAAAAATGAAGTATTACATTTAATTCATAGAAGGGAATTATGTTAGTACTGTTTCTTTACTTACTTCCATATTAATCAAGTTATTATTACAATTCTACAACAACATTTTTAAGTTTCCAAATCATCATAGGTGTGTGCATCATCAAATCATTGATTTAGCATCATAGTATGTAGTTTAAAGTTTCTTTTGGGTTACATTATATTGGTAAAGTAGTTCTGTGTGTGTTTTATCACTTATTAGTAATGTAAATCATGCCACAAATGCTATTATTCTTGATTTTCCTTCTTTTATGTTTAGCTTTACATTAATGAGTCATATATAAATAAAGAAATGTAAATCTAGTTATACACTTGCTATGACACATATTACTGGCACTTCAATTACCTGCTGTGAAGGCGAGACTTGCTGATGCAATACAAGAATGTTTTTAGCCCTGTTTTGAATCTAGTAGAATTCCATGTTAGTGACCATATGATTGATTTGTGTAGTTAGATTTAATACTCAAAATATATGTATGCATCAGAAAGACTTCTTCTGTAAAATATATACCTGCTCACAAAACTTTACATATGAAGGATTAGCATTGCAAGTATACCACAAAGTCCATAACATTTGCTTTAATAGGGTGATACACTTAAGAAATAAAAGATTCCACAATTCCGTTCTCTAAGCATAACACTGCTCCTATATTTCCTTTTTTTTATTAATAAACAATCACATTTTGGCAAAAGTTACTCAAATTATTCTAAACCAATTTTTCTTCAGAGACTCCTTCACTGAATGTAATATTTCCTGGATTTCCATATTCAGATAATGTTATTGACAGAAAATAATCCCATAGTGTATAAAAATGGCACAAATATAAATAAATATATATATGTTCAGGAAATTTTCAACTTAAACATTATTTTCCTTTAACTGAACATAGTATAGTATTTCTTTTCTCAACTAGAATATGGAAACTTTCATCATCTTATATCCCCTTTTGAATGCTCACAAACCCCTGGGGTCCACATCCTAAGCTGAAAGCCACAGATTTACACAAAAGCACAAATACTAATATTTGTCACTAATTCTTAAGCCCAGTGAAAAATGTTTTATAATCATGCCAAGATAATAATTATGAAAAGCAAACTTTAAAGTTAAAAATTAATTATGTTATGGGGGAAGGCACTATTTACAGGGTGAGTCATGATTTTCTGCTTGATCTGTTAAGAGTGAAATGTTATTTTTTCATATTAATATTATTGGATTTGAAAACAAACAGTTAGGAGTGAATGTGGTTAACATTTGATTCCAGATATGTCTGCAAATTCTGATGAGATGTTGGTCTAGGAAGATTTGCAAGTCTATTGTCATTATGAAACAAGTCCATAAAACATACTTCATGTAAAACATTTCATATTATGGAGATGAGTCACAATTTACTAACTCCAATTTGTTATATTAAGAGTGAAATGTCCTTTTCTGATATGAATATTAGAAAAAACAAACCGGAAACTCTTAGGATTGAATGTGGTTAATGTAATTACATTATACTAAAGTTTACCTTTGAAAAAGAAAATCTTTACCTGATTCCAGATATTTCTGCAAAGTCTGATGAAGTGTTGGAATAGGAAGATTTGGAAGCTTATTGTCATTATAAAATGTCTGTTCCTTCAAAGAGACATGAGGATTCTCCTTTACAGACTGTCTCTCTTCTTTCTTTGATGACATTGGAGACTATTGAGCTGAAACATGAGATAAAACTGTTTAACAGAAGAAACTTTGTAGAATGGATGGTGACTACCTGTTGTGGAGACACAAGTGTAGAGGATGATGTTTCAAAAGTCTTCTGCCTCTCGTCTTCAAGTCAGTGTGTGTGTGTGTTGGTGTTGTCGGTCTTTTATAGTGTCCTGGTGGATTGTGGAGAGCATGTTATTATTGGTTGGATTATCACTGTTTCTGTTACTCACTATTAAACCTTCACTAAACAGAGATTCTGGATTAGAGCTGAGTAATCTGTGGCTGCCATTGGTTGAATCTACAGGAAATTTTTTCTCTAATCAGAAACAGTGATAATCCAACCAATAAAAACATGCTCTCCACAATCCACCAGGACACTATAAAAGACTGACAACACCAACACACACACTGAGTGGGTTTTCTCGGGGCACTCCCATTTCCCCCCACAGCAAAAACTTAGGCATTGGATTTTTAGATCCCAGCACAGGCAACTTTATTGCCAAACCCTGAGTCGGGTCGTTTGAATTCGTGTTCATATTTACTTTGACTTCTGCCTTTCGGGACAGGACCTGGCCGTTCTCTCCGGTGCTGCCTTTGCCTCGGTCTAGGATAACATTAAGAATGACCTCCTTCACCCAAAAAAAAGAGTCAAAATTATTTAATAAATAAATAAATAAAACTAAAACTAATAACCTTTCATGAAAGGGGAAGAAGAGGAACCACAACGTTCCTGAACACCCCAGTTGGAGAGAGAATTCTTACGATTTATCTCTCTCTAAACTAAACCCCTGCCACGTTAGTTTGAGTTTACACACACTGACTTGAAGACAAAGGCAGAAGACTTTCAAAACATCGGCCTCTACACTTGTGCCTCCACAGCAGGCAGTTGCCATCCATTCTACAAAGTTTCATCATGAATATTCTGCCTAAACAATCTATCAAACAATGTTTACCAGAATTTTCTTGGTGTTAACCAGGAAGCTAGTTCATGAAATGTATGCATTTTTTTTAAAGTTTGACATTTATTTATTCTTTGCTTGAACAATTTACTATTTAACAATTATATTTAAAATACTACATTGCAATGTTATAGCTAATTAATATTTATAGTGTTTACTACACATTTTTAATTTATTATTTTATCAGATCTCTCTCAATGCAGAGTAATTAACCTTGTTCTTATGTTTATAACAACTGTGTCATTTCAACAATATAAATGTGTCAGAAAGACACTCAGCACTTTTACACTTAAAAATAAAAGTAAAAACATGGAGCAAATACTAGTTCATTGTCTGTAAAATATGATGAGGCAAGTTTTACAACCCCACCCCATAGTATACCCTAACTTCAAATTTCATAGCTAACTGAAATAAATACATTTTGTGAAATTAAGCTTAAACAACAAGGAGGATAAAAAGTGCAGTTGGGGCAGCCAAATGTTGGTAAATTCTTTTATGAGCAAATCAAAACTAAGATTATTCATGAAATGAATTTCTGACATATTCACAGAATAAATATTGGTAAAAACTGATTATATTATCAACTTCTAAGATATAGAAAAGCCAGTACATTTTGGTAACACTACATCCCAACAATGGCATGTTGCTTAGTAACAAAAGTATAACCTAATATTCTTGTTAGTCTATGTACTGAAAGTATAAAATGAAATGTATTGGTAACAAAACTGGAAAAATATCAGGTGATTTCTTAATTTAGAGTCTATTGTTTAAAGAGGTTTATTTTAAATTAAACATATTGGTGACTTAACAGAAAATAGTTTAATTCAGAAATGATTCAAGGTTAAAACTGAACAATTACTTTTATTATCATGATAATTTTTATGCAGTTGGCTATACAATAGTTGATTCCAAACTAATGTTTACTTCAGGTTTATTATACCAATACTCACAACACTAATAAGGTTTCACATAAAAAATACACCCTTCACAGTGCCCCTGCATCCCCATCACTAAAACCATTATGGACAGGCAGTAATCTGACTATTCTATCTTGATAAATGCATTGTGGCTTTTATAACTTCTATTTTGAGAAATCAAGCATGACATGACACAAACTTGGTTTTATATAGGTTAAATTTCAATTAGCTTTATTGTTTATCAGATTGATCTTCAGTTTTTCTCTAAGTATATAGCTTGCTGTGATTAGAAGTTAATATTAATTAAGCCTGATGGTGACTCAGAAAGTGGGTTTAAAACTAATTCCAATATTTTTCTTTTTAGATTATAACATGTTTTGGGATGTATTTGTTTATCCTGGTTATTCTAACCTCTAAACTAAATTAAAATAATTAAAAAATCTTAAAGACAACCATTGTCAAGCATTTACTGCAACATCCAAAAACCAACCACTCTCTTAGAAAAATAAAACAGTCTTAGCTGAAGATGACTCCTACCTTGCAAAAATTTGTGTGTTCCATTATTCTATTATTCCAACTGTTAAGTATGAAAAATATAATCCATCAACACTATTTGGACCAGCATGGCCAAGCGTGTTAAGGCGTACGACTCGTAATCTGTGGGTCGCGGGTTCGCATCCCCATCGCGCCAAACATGCTCGCTCTTTCAGCCGTGGGGACGTTATAATGTGTCAGTCAATCCCACTATTTATTGTTAAAAGAGTAGCCCAAGAGTTGGCGGTGGGTGGTGATGACTAGCTGCCTTCCCTCTAGTCTTACACTATTAAATTAGGGATGGCTAGCACAGATAGCCCTCGAGTAGCTTTGTGCGAAATTCAAAAAAACAAACAAACAAACAACACTATTCCCTATACAATCTTAAACACTTCAATTACATTCCCCTACTCCTTCTTTTTCAAGAGAAAACAAATTAGTGATTTCAACCTTTTCTTACATGACAACCCCTCCATCTCAAGCACTATTCTGGTAACCCTTCTTTGAACCCTTTCCAAGAATTCATTGTCTTTCCTAAGGTAAGGAGCCCAATACAGAACAAAATATTCCAAATATGGCCTAACCAGTGACCTGTACAATGAAATCATGACCTCTTTAGACTTGTATTCAATATTTCTATTAATACAACATAAAATCATGTATGCTCTACCATCAGCAGTTTTAGAGATTGATCCACTATTACATCAAGATCCCTTACTTTCCTGACACTGCTAAGTTTATTCCTATGCAAATTATACTTATAATTCAAATTATGATAACCCACATGCATTATCTTCCATTTATTTGTCCAACTCACTAAATTATCTAAATCCTTCTGTAAATCAGAAGCATCCTCTTCACACTCTGTAACACCCAAGACTTTATATTATCAGCAAATTTAAGTAATTTATTGACCATTCTTTCAACTGTGTTAATGATTTATATCAAAATGAGCAAAGGTCATAAGACTGAGACCTAATGTATCCCACTTCTGACATTAATCCAGTTTGACTGAACTCCATTTGTAACAACCCTCTGTTTTTTCCATCCAGACTCTCTTATATCCAGTTTGCTAACTTATAACCTACACCTATACAGATTATTTTTTACTAGACATTTGTGTGGCACTTTGTCAAATGCTGTCTGAAAATCCAGATACATCAACTCTATACTGTTACCCTCATCTACATAAGCAGTAACCTTTTCAATGAATGTCAAAGATTTATGAGGCAAGATTTTCCCTTAGTGGAGCCATATTGACTATCTATTAAACTTTTAATCTTTGTTAAATGAATTTGCAAAACATATTTTATCAGACTTATCTTACAAGACTCATCTTACAAGTGATGTAAGAATAATGAACCTATAATTACTGGGGCGACTTCTATTATTTCCCTTGAAAAGAGGAATCACATTAACTAACTTCCAATACTCTGGTATCTGCAAACTATTCAAAGACTGACACAAAACAGTAGTAAGTAATTCACATATCCAATCTTTAACCTCCTTAAAACCCTTGGGAAAATATTATCTGGTCCAGGAGCTTTACTGTTTTTTAAGGTTCCTAATTTTTTCTTAAACACCTTAGAATTAATGCAGTTGTCTTGTTGAATGTGATGAAAATCCACTTTTAAGAAACTTCATTGTAATATCACCCACATTACAATAGGATGATTCTTCATTAACTTGTATACAGACTTGCATAAAGATTTTGTTTCATGAACAATATTAATAAAATCAATCACAACACATAAATATGTATACTCTTACTAATATGTTTGAAAGGTCAAGGAAAATAAACTCACTTTTTTGTAAGCTGTAGTTATTATTCAATATCAACAGCAAATCTCTCCATGCTTTAAACCCCTTGGTTACTTCTTAGCAGTTCTATTACTGGAAATGTTTTTAACCAATTACATAAATGTAAAGTCACTTCTTTATTTTGTTAAACACTGTATTTAGACCATATTCAGTTATGTTTAACTATTATTTCAGGAAATAAAAGTGTACTAAGTCAAATAATTGGACGAAGTAATATTAATTAAAGAATTACTAGCTAAAAACTTGAATCTTGATAGCTTGCCCAGGTGGTAGAGTAGTAGACACATGTTTTTGCTCAAATAAAAGCAGGGGTTTTGCATCTTGGTTATTTAACTTAATTCTGAACCTTTTTTGGACTTCATATATAAATAATTCTAAAAGGAAAACACTGTTGAAAACTTTTATACTTTCTAATCTGAAACATGTCTTTTTAATTAGTCATACATGCTTTACTCTATTTGAATAACCTTCAACGATCAGGGGTAGCTGTTGCAAACTATCCACTCATATCACTTCTGAAAGTTAAAGATATGAACAACACATTTCAACAAATATATATTTAGTCTACTATATATTACAGTTGTATCATTTACTGCTAAGTTATACAGTTTAAATAAAATTACATAATCAAAATGTAAAGACAATTTTTTCTGAAAAAAATTATAAAATAAATTTCATTATTTTTACTTTTAAATATGCCAAAACATCTCCTTTTAAGTGTATTTTGAAAACTGAAAAAGAAAAGATTACTGTGCTTGATGTTAATTTTGGAGAAAATAGTTTAAAATTCAGGCTCTTATGAAACACAATCACATTACAGCAAACCATAATACAAATATACAAGTTCTTAAGATAAAATTTACAAATATTTTCTCATTTACTCAAACAATTGTCTAATGCATATACTAAGCAGTATCACAAAACCCTGGCTATGCAGATTACCACAACCAACTCCTATGAACAGTAAGAGTTTTCAAACACGACCCTGTTTTTGTGAGAGTGAACAATCAAGATCTCCACACCTAAAACTATACTTATACTGTCAAATAATTTATAATCAACAAAGAATAAAAACCACTCCAAGAAAAAAACAATATTATGTGCAATAATATAGTTCTACATAACTTTAATACAATTACAAAATATTTAGAGTACTAAATAAAAAAGAAGTGGGGTCAGGGTAAGGGTTAATAATTAGCATGTCCAGACCGTAATTCCAAAAGTCCGTAGTTTGTATCCTACCACTGTAAAAATATGTTCTGTACTCTGAAAGAAACCAAGGATGCACTAAAACAGTGACAGTTAAATCCCATTATACGCTCAAACAAAAAGCAGTCAAAGAGCTGGTAGAGGATACTACAGCTGCATTCTCTCTGAGCTAAAGTTTTAAATTAGGGACAACTATGTGAAAAAATCCAAAACTAACAAATAAGAAAAAAAATTACTGATGTGTAGCATAACCAAACAAACAAGTTTGTGAAGAACAACTAACCCTATTTAAATACACAATACATTTTAAACAAATATTTGTTTTGCCTTTTCTGCCCCTTCACATCTTCCTTTGCAATCTATTATGAACTACAGTTTGAATACACCTACAGCAGTTTAATCAACATTACTGTTAGATTATCAAAACTCAGAATACATTTCAGCTTATCTCACATGTACATTTCTGGCTACCTATACATTGTTTTATTTATTACAGAGACATACTTAGTAAGCCCATAATTTCAAATTCTAGAGATTACATGGGCATACCATGGAAAAAATTTTTTCACATTGCATCAAATAATGTTTTTTTTAAATATCAAATCAAATGTTCCATTTCTAATATTAAAGTTTGCAAGAATGAAAATTAACATTCATGTAAATATTGCTTGTATACAATAGTTTCACAAATGAAAGCATTTTTTTACTTTCTGAACTTTTTCATTGACCCACATTTTCTGGATATTGCTATATGATCTGAGTGAAGCCTTACCTGTTTATATGTGTTAAACATGTTCAGTACCATCTTTACTCTTTCTTTTGTGAAACAGCAGTCAGCAAAGACTGCTTAGAAGTTGAATCCTGTTAGCTCGGCAAAATATTTATCTGAGAACATAGCTGTGGCAGAAGCATTCATGGTATCCAAATAATGAATGTGCAAGTTTCAATAGTGAATAACAATATGTAACTGGCTCAGTGGTTGGTTGGGTGTTACATTACTGTGATTTTATTGATAGGCTAATATGTTTACTTACAAATAATTAATCAGTATTAAAGGAAGAGCTTTGTTGCATAATACTATAGAACAGCACTGTGCTTATATCAGTTAAATACAATTTTACTTACTTTTGTCCTGCTCATAATGCTTGATTGTTCTATTTCAAGTATTAATTATTATTCACAAACATATCTGATGCATATTGGGCTGTGTAACATATTATATAACAACTCTGATACAATTTTTACTCATTCACGTTGTCTAATCATACCCATCTGTACAGTTAAACCTATAATATCTGGCTTACATGCATGAATCTCATGAACATAAAATACATTGGAATATCTGTTTATCACAAATATTCTACCCCATAACTGCATGCATAACAGACTGCCTACACAGTTATTAAACATTTAAAAACATGAAATGCATTATTCATCACTGGTCATTCCAATGTGAACAAGTTTATTTGTCAAAGATGTGAAGTTTCATTGTTATGAATAATTTAAAACATTTTTGTCTTGATTTGAAGTTGCATTTTTCTTTTGTAGTTTAATTTGAATACAAGTTTTCATTTTTAAACCAAAAAGCAAAAAACAACAACAACAAAATTACAAAAAAGATATTTAGTTCATCATTGTTCATTAACTGAATTAAAAATAAACAACTAAATGTAACCTTTCACATCTAGTTATACATTAGAAAATAAAATTCCAAACTAATTTCACAAAATTTTAAGAGGACAAAAAGGAGCTTATTAGCCATCAAAGTTGTCCCTTCTAGCTTCCAACTATAACCAACCATTACTGTTCATGTATTCATCCAGTCTTTTCAAGAACGTGGTTAAATTTACTGTCTCCAACACCCTTACAGGCAGTTCATTCCAACTCCCCCTGTTGAAAAGTAATGCTGTCTAAACTGCAGGTGACTGCTACCAAAATTTTAAAATTTATGACAACTTGTCCTATTGTTTTCATTACTTAAACAAAAACGTTTTATGGATCTATATTCTCATTACGATTAATAATCTTAAAACCTTAAATCAAATCCATCTGACCCTTCCCCTTTCCAGAGAAAACAAGTTTAAAAATTTTAATATCTTCTTATGGGAAAATACCACCACTTTTAATATCATCTTAGTGAATCTTCTCTGAACCTTCTCCAACAATTCTATAACTAGGTCTTGCCTTTGTTCAAAAGTTTTGAAATTGATTCATTCATTTCTTGATAATTTTCCCATACTACAGTTTTAACTGCCATCAACAATAAAGTTTCAAAAATTGGTATTCAACAACCATTCATATAGTTATCAAGCTCTTTCTTTAACTCACTTAAATTTACCGTCTCCACAACATCCATTCATGAGACCAACCAGCCTATTGGAAAAATAAAACTATCTTAGCTGAAAATTATTATCTTACTGAAATTTATATTTGTGTATCCTAGTCCTACTGTTCTAACTGTTAAGTATGAAAAAAGATGGTGTATCAAAACTAACAATTCCTTTTACAATCCTAAAATCAGATTCCAGTTTAAGAGATTTCAACCTCTCTTTGTATGACAATCCTTCCATCCCAAGTACAATTCTCTGAACCATTTCCAACAATTTAATGTATTTCTTAAGGTGAGGAGCCCTAGTCTGAATACACTATTCCAAATGTAGTCTAACCAGTGACCTATACAATTAAATCATAACCTCTTTAGACTTTTATTCAATATTGCTGCAGATAAAACCTAATATCCTATTTACTATATCACTACCAACAACACACTAGTTGGCTTGTCTGTTTATTCTGAAGTAAGCACAAAGCCACACAGAGGACCATCTGTGCTTCGTCCCACCACCGGTATTGAAACCTAGTTTCTAGCAGTGTGACTCCACAGACATAATGCTGTGCCACACTACTTGGATGGCTTTAGAGACTGATCAGCTATTATCCCAAGATCCCTTTCTTTCATTCTTTATAATCCAAATTATGATAACCCACATGCATTATCCTGCAGTTATTATAATTAAATTCCATCTGCCATTTATTTTCTCAGCTTATTAAATGATCTAAATCCTTTTGCAACTCAGAAGCATCTTCTTCACAGTTAGTAGCATCCAAGATCTTAATACTATGTGCAAATTTAAATAATTTATTGATCATTCTTTCATCTAAATCATTAATGTAAATTGAAATGAGTATGGGTCCTAAGACTGAGCCCTGAGGTATCCCACTCCTAACATTAATCCACTTTGACTGAATTCCATTTGTAACAACCTGCAGTTTTCTTCCATCCAGACTCTCTTCTATCCAATTTGCTAACTTATACCCCACACCTCTAGAGATAATTTTTTTACATGCCTTTTCTGTGCTATCTTGTCAAATGCTTTCTGAAAATCCAGATACACCAAATCTATACTTTTACCTTCATCTACATAATCAGTAGCCTTTACAAAGAATGTCAAAAGATTAGTGTGGCAAGGTTTTCCTTCAGTGGAGCTATGCTGACCATTCGATCAAATCATACACTTTGTTAAATGACTTTGCAGAGTGTCTTTTATCAGACTTTCCAAAACCTTTTTCACAACTGACTTAAGACTAGTGGATCTATAATTACTGGGAAAACTTCTAATACTTCCCTTGAAAACAGTAGTACATTCACTAACTTCCAATCCTCTGTTATTTGTTCACTAATCAATGACTGAAAACAAACAGTAGCTAGTGGCTCACATATCCAATCTTTAACCTTCTTCAAAATCCTTGGAGAAATATTATGTGGCCCAAGAAACATATCATTCTTTAAGTCTTCCAAACTTTAACTATCTCAAAATTAATGCAGAAATCTCATTCAATCTTGTTTCCAATCTATCAACTGTTCAAGATGTGAAATGCTGCTTAAATCTTTGTTAGTAAAAACCGAATAAACAATGAAATTTACTAACCCAGCTATCTCATGATCATCAGATACAAGCATTCCTTTATCATCCTTCAAGGGTCCTACCCTCACATTTACATTTTGTTTACCCTTAATGTAATTAAAGAAATCCTTACTAACACTCACAATTACTGTTAATTGTTTACATTTTCAAACACCCTTATCTCATACATTCTTTTTGAAGTCCTGATTTTCTGTTTCACCAACTTTCCTGATCCTCTATAATCTTCTAAATCTCCCATCACACCACTTTACCAGTCAATTTAAATTTCTCATACTTATTATGGTTTTCTTATACTTTTTGTGAACCAACCTGTTATTTTTTTATGAGCAGCTATCTTTTTCTTTCAATAAGGAATATGTTCACCTTGAATATTTAAACGAAAAAAATTTCTGTTTTCAATTTTACCTTACCACAAATAAGAATAGTAAATTGGATTAAGATTCTAACTCAATTACATAGATTTTCAATCGATTGTATGCGGTTTCACTCAGCATAGGCCTCGCACCAAACATCGTGAGGAACAATATAAAAATCATATATCTCACATAAGCTGTGGTGTTATTAACATTTATGGTAGTATGTTAAATCTAATCATTTTTTTTTTTTTTTTCTAATAGAGCTTAACCTAGATGTTACTTAACTCTTCCACCAAACACAACTTCACCGTTCACAATGAGAACTTATCTAACAGTAACAGTTACAGTGACGCAGTCAGAAAGAAAACAGTATGGGTGGACAGTATTTCAGAAGCTTTTTTTTATTCTTCAAAAAGCTTTTTACATTTATGCGAGTTTATGTTTATGATAAATAAAGAGTATTTACTGCTTAAAAACAGGAACAATAACAAAATGGCATACATAACTTTTTCATATCTTAATAGCATATTCAATTTAGACGTTTGGCTCTTCCTGCCACAGGCCCGGCATGGCCAGGTGGGTTAAGGCGTTCGACTCGTAATCCGAGAGTCGTGGGTTCGAATCTCCCTCGCACCAAACATGCTCGCCCTTTCAGCGACGGTCAATTCCACTATTCGTTGGTAAAATAGTAGCCAAAAATTGGCGGTGTGTGGTAATGAGTAGCTACATTTCCTCTAAATTAGGCTGCTAAATTACAGACGGCTAGCGCAGATAGCCCGTGAGTAGCTTTGCGCCAAATTTAAAAAAACAACTTAGTGGCAGAGCTGAAAGACCTTTAACGATAAAAATCATGTTTTGATACCTCTCGTAAGTAGAGCACAAATAGCCGATTGTGTAACTTTGGCGAGATGGAAATTGTATCTCGTTACTTCAGATACAGTGTAACTTACAAGCTCGATATAAGTGACTGAGACTCTTAATCCAGTGCTTTAATTATTAAGGTTGTGTTTATTCTAAGGGATAACAGATACACCGTACATTTTGTAGATGAAATAATTAGTAAGTTGTTGGTTGGCTGGTTTGCAGTGAAGTGAAAAGCTCTACAATGGGGTATATGTGTTCTGCCCACTGTGGATATCAAAAAACCAGTTTCTAGCGTTTTAAGTCTGCAGACATACCGTTGTACCACTTGGGGGTGGGGGCGATTAGAAAGAAGTGAAATCTTGGTATAAGTGTTAACTGTGAATTTATGCCTGTACAGTGAACAACAGTAAACCTAATTTGGAGCACGTATAATAAAATAAATAAAACTCATACACTATTATTAAAGGGATTTTACTTTGTGTTATTCTTTTTACCGCATAATTCCAAAGAAAATACTTAACAATAAAAACTTTTTTGCAGCGTTTATGTCAGAAGTAGAATTATATTAGTAACAATAAAACAAACTCCACAATATCAATCTCAAAATGACAACATATGATCAAACCAATATTTAAAAAAAAAGGAAATTATGAAACACTAGAAAAGCCCCCCAGTGGCACAGTAGTATGTCTGCAGACTTATACCACTAGAAACAGGGTTTCGATCCCCTTGGTGGGCAGATTACAAATAGCCCTTTGCGTAGTTTTGTGTTTAATACAAAACAAACAACAGAAGGAAAGTGACAGAAATATAAAAGTTATTAAAAAACAAGAGATAATATTTAAAGCCAGATTGCAAACCCAAATCTCAGTTTGATAAATAACGAGATAAAAAATGAACATACTAAAGGTGAAAAGAGTGGAAATGATAAACATCAAGCTGCGACTGAGATGAAATAACAACTGATATTATGAACTGCAATCTAGCATTAACGGATCTAGGAGAGCAAACCCAAAAACGAAATGATAATTTTAGCCTACAAACAGGCAGTTTGTTAATATGATTTATTGCAATGTGAACGTGGCGTAGCTAGGGGACAAAAGGGGGTACATCTGTCCCTGGGCGCAACATCGAGGGTGGGGGGCGCCAAATTGATGTTACATAATTAAATTTTGTCACGAGGAGGCGCGAACACTGACTTTGTCCCCGGGCGCTGAAAACCCTAGCTTGGCAACTGAATGTGAAGTATATTTTCGAGCCCCATTGAAAGTATACAAGATTATTTCAAGTCATTTTTTCTCTTTCGGATAACACAATACCATAGATGCTCGAACTTACTTTGGCATTTTTAGCTCAATTTCTTTAAACTTTGCTCTCCCCAAACACTAACCTTGGATCTACTACTGAAATCCCGTAGCTCTTTCTGAATCCCAGGATTTGAATTTTTAGTAGCCAGTATTATAAATATTGTACATAATTATTTTCCATTTTTTTTAAATCAGAAATACCTAAACTATCTCTGTTGCCTAAATAATTTAAATAATTACAAAATGATGGAAACTCAGGAGCGATCTAAAACCTTAAGCACTTGTCTGAATAGCCTTGAATTTAAAACTATTATTTTACCTGATGAATGCTTGAAGTGGATCCCTTTTGTATCGGCATTTTAGTGTGCTGCCATTTTCGATGCAGAAGACTTATTCAAATATCCAGAGTATAAGCAATTAAACCTCAATAAAGGCAGATTTTTATTATCTTTTCATAAATTTAATCACGAAACAACACTGGTTAAAATATTTTTGAATGTGAAAACATTAGCATAAATTAGACAAAGTAATTTGTTTCTTCCGTTTTACTAAATAAACACCATAAAGACCACTTTCCGTGAATTTGTTTACAAAACTAGCTGAAGTAGAAAGCATAACCTGTAGTCTAGCACGTCTCACAACGAAACATTGGAAACTTCACAACCTAACAAATGATAGAAAAAAAAATTGTATAATGTGATTTAGTATTTCTCTTATATATTAGCTGATGTGGCTTTGCTATAGGAAAACACGCACGCACACACTCATTTATTAGATTGTGGCATTTGATTAAGTATCGTAAAAAGAAAGGTACCAGACAAAATTAGTGACACAAGTTTTAGCATAGAAAGGACTAAGCCTACATTAAGGTAGTTTGAGGTTATAGCGCACTTTTCGGTTGAAGCTCTTTCGGTTCAAGCACATTCGATTAGTATATATGAAGTTAATTACATACTATGTGCTAATGTTGTTGCCTACTAAAATCTGAAGTAATTCTGGAAAGAAAAAAATAGTAATTTTTATTTATTTTGCATTTCTCACGGTAGTTAGGAGGTCGTTCAAATTGATGTCATCTGTGATGACGAAAAACCCACTTTAAGTAAAAATATGTCTCTTGACGGTTGGTAAGGATTTTAACACTTTTACTAATAGTAGTAAAATTAAATGGACTTGCGTGTCCATTATATTCTATTAGTTTTTACTAATAGTAAAAGTGTTAAAATCCTTACTAACCATCCTGAGATATATTATTTCATCTGTACTGAGTTAGAATAGAACAACTAACATATAAAATATGAATATTTATCAAAAAAAGATAGTGTCACTAGGGACCCAGGAAAAGATACATACATTCTCAAAAATCTATAGATTTTCTTCTATAAATCCTTTGATTTGGATATCCCTGGATTTCAGCCGATAGATGGTATTCCAAGGATGAGTTCTAGAGCCAAAATAGATTACAGGAACAATAAAGAGGTAACTAACTGTTAGAAATTATGAATTAGCTGGATTTAAGATGACAATATTCCTCCTGTTTCAATTCAATGTAAACAAAGAGTTCGTTATTTAAATAAACCAGTTATGAGTCAATGAATGTATCGATGGGAAGCCATGCAACATATGATTGACACTAGTTCTACAGATCTCATCATTTAACATGATCCAGTAACAAATCAGATGTAATAAAACAAAATTGACTACCTAAAATAATTTTAAATTAAGGTTAGACTGGTACAGATCCTGAAATAATAATAAAATCGAATTGAATATACGCAATTTCCCACATTGGTATTGCTGGCGCACAAAAATATAGCTAATAGAAAAAACAACAAACTGTATCATAGATTAATTTACTTTAATCCTGCCTAACGTAATTTTAAGTGCCACAGCTATTGAGAGTTTCTTCTTGCTTGCATTAATACTATGATGATTCATAACGTTGTCTTACTTAAACTCTATGTCCACTATGATATTACATAAGTTTTAGCTTATGTATGTCTTTCTGGCGTTTGTTCAATACAACCAAAACAAGCACTCTACAGCCACTACTAATCATGTTATAAAATCGCACGCTTTAGTGAGAATAGCATTTAATAATGATATTGGAGCATAACCTTCTGACTTGTTTTGAATATATTATTTTAAAACAATTGAACTGTGTAATGCCCTTATACTGTTGAAATTTATCGTCAACACGTCACAGAGACTTACCTTAAAAATCTAGCCCCAACGAAAATCTAACACTTACATTTCATCAACCTAATTCACTTCACACCGTAACAGCTGTTATGTGATTTACTAACGTAAATAAGTCTCAAGTAGTATTAGTCCAGATGGTGTCTTTCAGTAACGAAGTAATTCAATGTGTTAATCTCTTACAATACTCAACATGAACTACCTGATGGCCAAATCCACCTCTTCTTTTTAATGCCTAGATATCCACTTTGCTTATCTTTTAGGTCGCTCCTTTAGAATATATCTTACAGATAGCTTTCAATATTAAACTCTAGAAGTTATGTGATCCCTCTAGTTTTACATTTCCGCAAACTTCGCACCGAATATGTTCACAGATAT
The DNA here is from genome assembly GCF_004210375.1 of Tachypleus tridentatus. Classification (NCBI taxonomy): domain Eukaryota; kingdom Metazoa; phylum Arthropoda; class Merostomata; order Xiphosura; family Limulidae; genus Tachypleus; species Tachypleus tridentatus. The sequence goes on along the minus strand of NC_134830.1, from coordinate 60,290,326 downwards.
TTTCACTTTCAAAATGTCATATTTTCTGATGCTCTCAGCCAAAATGTTTCTCCTTCGAGAAAATTCTTTCCATCAGCTAATCATTTGTCTCATTTAAACGTATACTTCCAGTTGATGATCCAATCCATATGAATCTTTCAGTGTTAAATTTACCCAGTTATAAGAATCTAGGTAGGTCAATGGGTATTTTTCTTTCTAGCTTTCTCCGATGTGTTCTCTTTTTGACAAAATTAGGCTTCATTTCTGAATCATAACATCGACCACAAGCTTGTATTCATGAATTTGTACACTTGCGTGTCCATTATATTCTATAGTTGTCGGTTTCCTCACGTATCTTGGCTGAAGAAAGGGCCAAATCTTCTGACAGCCCACCAGTCCCTTGGACTCTAATGAAATAACAAAAGTACTGTTAATTCTATTCATTGGGATCATTATAAAATTACCATTAGTCGAGTATTTTTTTAAAGATGGTGTAATACGTCTTTCTCTTAATTTTTTATTTGTTTTGTGCTAATTGTTTACATTTTATTGATTTCGAAACCACTTTCAAGTCAATAACACATGGCTGAGAAACATTTATGAACGTAGGATAACTAATTCTGTAATTGATTTAAAACAAATAACTTGAACAAAATATAACAACATAAACAAATATATCCTACAGTACCATCAGAATAGAATCCAGCATGGCCATTACTGATTTACACCAATAGCACGAACGAACGAAGAACATAGCAAGTACTTCGGTTTAAGTATATCTGTCACTAGTGCTCAGAACAGAAATAACCGGGGTGCTCAGAAAATGTTTCTTTTCACTCCGCTCAAGATAATTGGTAAATCTCACTAGCCGGAAAAAAAAAAAAAGACAAAAGAAAGAAATACAATAAAAGAAAAACAAACAATTCCAATAGATGGCACTACAGCATGAAAGTTATATAGGAATCAGTCAGATGATCCAGTTTCAAGGCGGAGCTTATATACAGTATTCTAAGTGTATTGATTAGATATCACGTGACACGTATGTAACATTCTTCCTATTAGAACTGGTATGTTATTACGAGCTCTATTCAGCAATTGGTCAAGCTGATATTTAGGAATGCCAATATACAAGCCAATCATAGCATTCACCGGTAGGCCAATATTTTGGAATGCAAACAAGCCAATCATAACACCCATGGAAACATAAAACTAGTAACATTAATTTTCGCTAATAAAAAACACAGTCAGATTGCTAATCCTCAAGTTTATTAGTGACCTACAGAGAACTAACTGTCCAGTAATACATTGTATTGTTGGTTTCATAACGTTGTAATCTGTATTATTTGAAGTATAAGTTTGGGTTTTATAGATCTGGTAATGTGTATTGCTCTTTATAATATATATACTTCATATGCTAATTATATATTATATCGTAAAGCTAAATTAATGGTATTAAATCTGGATTATTATTACAAATTCTCTTAGCAATGTACACTATAGATAGATAAAGTAAAACTAAAAACTTGAATTATTTTCTTATCTTTAGTTCATCGACACGTGAGCCTATAAACTTCACTTGCACATAAACTACTATCCAGACACATTGAATATAATAGACACGTATTTTGAAATGGACTTTATAATATAAACTCAAAGTGCTTCAAATGAAGAGAGTTAGCGCAAAATTCATTGCACATGAAAGTTATTGCGTGGTAAGCAATTATCAACAGAGTTTGTTACCATGTAGAAAACGAGGCCTACGTTCACAATTCCTTTTTAGCTCTATTCATACACGTTAGTTTATAAATTTAGAGTTCTCGTGAAATAAAAATTACCATTTTTAATATTCCGTATATATATTTACGTATGTAAAAATGCCAGCTTTGTCTGCATGGTGAGAACACAGTGAGTAGTGATATCGGTTTAATTTTACATATTACAGAAACACTACTACCCTTAGGAAATATCCCATTATACACAATCAGGGTAAGTAACCTGCCTGAAGCAAGTTACAAAATACACTGTGTAATTTGTAGTGAACGTCTAGAAACCAATACTATAATAGATAAATGTATAAGGATAAATCTCCAAGAAATATATAAAACTAGACTTCTTAAGAACTAATAAAACTTGACAAACAGCACATAATTACGTAATATATAAGTTGTTTTATAAAACCACTTTCTAGTTTTCTGTGAGAATTTCAATAGTGACAATTTTGAAAGATAATATGTGTGAATTGAAGATAAATAATATGAAACTAAAAACACGTGTAAAACCTTTATATATAAATAGTTTGTATGATTTTGTAAAATAAATAAAATTACATTTATAAATCATTATATGTAGCAGTTTACTAGATTTCTTTTGCATTCTTGACCGTGAACTGAAAAATAAGAGGTCTTATACCAAAGACGTTTCCGCCTATTTCAAATCGATGTGAAAAACTTGGCACGTGACTGTCATAACTGTATGGGTCGCGCGTCCCTACTCTAACAGCCGAAGAAATGCCCCAGAAGACATAAAACAATTACAAATACCTGTTATTTAGAATATTTAGGTAGTAAATAAGCAAGTTTCTAGGAAAAGCTCAGTTGACGTCACTAAACCAGTCAAGTTAGAAAAGTTGCAATTTTTTGTGATTATATTTAATTAAAAATGTTATTTATAATAATATAACAAAATAACTGCAGGATATTGAAAGTATTTATGAACTATTTTCTTAATGTATTGGCCCGGTATGGCCAGGTGGTTAAGGCACTCGTCTCGTAATCGGAGGATCGCAGGTTCGAAAACCCGTCACATCAAACATACCCGCCCTTTCAGCCGTGGGAGCGCTATAATGTGACAGTTAATCCTATTCGTTGGTAAAAGAGTAGCCCAAGGGTAGGCGGTGGGTGGTGTTGATTAGTTGCCTTCCCTCTAGTCTTTTTCTGCTACCTTAGCAATATAAGTCCTACAGTATAAGTCCTAGCGCAAATAGTCCTCGAGTAGTTGTGTGCGAAATTCAAACCAAACTTTATGTATGTTTTAATATTTTTACATTACATAACAAAAACTAATATAAATCCAAACTGTTTGTGAGGTTGAACTATGTAACTTTGTAAAAATTATTAGAATAAACAACATAGCCACGTGTTTTGTAATGTAATATTGTAAACTCGGGTGAAGTGAAAGAGTGGACAAGCGTGTTAAGGCGTGCGACTCGTAATCTGAGGGTCGCGGGTTCGCATCCCCGTCGCGCCAAACATGCTCGCCCTTTCAGCAGTGGGGGCGTTATAATGTGACGGTCAATCCCACTATTCGTTGGTAAAAGAGTAGCCCAAGAGTTTGCGGTGGGTGGTGATGACTAGCCACCTTCCCTCTAGTCTTACACTGCAAAATTAGGGACGGCTAGCATAGATAGTCCCTCGAGTAGGTTTGTGCGAAATTCAAAAACAAAACAAAAAAACGAAGTGAAAAAGCAAATATTTTTTAAACTTCTATTGACACTAAAAATACTTGCTTTTGAAGAAAACAACAAACAATCGTAACGTAAAGATTGATTTATAAAATAAATACATAAAAATATAACTTGTTTGATGACACGCACAATAATAAACAGAAATCACGAGGCTGGTGATGTCTTTATATCTCAAACAAAACAAGACATGCATATCGAAACGTAGGTTCATATAAACCTTCTAGAAGATTGTCCATGTTTCATTTTGTTTCTTTACTTCCATCTTTTTTATGGCCTTAAGAACATAGTTTGGTTTTCATAAAACCTTGCTTCTTGTCGTTCTTGAATTTACTGTTTCTGGCAATAGTGCATGAAAATAAAACGGATCCAATTTAGGGATCAATTTTGTTCATTCCTAAAAACGTCATCTCGAGGGATTCATTCAATACTTATATCCAGAGGTGTCCAAATAATGAAATTACAAAATTTTGTACCACTTATATAAAGTTGACCCTGTACTTGGTAATAATATGTCTCTTTCAGTTTCACAGTATTATCAAGTAAAGTACAACAGAAATCTTTAATTGACAGTACAGCCTGTAAATAAATCATTCCTTTAGCTTTTAATGGGCATTTGACTTCAATAATACCATCAAACCCTACAATGGCGTCTGGTGAGATTGCTAAGTATCCCTTCTCTATTCCCACAAATAGACTGCAATCCTCTACTTGGTTTCCAGTTTTAGTAGAGTAATCATGTAGGGCATTTCTATCGTTGTTTTAACCATATTCTATTGCAGATGTAGAGAAAGAACTGTAGAAAATTATTTTCACTTTGAAGCTGTATGATGTTGCATCCCTCATCTTACAAATTTCTCCAAAGTAGGAAGCTGTAAGGAGTTGCTTCCTTTCTATCCTCTATGAACTGTTGTTGTACTGACCTTGCGTTTGTTTTTCTATTTCGATTTTTTGTTATTTTGTAACTTGTAGTTTTTTTAACAAATTATTTTCAGTTCTATGAACTCTGAGTCTGGGAGATCAGGCTTTTCTCATTGAGGTCTATAATTCCTTTTTTCCATTGTTATCCACAAATAGAAGTTTCTTGGATATCCAGCATTTTCTTTTTGCTTCAGGAGCTAAAAGTCTTTTGCGAACCACCATCCTTTGAGTCTGAGTTTTTGCTGTATATTTCTTTAAAAGTACAGATGGACTTTTTGTGATGTTGGATTTTCAGGCCAGACTATGCCATGCTGAGCCAAGTTGAAATGCTAAACTTACAGCATATACTCTTTTATTGTAAGATCCTCGTTTTGAGCTACAGATCTGTTTGCCACCAATAAACCTTGTCACAAGATGCACAGAAGTCTCGGCTAAGTTGCTTGTTGAATTATTTATCAGATGATGTACCTTTCTGACATCAACAGCAGTCATTATTCAAATTATCGTTTCATAAGGTATGTTTTACAAATAGTTTATTTTGATGTCAGTTATTTTCAAAGGAGCAGTAGTAGGATTTTCACTGGCTATGATCTCCAAATATATGGTAGGATGCATTATTTAAATACTCCTTTAGTTCCTCTACACAATCATTATTTTGTGCATTACGCCAAATAGCTCCAAGTGCACATTTTTTAAATCTCAATGTCTTTGCTCAAGTGTTTGCAGTTTTCTGCACTTTTTCCTGCTGTTTGGAATAACTTTTTGTGTATATTCGTTCAGCAACTTTATCACATTCTATTTTGTCTACACTCCTGTCATAAGACACACACTCCATATTTTTCTATGTACAGATGAATCACCATCATCAATTATTTTCTTATATCGGAGCCTATGCATCTCTTCTGACTTTTGAAATTTTTCTACAATTATGTCAGATTCCACTGCACTAGAAGACTCGTTTCAGTTTCTGTAACAAGTATACTTGATCTCTCCTTGCTGATGTTGTACATACACAACAAAATTTATTTCGTACACCTAAGAACAACAATAGTATTTTTGTCTTTTTTTCCAATAATAACCGCTACTCCTGAGTTGGCTGTGTATCTGTGTCCATAGTTTCTCTTACTCCATCAACACTTACAGCAGTATATGGAACTCTCTCCATGTCCACATCGCCAGATTCTATAGCAAGATGTCTTTCTTCAGAACCTCCTGTTGTAAGTTACTTATAAAGCAGTGTTTCCTAAACCAGAAAAAAATAAAAATAAAAGCTCATATTGTGCAAAAAACTTCATAAAATCAGGACTGTTTGGCTTATGGACAAAATAATATAGACAAGAGCTATAAATATTTAAATGTATCTTCTATGGTTTGACATATGTAAATATAAACTTTATTAAATTTCAATGAAATGCATACACACTCTTATGTGCTAAATATTTAACTTGCCAACTTTTTCTTCAAACTTCTGAAAAGTGTTGAAACTCAAACAGGGTACATTAATAATAGATTACACTTCTTCTAATTGTGAATGTCCAGCACCTGTGGCAGTGAAACCTGAAACAACAAAAACAATGACATCATGATGTCCTTCTTCTGGTCTGTTGTCTATTTGAATTGCCACATTTTTACGACATACACATTTGAATACTAAAATACTTTTCAGTCCTCGACAAAGCTCACGGTGAAATAAAATAGCACTGTTTTTTGGGCAATTGAACGAATGATATGATAACTTCCTCACTTCAGTGATGAAATATACAATTTCAACAATGTGTCTTCCCTCGAGTGTCTCTTAGTCCAGGATCATTGATGCCAGCACATGGTTGTCTTTCTGTCAGATACAGTAGTTATTGGGTATCATTCATATATAAGAAATATATATATATATTGAGGTTATCTTACATCTTAGTAATAGATAGAACTTTATGTTGATATTTGTACATACATTAACTTACACTTTGATTCACATAAACGTACATTTCTGAAGTGAAGTCTGATGTTTGTGGGTTGTCAGGTTTATTTGTAAATTTAAGTCTGTCAGCTGCATCTGACAGAATGCTTTCTTCTGTAACACTTTCATAAAGGTTTTGTGGCTTGTTTACCTTTGAGTTTTTTTGTAATTTTTTTTACACTCACGATTATTTCGTTTACGACTGGGGAATTTTAATTTTATTTAGTCATCTTTCCAACACGTGTGTAAAGCACAAACTGTCACAGTGAAATGTCTTTTTACCTGCGGGCAATGTACACAGTTGGGGATAAGTGGCCACTGTGTTGCTGGGGTTACTATTTCATTAGCCAATACCAAGCATTGTCTACTTCCCTAACAAACACTGAACGTTATATGGATAACCTTCATAAGCAGTACAGTGAAAATAAATAAGATGAAATATCAATGAGCTGTTTATAAAAATAAAGCTCTAAGTAGCAATTAATATATTCTATTGATGCAAAAATCACAGTATGATGGCGGAATATTTGAAAAGAAAGAATAGTTAGCCTAACCTTCACCTAAATAGCTGTCTTTCGAATAGAAACAGCCATAGTGTAGATAAATAGTCACAAGGTAAAGGGATAGCCAATGGTCAGAAAACAGGAAAAGTGTAGTACAATAGCACAAGTACAGTTGACAAGTCAGTCTCAACAAAGAGACAGGAGGAACTGGTTATATAAAAATGAATAATAAAAAAAAAAAAGGAAATATGGAACTTGACAAAAACAATCTCAGGGGGACCATTCCCCTTTCTGCTAATGCTGGCCCTACTTACAGACTTAGTGTAAATACCTACCATATTTAAACGTAATTTGGACTTTCTTGTGACACACATTCTGCTACAACTTTTCTTCATGAAGTTTTTTTATCTGTTCTCTATTCACTTCTCGTCCTGGTGCATGGTGAAAAATACTAAAAGTTAATGAAAGACATATTTGAACAGAAGAACAGTGCAATATAATTTTGTTGATATGCGGTAATCACCTGCAGAATTATAGGACTGATATTTGTTCAAATAACAGAAACACTCGTGAGATAAAAATAGTTTTGTGGGAGATAACATGGAAAAATACTGAACGCTCACGAAACTGCCAGTTTTAAATAATTTTTACGTTAACAGTGAAAAACACAAACGATGTTTTTTCACGCAACGAAAGAAGATATCTAGTTTTGGTTAACACAGTTACCATCATTAGGGTTTGTGGATATCTGATTATAATAGCTGCGAAACGGATTGATAAAAATTATCTTTCTTTGTGACACAAAACCTTCTTTTTTTCAATTCTTTATAGACAGTATTAAAGTGTGGCTGAAAAAAATATACTTATCAAATAATTGTTACAGCCTCTTAAGTTAACAATAAACTACATAGCATATAAAAATAACAGTTTGGGTTAGATCGCTGCCGTGAGCACAACCCATTGTGCAGCTTTGCACTAAAAATACAAGACGAAATAGACGTCTTGAGAACAAACGAAAGAAAAAGCATGCTTCTATTATCAATGTCGGATAACATCGGACTTACAACACTAAAAACCTGGTTTCGATACCCGTGGTGGGCAGAGCAGAGATAGCCCATTGTGTAGCTTTGTGCTTAATTCAAAACAAACAAAGAAACATCGGAATGTTATAGATAACTTTGAACATAAAAGCCCTCCAGCGGCTTAGCGGTAGATTTGACGGGTTATAACGCTAAAAACTGGATTTCGATACCAGTTGTGCACACAGCGCAGATAATTGTCGTAAATACAAACAAGCTTTTATTATTGTTTACCTTTTAAACATACTTGCAGTTAGTATTATAGTAAGAAGAAGAACTATATTATGAGCTACAAGACAAATTGAAGCTAGTGTACGATTTCAAATCGCTTCATCTTCCTGTTCATATAGTAGTGTGAAACCTCCACAGATTGAGACGAACATACACCGTCACAACAAACAGAATCGACCAATAAGATACGATAAGACGCTTAATATGGATTCTCTAGTATAGGATTTCGACACAGCTTTCGTCTCGAAGTTTACTTGAGCAACGTATGACAATGTTTCGGTTACTATTGAGCGGTAGAAACAAAACAAACGTTAGTGGAGGTCAACACTGGGCAAATAAATAATTATCGAACGGGCAAGACCAAAACCTTTAATGAGATCTGTCATTACTGTCGTTGTTTTCTTAGTGCAAAACTACACAACGGACTAACTGTACTCTTTCTGCTATGCGCAGTTGAACCCCGAATTTTAGCGTTATAAGTTCGTAATCTTACAGCCGATCAATAGAAAGACAATATCATTCCCAATAGACGCTCCTAATGAAATATGAACCTTATGTAACTTTCATTCCTTACTTACTGTATAAAATAACTGATTCATTAGTAAGATGTTTTTAAATTATGACTAACTTTTGGTTTTTACATTCTACAAACTTGGTTAATATTTCACAATTTAATCTTGTTCTCACCGTAACAGTTAATGTTCTTGCAGTTTGATAAAGCAAGTAACATCGAAACGTCTGTTCGTATTGTAGCCCTTCACACCAAACATGCTCGCCCTCTCAGCCGCAGGGGCGTTATAATGTGACTAGCTCAAAAGTTTTTGGTGGGTGGTGATGACTAGCTGCCTTCCCTCTAGTCTTACACTGCTAAATTAGGGACGACTAGCGCAGATAGCCCTCGTGTAGCTTTGCGCGAAATTCAAAACAAACAAACCGTATTCTAGCTAGTCTGTTGGCTGATGATGTAGCAATTTGGAAAAGTGCCCCTACACTAGACATTGCAGCCACTAACATACAACCACAACTAAACACAATAAGTGAATACTGCCAAAAATATAGAATCAAAATAAACACAGTAAAGACACAATTAGTGATATTTTTAAAATCAACGAAACATCAAAAAGTACAACCCCAGATTTACATGAACGGAGCGCTTCTTCAGACTGCTACATCTGCAAAATTTTTAGGACTATCATATGACTCTAAACTTACCTGATAGACTTCTACATAGTACAATAAAATATTTCGATAAAAATTGGAGAAAAAATGAGCTGTTATGCGAACTAGACAGGTATTGCATATATGATAAAGAGAGTCCTAAACACCTCTACCCGATAAACTTGTACATTAGATCATTAAGTTAAAATTAAGTTTTTAAAAAATCAATAAAAATGTATATATATATTTGTGTTAAAATAAAACAGACCACCTATGTTCTAGACTTAGAAAATATGAAAGTACAATATAAATGGACATTGCCCTGAAAAGGGCCTGAGTTATGTTTATCACTCTGGCCTTCATGTATTAACTTTAAATATACTAACAAGTCCACCCTAACAATGAAAAGGAAGGAGGAAGAGGTCTAGTGTACCTGACCCCCCAGGGTATAGAAATTTATATACCCAAACAACAAGAGAGAGAAAGAGCCAGTCGAGCCCTAGTATTGCACGATAAGCCTTGCGGGCACTATATAAAATATATATATATATATATGCCAGATACATAAATATCGTGGTTGGCATATTAATATAATATGATATACTTTACTTTCTTTCTTAAGTATTTTCAGTCAGATACTGATTTCTTTATCGATAACTGATTCCTACATTATTGCCGCCTACAACTGTACTTACAAACTTACAAACGTAATCTAATGTTGTTGTTTTTTAATGTCTCTCAAAGCTGCACGACGGCTATCTGTGCTAGCTGTTCTTAATTTAGCAATGATGTGCTAGAGGGAAAGTAGCTACTCTTCACCACTCACCGCCCACTCTTGGACTACTCTGTTTACCAACGAATAGTGGGATTGATTGAAACATTATAACGCCCCTACATCTGAAGGGGCAAGCATGTTTATATATAAATATATATAACTATTTGGAATTTTTAAAGTTGTGTAAGACATGTTTCCCCTTGTTTTCAATTGTTCTCGTTTGGTTTGTGATGAAAGCAAAAAAGTTTGAGCGAGAGAGAAAGAATGGACTAAAGTCGAGTTTCAGGAAATATGGAAACAACAATATCATGTTCCTGCCAAAACGCCAATTGCATAGAAACTACGTAAGTATTGAGGCAGGACCATCTGATGGATTAGTGACGTCATAAATTTCGCACATTTTCTGAAACACATTACTCATATTTCTCTCATTGGGCACCACACGTACGTAATGTGGAAATGGACAGGAATAGTTGGAAATTATAAATTATAAGTGCGGAAACATTTTACTCGACATTTCTTTATTTGAATTATATATTAGTTAATTAACGGGTCTAAACCACTGTACGCCAGTGGTTCCCAACCAGGGGTGCAAGATAGCATTCCAGGGAAGGGGGAGATAACATTTGTTTTGGCCACCTTCACCTTTATTCTTAAATAAATAATTACTGTGAGGGGTGTGAAAGCATATTAAAATTTTTTAAGGGTGTGGGGCATAAAAAAGGTTGGGAACCACTGTTGTACGCGAATACGAAATTTCTGTGTCCACCAGTGTTGTCCAGTTACGTTATCGGTGTGCTAAGTAATGGTATGTGGAACAGTCAACCGTGTAATAACGATAATTAGCTAAACATACTTGTACATAACCTAATTCACTGAACAGGTCGCAACAGACGAAAAGTTCACGTTGTAGAGTTTCGCTGTCGTCTAGCGTCAGTGATTTTATTATGAATGTTTGTAAAGCAGACTTCCGGATGAACTTCAAACAAAGCTCGAACAATGTCCATCTGGGAAAACTTAGAAATAAGTAACATCGATCTTAGTAAGACAGCGGAAGAAAAGTTTGGTATTTAAAATCGAAACATTGGACATTTCAGTGAATAGCTTTCCAGTTGTTGTAACCTGTTGTTTGTCTATAACGTGTTCATAACCGTCTATTTTATTTACAACCATTATAGTAACAAGCTGAGGACAGAGGAAGCAACATGCGTATAGAGGACAATGTTAGATAACGTTCCACTCGCTTCTTCTTTTGTTTCTAAAATCGAATGACCTCATTAAATAATAATTGCATACCCTGCTTTGTGGAAGGTAATAATTAACTGATTTAACTAATAAAGTACTTGTCTTTAAATTCAAAGCCAAGTTTACGAAGTAATAGAAATGTGCCCTGTTTCAAGACATTTTTTACCACTCTCAGTCGTGGGGGCGTTATAACGTTACAGTCAATCCCACTATTCGTTGGTAAAATAGTAGCCCAAGAGTTGGCGATGGGTGGTCATGACTAGCTGCCTTCCCCCTAGTCTTACACTGCTAAATTAAGGACTGCAAGCGCAGATAGCCCTCGTGTAGCTTTGCGCGAAATTAAAAATAAACAAATAAAAATAAACCTACTTTGTCACCTCCATACGTCTTTGCACTAGCCGACACAACACAGAAATATATTTAAAACGCTTCTTTTAATCAAGCAAACAACAACAAACTATACAATAATCCAAGTATACAAGAACTAAATACAAATAAACATGTTTGTTCTTTTGTGAAGTACAAAACTACACAATGGACTGTCTGTGCCCTCTTCCCAACGAGAGTATCGAAACACTATTTTTAGTATTATAAACCCTCAGACTTACAAATGACCCACCGAAAGGATAAGAATGAATGACTTACTGACTAGAAAAAGACGTGTACGCCACTCCTTTAAGTTGAGAAAAAGAAATAACACATAAACAAAATATATGAGCTTTTAACCAAATGATCCACTCAATGTTTACAGTTAAATTCATATCAAAAAGAAAAAACAAACAAAAAACGCTTTTAAATTTGGAACGACATTTCCCTAATCAAAGTAAAAGTACTTTATGTTAAATTAGTAGATTATAACTTATAGTATATAGTAAGAGTCATATATTATAGTTTATTGTGACAGTAGTGACTTATAATTTATAGTAAGTTTGTTTGTTTGTTTTTAATTTTGCGCAAAGCTACACGAGGGCTATATGTGCTAGCCGTCCCTAATTTAGCAGTGTAAGACTAGAGGGAAGGCATCTAGTCATCATCACCCACCGCCAACTCTTTGGCTACTTTTTACCAACAAATTGTGGAATTGACCGACGAATTATAACGCCCCCTACGGCTGAAAGGGCGAACATGTTTGGTGCAACCGGGATTCGAAACTGCGACCCTCAGATTACGAGTCGAACGCCTTAACTCGCCTGGCCGTGTCCGGCTGTTTATAGTGAGAGTAGTGAGTTGTAACTTATAGTTTATAGTAAGACTGTTGAGTTATAATTTATAGTGTATAGTAAGAATAGTGAGTTCTAATTTATAGTGTACAGTAAGAATAGTGAGTTATAATTTATAGTGTACAGTAAGAATAGTGAGTTATAATTTATAGTGTATAGTAAGAATAGTGAGTTCTAATTTATAGTGTATAGTAAGAATAGTGAGTTCTAATTTATAGTGTATAGTAAGAATAGTGAGTTCTAATTTATAGTGTATAGTAAGAATAGTGAGTTCTAATTTATAGTGTACAGTAAGAATAGTGAGTTATAATTTAAGTGTAGTGAGTTATAATTTATAGTGTACAGTAAGAATAGTAGTTATAATTTATAGTGTATAGTAAGAATAGTGAGTTATAATTTAGTGTATAGTAAGAATAGTGAGTTATAATTTATAGTGTATAGTAAGAATAGTGAGTTATAATTTATAGTGTATAGTAAGAATAGTGAGTTATAATTTATAGTGTATAGTAAGAATAGTGAGTTATAATTTATAGTGTATAGTAAGAATAGTGAGTTATAATTTAGTGTATAGTAAGAATAGTGAGTTATAATTTATAGTGTATAGTAGTTATAATATAGTGAGTTATAATTTATAGTGTATAGTAAGAATAGTGAGTTATAATTTATAGTGTATAGTAAGAATAGTGAGTTATAATTTATAGTAAGAATAGTGAGTTATAATTTAGTAAAGAATAGTGAGTTATAATTTGTAGTGTATAGTAAGAATAGTGAGTTATAATTTGTAGTGTATTGTAAGCAAGGTTTGATTAAAGGTTTTATCGGTCCTAGGCTTTTCAACTTATAGAGATCCCTTGGAACAGTACCTCTACGTGAGTACATTTATAGTCATAGCCTCAGGCCCCTTATTTAGTGTGAGGCCCTGGGTTTCAGCCCGGTGAGCCCATGCCTTAATCCGCGATTTATAGTAAAAATAGTTAGTTATAACATATAGTTTATTTTAACAGAAATGAGTAATAACTTATAGTAAGAGTAGTGAGTTATAACTTATAGTTTATAGTAAAAATAGTTAGCTATAATTTACAGTTATAATTTATAGTTTATTGTGACAGTAGTGAGTTATAATTTATAGTTTATAGTAAGAGTAGTGAGTTATAACGTACAGTATATAGTGAGAGTAGCTTGTCATAACTTATAGCTTATTCTAACAGTAGCGCAGATAGTCCTTGAGTAGCTTTGCGCGAAATATAAATAACAAACTATATACTATCAGTTATAACTCACTACTGTTACAATAAACTATAAGTTCTAACTTACTACTTTTAATATATACTATAAGTTATAACTTACTACTGTTAGAATATTGTTTGTTTGTTTGTTTTGGATGTGTGATAATGTATACCATACGTAACACAGCAGTTTAAAAGTTTTATATTGTCGTATCATAAGTTAATGTTTACGAAGTAAACCTTACTATAACGTTGGCCCAGTTTATGTATGTCTTAACATACACCACAATAATTCTCTATTTGGTAACTGTCAGACGGTGCAGTATTTCAACCTCCGCGCAGCTGTACATCTTTCTACTTATTGCTCAGTTGAAATATTCAGTGGCGGCGCCAGGATATTTTCGTTGGGGGATTGAGATAAACTCTGGAGGGGCTTCCCAAAATGCCATCAATATGAAGTATAGATGGTAAATTATAATAATGTGAATATCAAGGTACATTTTAGAAATGTGTGCTATTTTGAACTGCGTTTTAAATGCAGTTTTCATTGGAAACTCATACTCTGATTAATAATTCATTATTACAAATTAGAAATAATCTGTTTATGAAAATATGCGTATATGTAAAAGAGGAAGCTCACCTAAATTCCACCCAAGGTAATACATAATAATAAAGAAAATCATGATTAGCTTAGGCCTTAGAGTGAACATTTAATGTACCATTAAGAGTAAAGCTACAAATCAAAAGAAATATAGTATAAAGATATAGTTTACATAGCAAAAACGAATTATCCCATGTGAAGTTAATACACTCTAAGGAAAAGTAAGGTCCCTATCAGGCTAATTATCTTTTATCATGTTGTGTTTATAGTCAATATTACTTTAAAATAATGCGCCTGTTTGTTGTAACTTGAAATCAACGTGGTTGTCTAATCTTCGTCAAAGCTCAAGATAGAATGGCATTACACAGGGAGTGGCAATACAACGCATGAGTTTCAGTGCATTAAGTACGTTGCCATGGGACGAGTGACACATACTTCCGTCTTAACGAAGAGGGGGCCCGGCATGGTCAAGCGTGTTAAGGCGTGCGACTCGTAATCTGAGGGTCGCGGGTTCGCATCGCCCTTTCAGCCGTGGAGGCGTTATAATGTAACGATCAATCCCACTATTCGTTGGTAAAAGAGTAGCCCAAGAGTTGGCGGTGGGTGGTGATGATTAGCTGCCTTCCCTCTAGTCTTACACTGCTAAATTAGGGACGGCTAGTGCAGACAGTCCTCGAGTAGCTTTGTGCGAAATTCAAAAAACAAACAAATGTAATGAAGACGTTGAGCTCTACAGATCTATGTATTTTTTCATGTTAATTGTTAAGCAACAACGACGATTGTGTTTTCCATATTTAATAAGTATATGTAGGTAAAAATATTGGGGGGCTGAGGGGGTCTGGCTCATTTTTGGGGGGCTCAAGACCCACTTGCCGTCGCCACTGGAAATATTTATTCACAACAAAGACAAATCAATGTTTTAAACGTGAATGAAATTAAAATGGGGAAAGTCTTTTAATAAAATCAAATCTGAAATCAAGTACGGAATATCTCCAGAAACGTCATTATGATGTCATTTTAGGACAATGTTTACACATTTTAACTCGACAACAATTATAATTATCATTTGTAAAGATCGTTTTAAATTCTTCCTCGTCTGTTTCACAGCTGCACGTGGCACGAGGTGAATGTCCGTGAATTTATACAATCTGCTATTGTTGATATATTAATCCTAACCTTCCTGGTTTTCACGGTCCGAAATTCTTAAAACGAAGCAAATTCACACTCTGTCGTTTCGTCAGAAGCGTGCTTTTACTGCGTATTTCTTCCCAGATTCTAGTTCCCATGTAACAGAGTTGATCTTCACACTTCAGTTAATGAGGAAGCGTGTGTTTAAGCTAAAAATTATGTTATGAAAACAAAAGCACGAAAACGTAATTGAATACTTTAGTGATGTTATTCTAATCAATTAAAATAAATTTAAGATAATAATATTAAAGAAAACGTCTCGATTTCCCAGCTGGAGGCTCGGCGTTCAATTTGTTTATTGTTAAGTGCTAAGTTACACAATGGGAATATCTGTGCTTTGTTACGTACTATAGTTTATCTCGGAAAACACTTCCATGTATTATGTTAGGTATTAAAATTGCAAATAGTCTGAAACTGAATTCAGTCATAATTTAGATTTAGAAGTTAATTGAATATAGAAATGTAACAAAGTTATTGTGTTTGTCAACAAGATTGACGAACACAATTTTCTTTTTTAATACAAATATATTTTAATCTACAAACGACAATACACTTTGTAATAACGGTTATTACAAATGATGATTCATATACAAAAGTTTTACAAACTTACAAACAATATTGAGTTTTCTATCCGACAAGGAATATCCTTGATATCTTACAGAGGGTTTACGACGAGCGAATTAATTCTGAGCAGATATGGGTACAATTCATTTGACGGGGAACTAGCTAGTTCTTCACGTGAGTGTTTAACAGCTTATGTTATTTATACAAAGTCTTCGTAAAAATACAAACGTCTTAAGTTAATCCGCTGAAAATAAACCGTTTGTAATGTTTGAAATCTATAAACGTTTGTGATCAAATATCTGCAGTTTCCCGATTAATAGACTAATAACAGTTATAGCTTTTAAGTTTTATAGTATACCAAGTGTAGCAAACCAACAATATACAACTGCCTCCTAGAGTGTGGCGATGGCTACCTTTTATAATCATTAGGCGAGATTCTCGAAATTTTAGTTGGCAACAATATTGGCAGACACTAATATTTACATACACACAGCACATTGTTGATTCTTACACTCAATAATCTACAAATTTAGTAAATGGGTAGGAATTTCGCAATACATATTTAACACCATAAGTTACATGCATTTCTAAATATATATATTAAACTGAAACAAACATCAATATTAAGATAAATATATTATAGTAAATCCGTTACATCTGTGCCTAACATGGGTATTGAGAACCGGATTTTAAGGTTATAAGCCAACAGACGTATCACTCAGCCACTGTGGGCTCTATTTTGTAGTTTAGCACTTAAGAACAATCGAACCTTAATTACCTCTAGTCCTACACTGCTAAATTAGGAACGGCTAGCGTAGGTAGACCTCATGTAGCTTTGCACGAAATTCAAAACAAACAAACCAATCAGTGCTTTATACGTTAGAGCAGTTTCTGTACGTGTTTATACACGCAGAAATGAGACGTGTTGTTTGCCAATCGTAATATTTGTTGATCTGATGGTGGTCAGATAACCTACGTAAAATCTAATTTGTTCAGTGTTTTTTTTTTATATTTCTGTATTTTTGTTATTCAATAATTCATTTAGGTTCACTTTTCATCTTTTCTTTTTTTCCAGAATAGTGACGTAACGTATTTGATCAAGAAAAATTTCGTTTTGACAATTTTTGTTTTCAGTAAATTTATCGAATATCGTTAAGTTTGATTTTCTCTGCTGCTAAACCTATGGACTGACAATGGTGTAAGATTTTTTCACAGCTACTCCGTCAAAATATAAACTTTACAAAACAATTGGCTTAGATGTAATGCAGCTTAGTTATCCATTGATATTTTATAAAATATAAGTTTAGTAAGTTTAGTACTTGTACGATTTGAAGCTAGGAAATTCATTTACTAATACTCGACCAAGGGTTTTCAGAGAACACCTGAATTTCTTGTAAAAACAAACAAACAAACTCATTTTCTCTTACCGAAACGCAGTGAAGAACATGAAAATGTATTTCTACTGCAACAAGATAAAAAGTCTTACAAATGATCAGCTTTCGTTCGAATTTTGATAAATGTGGTACAGTAATTATAAATATGCAAACAGTAGCCAGTAATCTCTGTCCATGGTTCCTTATACTTGAAGGGTCAGGGTTGGAAGTTGACCGTGACACCAGCTCAGCTCGAGGCTACATCAAGACCGCATGGGCGAGGCGCTTCAGTTTTTCACTGTGATGTTTCGGATCAGATGTTTTTAAAATCAAGGGTTTTGAAACAAACATTCTTCACCTTCATTGAAGATTCTACACAGGTAACAACTAATTGCTGACACATTGTTACATTGAACAAAGGGTGGGAACAGGATATCACGAACAGTAGCACTATAAAACCACATGCTTTCCATATGAAAACGTGTATTTGTGACAAAGAGACACGCACCTGAAAATCATGAGTTTATTACCCTAGACTGGATTAATTTACGAAACTCTTTTAAAGAAGATAAAACTAGAGTTTGACGACAAGTACTGGTAACTTTTGGAAGATCAAGGTAAGATGAAATGTACGTCATAACGTTGTGTACGTCATCCAGGTGAGCGCAGTAAGCTACAATATTAGTATTTTACAGATTTTTAGATTATCTTTAAAACTTTCAAGACGAGGTGCAGCTCCACAGTTAACCATTGGGGTAGGGCGGGAAGTTAAGTTATGGTCAATCCCACTGATCGTTGGTAAAAGAGTAGCCCAAGAGTTGGCAGTGGGTGATGGTGACTAAATTAGGGGACTGCTAGCGCAGATAGCCCCCGTGTGGCTTTGTGCGAAATTAAAAACAAAACGACCAGTGGTTTAATTTTTTATAACACCATAAAAGCCTCTGTAAAACTTCATACAGCCAATCAGAACGTAATTAGCTGAGTTTATAAACCAATTTAATGTTTATTTATTTTTAGGAAACACCTATTTCTTAAAAAAAATGCTTTTTTTAACTCTCTACCTGAATATTCGGTGCCGACAAAATCCTACATCACAACACACCAGGTCAACTCGTGTTTGTCAACAACTTTCTATGTTTAAAAAAATCTCCATGAAAAACTTCAAGCATGATAAACCAATCCAAACACATTTTACTAAAGCCTCTAACCAACAGAAATAATCTTTTTATAACGACAGTTCTGTATTTGAGAATACGGTTTCAGGAATAGTATTTGCTCGAAATAACCGTATATTGTAGTATTGAAACGTAAATTTTACCGAATACATACTTGAACGGTTTGCAAAACTAAGAATACTTAGTTGAAAAAAACAACAACAAAAACATACGAAATTGTTGCTGAAAATGCTGACTGGCATCCAGTCAACAATTGATACTTTCAATTCGACAAACCTAGCCTTTTTCACATACATCTTACACTAAAGAATCAAAGGAAAACGAGCCAGTGAAAAAATCATATCTCTCATACAAATCTGCCGAAAATTCTTTGGTATCCTAGTTCGTGAGAGTTCTAACTAGCACTGGTATCTTAGCACTTCTAATAGAGCTACATAATTTTCGAGTGTATTTTAAAACTTGTTTCTGTATTCAACTTATGCATTTGTAGGGTATACTTAATAATATGTGGAAAACATTGGTTTTATATCAATCAGGAGTCATTCACTTACTTAGGAAGGGAAAATACTTTATGTTTTAGGTGGATATTTGCACTGATACAAACTCTGTAACGAAGTGGTGTCACTCGGCCCTCAAAAACAGCATTCTCACAATATGTAAAAGGGTTAATATATTAAATACACCAGCACAGAAACCACATGAAATCAAACTCATAAAATTCAACCGACTTATATAAGTTTTTGCTCTTACGTGTGGTTTGTTTATTTATGCTAATGTTACTCCTATAGCTCTCTGGGCGCCCGCCCGAGGGCTGAATTTGAATGTTTTATACATCATTAGGTTGTGTGATTCGGAATATAACAGCTAGTATGGTTCTCAGAGTACTTTACTCCTGAAAGAGGCACATCTCAAGGAGGAGTAGTTATCCCTACTCCTTTTGTCACGTATCTTAGCAATATGCCCTTTAATGATCAAACCTCAAGTTACCCTGAGCTAACAGTTCGCAGATGTTGTAATTTGAAGAGTTCCACAAACCCGACAACGACATCATATGATCTTTACCCATCATCAAACGACACAGGATATTTCTATAATAAATGGAGAATCAAACTAACTGCTTTAGAAACCAAAGTAATTCCTTTCACAAAATCAATTAAATCAATCAGGACGAAATCGAAACTATATTTAGATGAAATTCTCTTCCGGTGAGCAACATAATTTAAATTCTAAGGTCTTAATGTATTAAAAGTGTCAGAACAAAAGCGTGGCGGAGAGCTAATCGAATTAGGGATCTAGCTGAATATAACGAAGGTACATCGACAGACAACATTCTTAGAATATACAGAACATATCCTGTCATCGAATAGACTTCACCAGCATGACTAAACGTTTCTAAAGCACGTGTCTTGTAATTACAAAATTACGTTCTAACAAAATCTTACAGAATACCACGTTACAATAACTATTACTTTTCTACATAAATACTCTAATATCCCATTATTGTTAGACAGACTCGTAACTAGTTCAACTACATACTTCAAGAATAATTTAGATAAAAATAAAGTTATAAATAACCTAGACAGCTACACCATATGTAGCAAATATAGATCCTCTCTCTCTCCTTTACATGTGGTGGATAGTTTTAAACGAAACGACCACTTAATGCTATGCCAGGTCACTTTTACATGCATATTTAGTTTCATTTTTTTGAGACAAGAGCACTTATATGTTGAGGTGCAGAAATGGGACTCTTTTTGTGTGTATAGAACTATGGATGTTACTTGTGACCTTTGAGCATTTAGAATTATAACAAATTACGACACAGGAAAAATACTGATCTCACTTTAGTAATAGCCTGTCTTTGTAGTTAATAATAAAGATGCGTACTTTCACATTGCAGTTTAGGCAAAAACAAACTGATTATACGACTCTCACATCTTGGATGTGGCAGCTATCTGTATAATCTACGCAATGACCTATATATATAAAAACAAAAGGATGCCTTATGCCCTCCCCTAAGCCTTATAGCAGAATCAACCTCTGTTTGTGGTTTGGCATGGCTAAGTGGTTACGGCGCTTGACTCGCATTCTGAGAATTGCTGGTTAGAATCCCCGCCCCAACAAACGTCATCGCCCTTATAGCAGTGGGGCCGTTTTAATGTGATGTTCAATCTCACTGTTCATTGGTAAAAGAGTAGCCCAAGAGTTGGCGGTTGGTGGTGATGACTAGCTGCTTTCACTCTAGTCTTACACTGCGAAATTAGGGACGGCTGGCGCAGATAGCCCTGGTGCAGATTTACGCGAAATTCAAAAACAAACAAACATAAGCAAAAACTTTAGAAACAACAGTAACTTAATATCATCAAAACTTTCAGTAAAATCTTATAGTCAATAACAATGAAGAACCTCGGCCTTAAAGTTGTATTATTATTGTAATATTTACAATAAACATTACCATGTTTGTTTTCGTACAACTATTATTATTTGAGAAGAACAGATTTCTATAGAAGTATGCTCAATATTATCATATTTTGTAAACTAATATGTAGAGATAGGTTTTTAAATTCACTATTTGTATGAATAGAATTTGACTGAAATTGCATTTATAATTTAAAAAATAATATTTCAAATAGCGATTTGTGCTTTCTGTTTCTTTGGAATTAAGCATAAAGCTACACAATGGGCTATCTGCACTCTGCCCACCACGAGTATCGAAACCTGGTTTCTAGCGGTGTGAGTTAGCTGTTACATTGGGAGATTGTGTGCTTTTTAAATGGGCGAAACTTAGTGGTTAGCGTGCTGGTTGCGAATCACAAGATCTAAGGCTCAAGACATGATGCTACTGCACACAGTCTCACTTTCAAAAGCGGACGCTTTATAAATGTGACAGTCATTCATTATTCGGTTCAAAAATTGCCGGAAAAAGTGTTTGTCGCTGGTTTGTTGCACTCATTTTGGACAGTACATCAAATTTAGGGACGGGCATACCGTGTAATGCTTTCAGCTCATAAAAATAACAACAAACAAACAGAAACATGGGGAAGGAATCAATGTCCAAATTCACGGAATTTTATATCGGAATAACTGAGAAACTTCAATACGTGTAGCTGAGTGGCTCATAAGAACAGCTCTACTACTGAGAAGTCACAACCATATTTTGTATTAAAAGTTTCTGGCTCATAAGAACAGCTCTACTACTGAGAAGTCACAACCATATTTTGTATTAAAGGTTTCTGGCTCATAAGAACAGCTCTACTACTGAGAAGTCACAACCATATTTTGATTAAAAATAAAAAATAACTTGTAAATAGAACGGTTTTAATTCAACCATTGAGAATTCATATGTTGTTGGAGTGTTACCGACAAGTTAAATAAACGTTAACGTAAAGTGTGTTGTATAACAAGCCAAAATTGGATGAGTTTAATATTAAAATACTTTCATCACTTGTTTGATGTGACATTTGATTATGAAGCTTAAACGAAATATACGTAACTTTTAAACTGAAATGTAAACAATTTGTTTGATAGTTATATATATATTAATAATTTGAACGTAAGATCTATTTATCGTTAAGCAATTCTGATAACTTATGAGTGAAACCAAAGGAAAATTTAAAATCTGTCAAATACACTACGTTTGACTTGCTTAGTGCCGACGAAGCTTTCAGACGAATGCCAGAGATCATTACACCGGATGAGATATAACAGATATAATAAAGGTTCAGACATTACACATTTATATCATCAATTTTCATGTATAGTAACTGCTCGAACACAGTTTCCTTTTAATGCTTATCACACTTTAATGGTAATTGAACGATGGTCTCACACATTGTAAAATGAGAACCAATGCCTTTTAAGTGGGATAATTGTAATATCTTAAAAATGTCTAACAGTTATTTTATTAGTTATGAACTTACCAAAGATAATTTTATTATTCTTTAAACAATTTTTATTTACATAATTACGAAATAAATAATTTATAATTATTAAAATAATTCAATATACAACCTCTTAAGATGCATTTATATTTCACAACGATGTTAGTCAAGATTTCAAGATATTTTGATAGTTACGTCATACACATAGTTAACTTAAGTTAGATTTTTTGCTGGGGTTCAGAAATTTAAAATAATTGATTTCTTTTTTAACTTCAGAAAATGGCGCCTCTTTGGAAAGTTTATATAGCCCTACTTCTCGCTATTACTTGCAGGACAGGAAGTGACGCAGTGCAATGGTTTAACAACCCGAACAATCTATCCTCAGTACTGATTAGACGAAATAACATCTACGGTAAGTGTCATCCGCAGTAACAGGTTGTAGCAAAATGGTGGGAAAACAACATAGTTGTAATTATAAATAAGTGAACAACATACTTCTAAGTCGAAATGTGTTACATATTGAGTAACATCTAAAACACACTAGCTTTGTCGATACGTTTTGTTGCTGGCACAGAGTTATCCGCTGACCATACGAATTGAATTCATTGATACTTATATTTACATATAACTTGAATTAAACATGGAAAGTAGAAAAACCTAGCGATTATACCAGGATTTTCCAAATGTTTCATTGTCACTGCATTTGTTTTCCTAACTCACAGTGCGAAACGTTTCTGAAGTCCTCGGTTATTTAGAGGTTGAGTACGTTTTTATTAAAACGAATTTGGAACACCACCACGTCGTTACAGCTCACATCGCCAAGTTCAGTCGAGTTCTATCTGACGACCATATATTTTGAAAATAGCCGTCTAGTGTGATTTCTATTTTAAAAGGCCTCGTTGCAACGTTGTAATGGCGAAAGAACATCACTCTTTTCTGTAGGTTTTTCACCATCCAAGGCTCGGTATGGCCAGGTGGTTTAGGTGCTTGACTCGTAATCTGAGGATCGCGGGTTCGAATCCCCGTCACATCAAACATGCTCGCCCTTTTAGCCGTGTGGGCGTTATAATGTGACGCTTAATCCCACTATTCGTTGGTAGAAGAATAGCTCAATAGTTGGCGGTAGTCAGAGCTAGCAGCCTTCACTATAGTCTTGCACTGCTCCATTAGGGACGGTTAGCGCAGATAGCCCTGGTGTAGCTTTACACGAAATTCAAAAGCAAACAAAAACAATTCACCATCCATTTGGTGCACGAGGGCGATGGTTTCACGGCACCAGTTTCAACGGTGAGATCGCGTAGAAATTCACAGCTGCTACGTCGAATGACGTGAGCGATGTGTTTTCATGTGGAATATTATGAATATCCGTTTCATAATGAAAATGAAGACTGTTGACGAAACATAGAACATTTTATTTACAAGTTCGAAAGTTACGAAATAACTTATTTCACCCTCACCGAAATCTGAAAATTGTGTTAGAAAGATGATTATTACAAAAATCATAATATAATAAAATAATCATTAGTTTATTTATTTAATATAAAAAGCAGTTAAAGGATGGATAAAACAATGTTTTTATATATATATTACGAGTAGCTAAGTTACATGTAAAAGTTTAAAACAATTTTAGGTCTAAAGAACTTTGTGAATCAACAAGGATCGCGCGGTCTTTATTTAATATAGAACTCAAGGTCTGAAGGTCCTAAGGGGAGGTTAGAGAACTCGTTAAATAAGATATTTTGACCTGTGGTTTTAGAATGTGAACGAAAGAATGAGTGGGTGGGTTTAAGTAGTGCAAGGTTGGTTCTGTTAGATGCTCCTAAATGTTCACAGACTAGTTTTTAAGTGGCTGTTCGTTCTGCCAATGGAAGTGACCATACAGTCACTACGCGTGTATAGTGACTCGAGCCATGAACGTGGAATTTTACCAATAGGTGGTTGATCTTTGTACTGAAATAGGTGTTTAATGTGAAGGCTATGTCCGTATACTATTCTAAACTAAATTTAAGGGTAGAAGGTTTTAATTAGGAATTAAAGTTGTCTTTTAATTGGCAGGGATTACGAACCCATAAAATAATGGCTATTCGACTTATTTTCTAACGAAAATCACACACAATTGTCTAAACAACAAGGTTCAACCATCAGCCAATATACACACCGTCCCCAAATGTCCCCTCATTATCTTTTGTGATATATGTCCACGTTCTTGCATGAGTGTCCTTAGTTTATGCTTCCGCCTTCTTATATTTGACTGAAGTTTCTATTTTAAATGAGGTTGGCAACAAACAATATGAAGACATTAAAGGAATTATAATATGTACAATTTTATTATAATTATCATCTTTGTTATCTAAGTCAATGAATATGTTATGTCCAAAAATGCTGTTACACATATTTCCCAAAACTGATCCAATTTCGAAAGCATTACACTACGTACGAATTGCCAAACAATGTCACAATGTAGTTCTGATACATTCTGTTCCACCACGACTACTTTTTGTTAGTTCTAATTATCACGTGGTTTACTCATTTGCATATTCAAAATCGTTCTACTATAACGTACCTAACTCTTTGTATTGTTACATTTAATATATGTATAAAAATAAACAAAAAATAAGACGACCAGAATCACACACCTAGACGTTAAGACGTTCAGGTCCTGTTCACCTGCAATAGGTTACCTTTATAAGCATCACTTAACGCACAAACTTCAACTATCGGCTCCAACTTGTACTGCATTACAAACAAAAATTACTAATGACCGAACGTTTTCACTAATCAGAATAATTATTTGTCATGCGATACAACTTGCCGACCAGTGGTTCAGCGGTAAGCCTGAATATTTATAACGCTAAAGATCAGGTTTTGATACCTGTGGTGGACAAATCACAGATGTCCCATTGTGTAACGCTGTGCTTAACAACAAGCAAACCAATACAACTTAAGCCCTAGGATAATGCTTCGAAAAGCTAGCGCTACTGTGTGAAAGGTTGGACCACATAGGGCATGGTCACTTCAAGTCAGAAAAAAACTGTTTGTGTAAACATAATATAGAATTTTGTTATATTGCTTTGACATATTCTATTGTTATGCAAATAGCGTTAATTTATTTTGGAAACAATCCTAGAGTTTGATAATATCAAATGTGATTTCCTAAATATCCTCAATAACTACAATTAGTTTCTTATATTACTACATCAAGTTTCGTTTATGATATTTTTTAACAAACATCAGATATGTGTACGACAAAGTTATGCGCTTCTCACGAGGAACGTGAATCTATTAACCTTCCAATAAGCACAAGTGATGAGTCCATCTACGGATTTTTTTTACTGATGTCGGTTAATATAATGCTCTAACCAGGTCTATTGAATCTGATGTGTTCGAAACCAACAAGATAATGGGTATAAGAATCTCCCATTGAATACCCCTCTTTCTCTTGTACCCAAGTTTTTTAACAAACATATGGGTAAAACATGAGTACTCTGGTGTACCTTTGGTTCGAATTGTTCATTTACACCTGGAAACTTACGTATAACTTTAAATGTTGTATTGTACTTTAAATATCTAATGAGAAAGAGTGACTATTCAGAGGTTATTATTAATTATTCACTTATGAGTTCCGTAGGCGTTACAAGGTTGAATTTATAGATAATTGAAAATTATTGGCAAATAAGAAATAGGACAATATTAAAATAATAGAAGATATTACTTGCATACAACAACTCAGCTGATTATGTTCTTATAAGTCAAAATAAGTATCTTATTCTAATAACATTTTTTTCAAACCTTCATGTATACAGATGACTATAGTAACTACGACGAAAATGAAGATGGTTATAACAGCAGGTTGGATGGTTCAGCTCATGGGTACCAAGATAGTGATGTTTGGGAGTATCATAAGTTTCAACATTATGGTTACAAAACCAAAAAGCCCAAGAGCGGGGCTTTGTCAGGACTTCTGGCATTTCTTGCACCCCTTGCAGCCTTACCAATTTTGGCTGGTTTGGCTTTTGCAGGTTTTGGGGGACTATTAATCCCGACCGTTACTGTCAACGCTGCTGCTGGTAGGAGGCGCAGGGAAACCATTTCCAGAAAACTCATGACGCCCTCTTGGAATGACTGGGGCCATCTTAAATTCCAAACGATATCTAATGACAAAAAGGGATTAGAAGGACTAGACGTGATCCAGAAATATTTAGAGAAAATCCAACCACAAGGGGACTACAGCGATGAAGTAATGGCGACCTACCTAAAATGCAGCGGAATGTTAGATTTGAATAACCATTGTCTGGAGAGGTTAGTGTGTCAATTTTCTGACCGCCAGGGGGCTATGTCAGATATGGAGAAAGAAGTTGCTTCACTGTAAGTATTACAAAGTTATCTGTCAATGTTTATGTCTACTGTTATTGAAAATTTTAATTAGAAATATATATACAGTGAATATGATGCTTAAAAAGTTTATGTTTGCGTTATTTCCTTAGTATCATTTTCGCAATCCTGAAAAACAAATACATTGAAGAACCATTCAAAATGAGACTGAAAAAAACAGCTATTTATGGGAGAGATCACCCAGGACGTTGCAGAATATTCACTTGCAGCAAGGTTGACTACTAGGTATCAGGAAGACTTCATCATCAATGAACCATTTCATATATTTTGGTAACTGATTTACAGGAAAGTTCAAGAGTTCAGATTTCTTTATTAAATTAAAAAAAATGTGGTTTCATTCTGTAATTAAAAAAAATGTTTAGTGATCTTAACTGTCGGGATGCTTTTTTAAATTAAAACAAGATATAATAAATATAACTTTCATTATATAGTTTGCTTGTTTGATTTGTTTTTTCAATTTCGTGCAAAACTGCACGAGAGAAATCTGCGCAAGGCATCCCTAATTTAGCAGTGTAAGGCTAGAGGGAAGGCAGTTAGTCAACACCACACACCGCCAACTTATGAGCTATTCTTCTACTAACGAATAGTGGTATTAACCATCACATTATAACGCCTCCACGGTTGAAAGGGAAAGGATGTTTTGTGTGACTGGGATTCGAACCCGCGACCCTCATATTACGAGTCGAGCGCTCTAACCACCTGGCCATACCGGGCCCACTCATTATATTGCACTCGTATGTAAACTTTCCAGATATTTTATGTTTTTGAACCGTGTTACATTGTTTATCTTAAGTGTAAGAACGTTGATAGAGATAAAAAAAATTTACGGCAGCAATTTGTATATGACATGGAATAAGGAAGAACAAAGAAATAATTCCGTTAAGTAGAACTTTGGATGCAAAATACGTTACCTGATGCATAATTAAGTAGCTTTATTTTAGTCTGCCGTCGTAACACATTTTTACTTCTAACGTTTGTTTAAAAAAGGAAGTTAATAATACTATATTTATGTATTAACTAATAGGTGGCATATTCATATAGATAATTGCAATAATGAATGCAAGTAGCCTGGAAACGACTCTGTTATCATTGTTGGACTTCTCATCTCTGCCATAAATTTACGTTCTTTACTGATACGTTGTTTTTTGCTTTTAAATCATTTAAATTTGACCATTAAATACAAAAACATATAATATGAGCGTTACAGTTGAGTTATTCAAATAAAAGCTCTAAATTGTTTTGATGGTGGCGCTAAATCAGATACAATTTAGTCAGGTATTAAGTACAGAATGTGTCATCAAACTTAAGTCATTCGGTGTAATAGCTTAGATAAAAATTAAATTCTTATTAATAAACTTAATTTTTGTAAACATTATAACATATATATATATATATACATATATTATACTGCAATTTATGTTTTGTACGCGAAAAATATACAAGGAATGTTTTTTACGTTAAATATTTTTCCTTTAATTGCGAAATTTCGGCCATGTTACTGATACGAACTTATATATCAAATAAATTAAAGTTTCTTTCGCACATTACTCGCGACTAATGATTCCATAATGTGTTCAAGTAATTGTTCTATCTTAAATGTATTATATATTAATACATTATACAATGTCTGAGGTATTGATTCTTTTATTTAAGCAAAACTTTAAATCATTGGTTGTTAATTTAACTTTTATTCCATTTATTACGAAGATAACGTGAAAGTATATGTTTTTTTAAGTATCTATTCTCGTTACAACAGACTAAACCAAACAACCTTATTTCAATATACAGCTTTTGCACCAAGTTAAGATTAGTTTTTTTGAACAGGTCTGACGTTTCGATCACTGGTGTTATCATTAAAAATTTGTTAACCTTGATAAAAGCTGCAAAAGATAACAAAATATACTTTAAAACGAATATTAGCTCAAAGAACTTTAATTTCGGGTGACAGGTATTGTTAACATTGTTATTTAGAGACATTTGGGCCTTTTTTTTTTTTACAAGTATTTCGCATAGAAAAAAATTAATTACTCACTATGGCTATCTGCGTTAGCCGTCCCTAATTTAGCAATGTAAGACTGGGCAGCTAGTTATGAACACCCACCGCCAACTCTTGGGCTACTCTTTAACCAACGAATAAGGGAATTGACCATCACATTATTATGCCTCCACGGCTGAAAGGGCGAGCATGTTTGGTGCGATTCGACCTCCTGACCCTCGGATTACGAGTCGAGTGCCTTAACCATCTGGTCATGCTGGACCTGAAAAAAAGTATTTAATTTACGGGATAATCTACATATGCTTTTAACACGTTAATTTACCTACGTTATGAGTGTAAAAATGCAACATATTACTCTGATTAACTTATTCAAAAACATCTTGGGATTTACTTAATATTTACACTTAGTTTAACAAGACTTTGAGACGGTGCTTTTACGTTTATTTGTCAGATTGTTACCATATTCATGTTATTTGTGTAATTCACGTGAAAAGTTTGGCTTTAAAATAACTAATCTTTTATACTTATTTGACTACAAAATTAGAGGATTTTATTTATTTATATATTAAATGAGTCAATGTGGTTCAGTTACTTACTTACTGCTTATAACAGTATTAAGACAAGTAGTTTTCCGAATATAATACTAATTTTGTTTTACTAAAGATTTATATAGATGTCAGGGTGCGTATAATACATGGTAACAAGTTAATTTTTGTTTTTCACAGCCAGATTAGGCTTTTCCGACACGGATTGATAACGATAATGTATACTTACTCGAAACTTTAGTAATTTACATACGTGATAACTGAATTCTGTTGTAATTTTTTTGTATTTTTAAACACGCTTTTTCAAACAAAATATTCGAGAAAAATAAGTCTTCTGGATTTTAAGATTCACTTACATGCAAAATTTGAAATAAAAACAACTCATTTTTTGCTACATTACATTTGGTATTTAAAATTATAAATCCTTTTTGATGAGATCTTCAAATTTTGAATCCAAATCACTGATGGCACCGGAACCAATTCTGCTATAGCCCCCTCACTTTTGCAAATTTGACTTATATAGCAAATGTAAGTTACATTTTTATATTAACGTTAGGCCCGGAATGGCCAAGCGTGTTAAGGCGTGCGACTCGTAATCTGAGGGTCGCAGGTTCGCATCCCCGTCGCGCCAAACATGCTCGCCCTTTCAGCCGTGGGGGCGTTATAATGTGACAGTCAATCCCACTATTTCGTTGGTAAAAGAGTAGGCCAAGAGTTGGCGGTGGGTGGTGATGACTAGCTGTCTTCCCTCTAGTCTTACGCTGCTAAATTAGGGACGGCTAGCGCAGATAGCCCTCGAGTAGCTTTGTGCGAAATTCAAAAACAAACAAATATATTAACGTTCTTGGGGACATGCCCCCATACACACTAGATTAAGCTGCCTTTGGGAACACTGAAGCTGCTTTAAGCAGCTCCTTATACTTTCAGTCTCTAATTGTAAAATCTGCACGTCTAGTCAAGCACCCCCTCACACTTTCCAACACCTTCCTACACCATTGTTCGCCATTGTCTTTAAATGTGTTTTTTAGAACGTGTATTAAACAGAAACTAAGACTCTTGTCGTCAAAGGATTACTTTAACAACAGTATTGTAAAAGTATAGGTGTGTGTTATTTATGATGAAGTAAAACTGACTATTTGTTCGTGAAATTTACAATGAGTATTATAATCGGAAAATTACAATATTTATACTAGTGTGAATTCTTGGGCGTCCACAGAAACTTCTCCAGGGGGGTAGTGCAAAGTCTAAAGCAACATAATATATCTATATATATAAAATGAATAATAATTAAAAAAAGAAACATGATTCTAATTTTCCAGAGAGAAAGTGCCCTCCCCCACTCCCCGCGCTCGGACGCTCGTGAATGTGATGTTCAGATATTGGACTACACGACCATGAAATGCTACATTAGCTGGTATACAGTTGATTTAACTCTATGATTTGCTTTTGTTGGTTTGTTTCGTGATTTCGTTCGAAGCTACAAAAGGAAGCTATTCAAATGCAGCCGAAGCCAACTATTGGCTGAATGAATAGCAGGATTTGGCTGTCGCCAACGGCTAAAAGGTGCAGCTGCAGCGTACTTTTATACGCCAAAGAGTCACAAACCATGAATCTTTATATTCACAGTCCATTAACGCTAAATACTAATTCACGCCTTGTCCTATTCACTTTATTAGTTGCCACCTGGTTTCTTTATCAAATTAATTAGTGTATCTATTTGGAAGCGAAATTAAAGCATTTGCCGAAGATTTTTTTAATTAAAGGGTTTGGTTTGATTTGTTTTGAATTTCGCGCAAAGCTACTCGAGGGATTTCCGTGCTTTGCTCACCAGCGGTGTCGAAATTCGGTTTCTAGTTGTATAAGTCTGCAGATATACCGCTGTGCCACTGAGGGGCAGCCGTTCCTAATTAAACAGTGATAGATAAGAAGGAAGGCAGCTAGTATAAACCACATACTGCCAATTCTTGGATTACTTTTTTACCATCGAATAGAGGGATAGACTGTTACGTTATAACGCTCCTACGGCTGAAAGAGCGAGCACGTTCGGAGATTAGTTTATTTTTGCTCACATCAGTTAAATTTAGGAAAGTCTGTATGAATGACAAGAAAATTGAACGTGATTTTTTTTCTGATTACAGCTTGAGACATTTTAAATAATTATGATACATAAACTTTTGTTTCTTTGTTGTTAAGCGCAAAGCTGCCCAACGTATTGTTATTGCTGTACCCATGGCGTTAATCTGACATTTTGTATTTACAGGTTAACACCTCACCGCCGAGTGGAGAAATGCATTAACAGATTCAATTAATTACGTCTTTTTTTTCGAATGTCGATTTACCAAGAAAAGCGCCTGAGTGACTCAGGGTTTGTCTGCAGAATTATGTTTCTAAAACCGGAATTCGATACCTGTGATGGGCATAGCCACAGCACAGATAGTCCATTGTGTAGATTTGTATTTAAGTAAACAAACAAACAAAATACAAAGATAAATTTCGAATTCTCATCGAATCTATTCGATAAAGTTTGATAAAGAAAACATTATACATTACCTTCTTTGGAAGAAGCACCATAGTTCCATAACACATTTATCTGATCTAAAAATGATCAGAACGTAAATGATACGCCTAATATTTATAAAAACTAAAGCAGATAACAGAAATGTCGAAGTTTATGAGTAAGTATTTTGTTCATGACGTATCTGTCGTGTTTGAGTGTGTGTGTGTTTCTGATAGAAATCTTTAAAAATGAAATATTAACATATAATTTTGGTTAATTTTTCCACACAGTAATTATAAACTACTATTTAAATATAAGATAAGTAGCAAGAATTTACAAATGAAACAAAAACATCAAATAATGATGTTGTGTTTTATGTAGTTTACATTATATGTAAAGTCTCACCGAACAAACAAACATGAAATTTGAAAATTATCTTGAACTGGGTTGAGTAAATACACCGCCACTAGAGGGCAGATTAGACACTAATTTATTCTTTAATAAGTAAAAAAAAAAAAAACAGACAAAAACACACAAATGTAAATAAACAGAATAATGAATTATTAAACGAAAAGCTTCAAAGATCTCATTATTATTAAAATTTCTATAAACAAAATGTCACTGTTGAGAGGCCTCTGGTTAGTCTTGTGATAGAACTCAAGATTTAGAAGCTGCGATACCATTCAGTACTTGAAACATTTTAAGCTGTGACAGTCAATACCTCAGAATGGATAATAGAGGGTAGGGTGCTGTCGATTGGTCAGTAGTTCAAAATTATGGACGGAGGCCGATAGCCTTAGCATTTCTCCAAACAAAATACAAATTCTCTCGAAGGTAAAAATAAATAACATTTTAAATCCTGTACCACTTTTGGTTATAAATGTATTAAATGACTATTCTCTTGACATTTAAAAAGAATAAAAAAGATATTTGGGCAACTGCTACATGCTTCGAATAACAACTGTTAATGATACTAAAAACTTACATTTTTGAAAATTATCGTAACACATTTATATCAGTTATTTGTCTTTTTAGTATCATTAACAACATCACTAAGTGTTTGAAAGTTCTCTTCAACCACTGAGAACCGCTCACATGTTTCCGTCTTGCTTGTTTGTTTTTCGTAAAAAGTAAAATTTGCACTGGTTCAAGGTTGGGTGGACTTGATGACCAATTGCCTGCTACAGCTTCCTGGTAAGTTCCTCTCTGTTGGTTTAACACACGTCATCTATATATTGTACTGTCCAGTACGTGGGTTAAAGCGGAAAAGTATTATCGTAAAGTGCATGTGCTTGCTGGAACGAATAAGACAGGAAGCTCAAACTTTTGGCTAACGTAAGCTGTTAAAGCTGACCAAATAGCTAACTTATGTTCTTCTGACCATTTGTTTACTTATGTGAAGTTAATTATAATTACCCGTACAGTTTCACAAATATAATATAATATATTCGTTTTTAACGATGAAGAGTAACTACTGGAAAACCGGAAGCGTTTCTCTCTTTCCCAAATAAAGAAACTTACCTAATGGTTAAATAAAAGTTTCTTGTAATCATATTTTTTACTCACTGCAACTATGGCTTCTTTATGATTTACTATCATATAAAACTGAAAACAAAATAATAACAAAAACTGCTAAACCTGGTTTTTAGATCTAATCTATAAAATTAATAATATTTTGTTGTAAAGAATTAACTATTTACTGAACCTCACGTCATTAAATAATGTAAAATATTGAGACAAAGCTATTACAAAACATTTTGCTAAATATTAAACTTGTATTACAACATACCTACAATAGTTTTACATCCAAACCATTTCCTGGTGAGTCACCTAGAAGTTTACAGACTTACATTGTTTAAATACAAACAAGGCCCGGCATGGCCAGGCGATTAAGGCACTCGACTCGTAATCTAATTGTCGGGGTTCGAATCCCCGTCACACCAAACATGATCGCCATTTCAGCTGTGGGAGCGCTATAATGTGACAGTCAATCCCACTATTCGTTGGTAAAAGAGTAACCCAAGAGTTGGTGGTGGGTGGTGCTGACTAGCTACTTTCCCTCTAGTCTTACACTGCTAAATCAAGGACGGCTAGCGCACATAGCCCTCGTGTAGCTTTGCTCGAAATTCAAAAGCAGCTAGTCATCACCACCCACCGCCTACTCTTGGGTTACTCTTTTACCAACGAATAGTGGGATAGATCGTCCCATTATAACGCTCAAACGGCTGAAAGTTCGAGCATGTTTGGTGCGACGGGGATTTGAATTCGCGACACTCAGATTACGAGTCAAGCGCCTTAACCATCTGGTCATGCCGAGCCACCAATCTTGTTTTTGTTAAAAGGCTTCCAGATTGTAAAGAAACGTTTTGGATTTTTATCAACAAGATTAAAAAGGCAGGCTTAGGTTTTCATCATAATTTCTTTAATCTTTATGTAAGTTTTACAGATATTTCGATGGTTAAAACTTTTTCCCTAGTGTTCATCTTCACAATTTGTAACCATGTGTTATTAACCAGCCATCTCTTTCTACAGAGGGTTGAGTATGTTACATTAAAACAATTAAAACATACAAATAATATAATTAACTTCAGTCATAACCGATATAAAGCTGATGTGGAACAAAATTTATCAGAAGTATATTTTGTTATTGTTTGGCTAATTATTTGTAGATGTTATTGAAAACTAACGTAACAGCCATTAAAACCACAAAATATGCATACACTCTGATTCTAAAGAAGTATTCGGATCAGGAATTTAAAATTTTCAAGATGAAAATGTCCCTTGTTCTCAACAGAATTCCAAAACACAATAATATGGATCAACTTGGGGTCCCAGAACTATCCAACAAATTTCCCGAAGCTATGGAAAAAATAATTTGGTATCTTGTAATAGATGTGAATCACGAACGTAAAGGTCTATGGCAAGATCCTTCCATCATGTTTCTCATAAAAATTATAAAGAGAAAAGAGCATCAGCACAAATTTTTTTCTCTTTACTGTACAATTTTAAGGAAAAATGCTTAATACAATTTAGGAATTTAAAATATAATGTTAGATTATATGGCTATGGTCCAGCATTTCTTTCACTGATTTTGACCTTTGATGGTCAAAAGGTTATTCTGTAGTAAAGAGGCCAAAAAGTATGGGTACATCAAAATATGATTTCCGCTCATATTTTCCATTCAACTGTTGCACAATAGATGGATTATAGAAACATGGAGGGAATAGTACTGTTTTGTACTTGAGCACTTTACGACGGAGCCTTTTGCAATGAATTGTTTGTTTGTTTTGGAATTCGCACAAAGCTACTCGAGGGCTATCTGTGCTAGTTGTCCCTAATTTAGTGTTAATAGAATATTCTGAACATTTTATTCTCTCAGTTTAAAATTAGGAATGGTTGCATGCAGAGAGCCCAAACATTTCTGGAAACATTACCTGTTTCTAAGTCATTCAATCCACTTTGTGAGTGATTTAATATCAAACAATAATAAATCCATTGTCCTATTTTTGTCAAGTATATATTTATATGTGTGTGTGTGTATGCTACAAAGACTTGATAAAAGAAATATTTCGGAATGGTTAAAAATTTCAGGTTAATAATATCTTTTAATTCAAAATGGGTTAGTCACGTCAGCAAAATTACTAAATTTTTTGCTTTTTTGGAGTTAAGCACAAAGCTACACAACGGGCTATCTGTGCTCTACTCACTACGAGTATCGAAACCTAGTTTTAGGCAGTGGTGGTTAACAGACATTCCGCTGTGCCGCTTGGGGGCAAATATTTGGCTAGTTTCATGAAAATGTAAAGCTCTGCAGTGACTGTATTTTTAATACCTCAAATTAGGCCTAAAACTCTATTAAATACAAATCATGGCCGGAGAGTCGCGCATTCGAATTCTTGTCACCGACCATCCACTGTTTCAACTTTGGGAGCGTTATAATTTGAAAATAAATCCCACTATTTTCTGGCAAAACAGTATCTCAAGAGTTTGCATAGGTGGTGTTGACTAACTGTCTTCCCTCTAGTCCATCACTGCTAAATTAGGGACGATTAGTGCAAACAATCTTCGTGTAGCTTTGCGCGAAATTTAGAACAAAGTTAGATAAAAAATATCCTATTTGTTGTTAATTTAAATATTTTGTACATTCTCGTGTGCGTATAATTTTGCCCTCTTACTCTTTAAAAATATTTCAAAAGACTTATTCCTCATTACTGAATCAAACAAATTTAGAACGAATATTTTTGTAACAATTTAGGGGGCGCAAAATACAATTCCTTTCGTTTCATAAAGCTTCTGTTATATGGCTATGGCACATTCTTTTCTGATCTTTGTCAACCTTTGACGTGAGTTTCTAAATAGGCATATAAGGAAAGGAAAGGAGGGATAGGTCGATAATGTATCTGACCCTCCCAGGCCCGCAACGACCTAAAAATCCGGTACCGAACAAGAAACGAAGGAATACAGAGCATTAATAAAACCGTTGTAAAAATGACAGAGTATTAAAATTCCCACCAGTTCTAGCAGAACTAAGGAACTTGGAAGCATAAGTACAAGTGTAATGAAAAGAGTTCAATGTCTGGATGAAAGGATATCAACCTTTTATCTCGAGCACATTTGACGATGCGTTACCGAAACTTGTATAAGAACCAGTGCTGAATGGACCATTGCAATATTCACTTTCCTGATCTTTGTTCAAGGCGATTGAGCTTCACTAAGATTCAGGTAAGGGTGAACCAAGTTATTCCTGATAGGACTTCAGTCTGAACTGAGAATATCTGAACAATTTTTTTTTTTACTTGTAATCAAGATGTGTTAATATTTCGTTCGCTAAAAGTGAAACCAAAACTAAATGAAGGCTCGAAATAATTTTTTATAACATTAAGTATTGAAAATATTTTGAAAATATAGAAGGTGGAAATTGCTCAGATTATATAAACTAAACATTTATTAAGTCATGCTCTTGGTTTCAATATGTTTTCGTATCTTCCTCGTTTTTTAATAAGTAAAACAATTAATTCATATCTTTAAGTTTTTATATCTAAAATTAACAAATTTTCACGTTAAAATCCAGTAATGTGCGAGTGTTTGTTTTAGCACAAATATTTGCTTTCTATCGATTACGAGGAACTGAACCCTTGATTTTAGTATTGTAAGTCTGAATAGTTACCAATGACCCCTGGTGGATAACAAGTGAGTGACGGTAATGTAAAAAGGTTTTAAATGATACGATGTTACTTTTACTATATAATCAAAAGTAAAGTAACCACCAATGTTAGGTAACCATATTATGTGTTCACTCATTAATATAATTTTGAGTATGATCTTGAGGTTTGTTTAGAATGTCGATTTTTTTTTTAAATTCAGGTCATTTTCCTCTATGTCGTTGTCAAAGGATGGTCTTAATTAAACACATGCGCGTTTAAAACTCACCTAAAATGCACCGAATATTATATCTGGTTTATTTGTTTCAATAAATTAAAAAAAGACTTTCAGCTTAAAGATATAATCGATTCATAACATCATGACTTTAAAGATGGCCGCTGTTAAATTGTAGCCTAACAATAAATTATCAATTATATAAACCGTCACTGAAGGGAAAGCTTTAAATGTAAACATGTTAAACTTATTTTAACAGAAACGAATAAAATTTACTATAAAATTAAAAAAAAGTGTTACTTAAAGCAAAATATACAAAACTATAATGTCTGAATATAAAGTTAATGAAATTTGAGACAAATGTATTATTTACTGTAGCGTCATATGAGATATTGTATGAGATATGATATTGTATTCCCTACTGAGTATAATTATTGAATAAATAAGTCCTGGTTAGTCACTCCAGTTAACTGAAACAAACTTATAATTTGGTAAATTTACTTATTCGAAAGGCAATACAGAAAGCTGTATGCCTGACGTCTTTAAGTGAATGTAGAACTTTGGTTGAAGTACATAAACAGCGAGTTTGTGGGGTATCTGCAGAAACTGTGCAATAAGCAAACTGCAGTTCTCCAAGAAAACCATTCAATATCAACTAGATGGGGCTTATGAACAGTACAATGCGTGCATGCATGCACACGTGCTAGTTACTTCTGATTTGCTAGCTTGAACAGTCACCTGTCTGAGTGTACAGTAGTATCAATGCTAGGATGTAATCAGCTTCAATTAATAAATTAGAGGTGACACAAACTGGATGTACTGCTTTTGTGGTAACCATTGTGCTGTGAGCAAGAACAAGTGTGTGTGTGTATGTTTTCTTATAGCAAAGCCATATTGAGCTATCTGCTGAGTCCACTGAGAGGAATTGAACCCCTGATTTTAGCGTTGTAAATCCCTAGACTTACCGCTGTACCAGCGTGGGATGAGCAAGAACAAATGTACAGCCTTTATTAGTTTGTAGCTAAGTACAAAGCTATACAATGCGCTCTCTGTGCCGTGCCCACCACGGGTATCGATACCTGGATTCTAGCATTGTAAGCAGACTTACCACTGTGCCACTGGAAAGCTGCACAGCTTTCAGAACAAATGAAATTTCTATTTGAGGATTGTACACAAAATATGAATTAAAACAGATGCACGAGATAAATGGCTGATTAGGTCTGAAAAAAGTCACATATCATTACATAGATATATGTGTCACACACCCAGTACAACAAACGGCTACCAAGGTTCTTGGAGGGCACCAGAGTGTACCACAAACTATCACAGTTATGCAAGACCGTTTATATTGGCCGTATTCATGTAGAGGTGTTAAAAAGTGGTGTAGACATTGTACTCAGTGTGGTTGTACCAGGAAGAACTCAAATAGACAGTGTAGTCCCTTTTTGGAAATAACGGAAGAGGTAACGGAAATGTGCTGTTTGTTATTGTTTACTTGAAGCTTATCCTTTGGTGACACATTAGCACAATCCATTACATATGTCCAAGATGAACTATAGATTTTACACTTTGGCACATCTGATGTGAAACCAGGGTGCTAACTTGAAAGCTCATTACTTGAAGATAGCTTGGTGAATAGGTATAACATGCCGCTTTTTTGAATTTCAGTAGGAAGAGAAAATTTAAATGAGCTTAGGTTTGTTTTTCAGATAAAAATTGAATCGGATGTCCTTATAATATACCATACAACTGACCAGCAGTCAGTTGGTTATTCTATAAACATCCTGATGTTTGGACAAAATTCACAGCTCCCAGTGACTTTTATAAATGGACCTTTACGTATTATAGATGCACCTTAGTGTTCACAAGAATATGTGCAATGGCTGTATTGTGTAGTAACGGACACACGTGACCGAGCACAATAGAATAATAAATAATGCAGCCATACGTAAAAACAAATGAGTAATAGAAATATAACTTGAGCTTGGTGACTGAGTATGACATGACGGCATTTTGGATTTCAGTAGTATATTAAAATGGGCTTAGGTTTTTTTCAGATAAAAATTAAAAATAAATTATTTCTGGTAGATTTTTCTATGAACATTTTCTATCTATTTTTATAAATCGTGTTATAACAAAATGAATAAACAGATCAAGTTGGGATTATGCTCGCAAATATGTCACTGAGATAGGGTACTGTAAAAAAATGGAACTTATAGGTACAGTCTTGGAAATCATCAAATGAAAGGTAGCTACACATTTTAGATTTTTGTATTGTTTTTAAAATAAAATAAAAAGCGGTATGAAATACAGGAGCGAGGGGACTGCTTCCCCCCAAATCCATATTTTGTCTGCCAATAGCCAAGTGAAGTGAATTACGAGATACAGAAATCACATGGTGCATCTAAGTGTGTCAAGCACCAAAACAGCCTGGAAGTCAAAAGTACCAGTAAAACTCTTGAATATTGGTTACTTCGGGAGTCATATCACTTACGTCTTCTGAGCAAGTGAATTTTAATTACAGAGTACCATATCATATTATTTCTTCTGAGCAAGTGAACTTTAATTACAGAGTACCATGCTATATTACTTCTTCACAGCTGGTAAAGAGGAAGATACTGGTAGTACATATCTGGCTGTTTGTGAAAAATCAAGTGACCAGTAACTAGAAAAATCGTTTGGTTGAAAAATAAATGACAGAAATAAAGTGACATTCCAATTGATGTCCACAGTACAATGTATGCACTGCATTGTGTGGCTCACATTTGGTTATTTTGCATTTATGATTGTCACTTGGTTAAAAAGCCAACGTGTTATGAATTTAAGTGTGGTAAGCACTGATTGTGACGGCCAGTCCCACTTTTCGTATGTAAAAGAGTAACCCAACAGTTGGCGGTGCTAAATTAGGGACGGCTAGCGCAGATAGCCCTCGTGTAGCTTTGCGCGAAATTCAAACCAAACCAAACCATGAAGAAAGCAGTCGACCTTTGTTAGTCTATTAGGAATTACGTGATTACAGCACTACAAGTAATTAGAAGATGATTTGAGTGAGTGACCGTCTTTCTAGGTTTAGCTGATATGGAGGCTACAGGACATCCAATGGTTATAACATATGATATATGATGATATATTTTAAAATTGCATGCTAAAACGTTTTACTATTGCACCTTTTCACAGTTTACAACAGTGGTTCCCAACCTTTTTATGCCCCGCACTCCTAAAACATTTTAATATGTTCTCGCACATAAAAATTCTAAAAGCAGATAAAGGTAACGCTATAGTCATAATGAACATGAATGAATACATTCAAAAAATGAATAACATCTTATCAGACACGAACAAATTTAAACCAATACACACAAATCCAACAAAGACACACGAGACGCAACTGAACAAATTACTACTACAAATGAAAAAAGCCAACACAATTTCACAAACACTTTATTCCTACCTACGTAAAACCGACTCACGCACACCGCAAATATACGGCATCCCCAAACCTCATAAACCAGATTGTCCATTACGACCAATAATGTCCACATATGAATCGTTTAATTACAATCTTGGTAAATACATAGCATGGGCATTCTCTAAATATGTAACATCAGCCAGCTCATTCATCAAAGACTCTTTTAATTTCAAGTCTAATCTAAATCAACTTAATCATAAAGCCTTAATGGCCAGTTTCGATGTTATATCCCTCTTTACAGAAGTTCCAACCACTGAAGCCTGCAAGATAGCCTTAGAACTCTATATCCGAGACCCTAACCCAACTATAGAAATTCCCAGTAACCAGTTAGCAACCCTCATAGAATTCACCACGATAAAGACCAACTTCATGTTCAACAACCAAAACTATATACAAACAAATGGCCTAAGCATGGGCAACCCAGTATCACCAGTTCTAGCCAATATTTTTATGACACAAGTTGAAACACAAGCAATTAACACAGCATTACATCCACCACTATACTGGTACAGATATGTAGATGACACGGTTGCAGGATTCAAATCTACAGAACACATACTTAATTTTTTCAATCACATTAACTCTATACATCCCAACATTAACTTCACATGTGAACAGGAAGAAAGCAATCAAATATCATTTCTTAACCTCAAAATTACAAGAACTGACACACAATTCAAAACAGAAATCCACCGAAAAATCACCCATACTGGACTATACATTCCTTGGGACTCAGCACATGAAACAAAACAAAAAACTCAACATACTAAGAAACCAAATAAACACAGCCATAAAACTATGCTCACCAGATAAAATTAACGATGAATTAGACAAAATAAAACAATACTTCATCAACATCAATAAGTTTCCTCCACAAACCGTAGAAAACATTATACGCACACACCTAGACAAAAGCAAAATCAACCACCAACTAAAGTAAATACAGCTCACGAATCAAAAACCACGAAACCATATACTGCTGTATACCATATATTCCTGACATCAGCTAACAAATAACCAACATTTGGCAAAATTAGTAACAAAATATGACATTCCAGTTAATACCAAATTTATTCAAAACCAGGCACAAAACTGAGGTCTATACTATGTAAAAACTACACTGACAAACACAACACCAACATTATTTATAAAATACAATGTGATAACTGCCACGACTTCTATATTGAGAAACAAGTAGGAAAATGGAAACCAGATTCAAAGAACATAAAAGTCACCTTCACACGTTTTCGAACACTGCAAGTCAAATAAACACAACATAACCATAGAAAACACTCAAATACTAAATAAAGAAACAAACATAAACAAACGCAAAATCAAAGAAGCCTTACTTATACAACAACTTAAACCCAAAATAAACCAATATAAAGGAACACCTTTATACCTATATTAATATAATAAAATAAATAAAATTATATATTCAAACATCTAATACCGCCCTCTACATTTCGACACACAGTTACACAACCCCTTTCAAACATGTGGTCAGCTTCCGGTCAGTTACCTCTTTCTTTGTGAACCTGACGATGACCGAAGAAGGTCGAAACGTTGTTCGCTCTTCTATGTAAAATATTTTCTCAACCCAAACGAGCCGTTTTTGCATATAAATAGAGACAATTGGTGTTCACGTGTATTGTGTACATGTTGCAACGCAGACCCTTCCGTTAACTTTTCTGTTCTTATATTCTCACTTGTTGGAATATCCCACACTTTGCGTACTACGACTGTGATACGACTTGTCATAGGTCTCTTTCTGGATGGTTCTGGGTCTCCATGTTGATCTATGCTCATTTGTTTTCCGATACCATTAAGTACAGGGGATATCAACGTTTTGAAAGTTCTAAATATCCAGTCTGAATACTTCTTTATGATGTGAGTGTTTGAATATTTTACGCCACAAAGCATAGTTAAACATCTTTCCCAAAGGAGCTTATTTTTGATGGCACAATACAATCTATTTATGCCGACGAATATAAAAATGTAATTCTCATACATTCTGTTCCACCTCAACTTTATAAAGGATGTGGCTGTCACGTAACTTTTTGACTTGCATGTTAAAAATAGCTTTAATGTGACATACACAATCTCCTGTAGAACTAATACTATTTATAAATCGAATCATACTCCTTTGTTTCTTTATGGGCAGGCCTGGCATGACCACATGGGTTAAGGCGTTCGACTCGTAATCTGAGGGTCGCAGGTATGAATCCCCGTCGCACCAAACATGCTCGCCCTTTCAGCTGTGGGAGCGTTATAATGTGACGCTCAATCCCACTATTCGTTGGTAAAAGACTAGCCCAAGAGTTGGCGGTGGGTATTGATGACTAGCTGCCTTCCTTCTAGTTTTACACTGCTAAATTAGGGACGGCTAGCGCAGATAGCCCTTGTGTAGCTTTGCGCGAAATTAAAAACAAACAAACAAACAAACTTTACGGTCAAAATTCCTTAAATACAACTCACATGATGTTATCAGAAATTTCTTCTTTTAACAATTAAAGAGAAACCTTTGAAGCATCAATTGAAATACCATCAAACGTTACTTTTTTATATTTATTTTAGTTGTCGATATTTTTAACATTTATTAAGGCGAGTTTTTGCTTTTCATAGCAGCAATTCGTTCAATACTGCCAGACTGGGATTAGTAATCTAATTCTGACTTGTTTCTGTAACTACAGTTTTGGAGGTAAACCTCGTTAGGGCTCTCCTGAGAGACACGGAATTCACTTAAAATGCTGACCTAGTTAGAATGGAATCAGATAATGTTAACCTAATTAGAATGGAATCAAATAATGCTGAC
Source organism: Tachypleus tridentatus (assembly GCF_004210375.1). Taxonomy (NCBI): domain Eukaryota; kingdom Metazoa; phylum Arthropoda; class Merostomata; order Xiphosura; family Limulidae; genus Tachypleus; species Tachypleus tridentatus. Next base: position 60,246,703 of record NC_134830.1, on the reverse strand, counting down.
CTAGTTAGAATGGAATCAGATAAAGATAATAGAATTGTCATTTCAAAACAATAATTGCTACTTTAATAAACTCCCTGGATAGCGACAGCAGTAAATTTGTTAAACCAAAAACAAAGACACCCTAATTTACGATAGCAAGGTAAAGAACAAAAAAATCTTTGAAGATGTTTTATTGAAATTTTGCTAGCTTGGTCTCATGTGGGAACTGGATAAGACTGCCTGAAATATACACTAACCAGATTATCTAGTTTGACCAATAATAATAAAAAATCTTGACATCCAAAACCAAAGTCTGTTAGCTTATTCTGTAAATCATTTGAGTGGACTTACAGCTAACGTGCCAGACTATGGATCCATGATTGGCAGGCAGTTATGGAAAACAAACTTGCTTTTCGCACCTCCTTGGGCCATAAAAGTGATTCTCAAATCACTTGATATCTTAAGAGTTCGCGGAGGATGCTGTTAATTAGTTGCCTTCTTTCTAGCTTACCACTTCAAAACGAAGAACGGTCATGCGCAGACAGTTTGTCCTCACAGAAAATCTGAATCCGAAACTTCAAGAGGAGGCCCAGCATGGCCAGGTGGGGTTAAGGAGTACGACACCTAATCTGAGGGTCGCGGATTCGCATCCCTGTCGCACCAAACATGCTCGCATTTTCAGCCGTGGCGGCGTTATAATGTGACGATCAATCCTACTATTCGTTGATAAGAGTTGGCGCTATTCGGTGATGACTAACCGCCTTCCCTCTAGTCTTACACTGCTAAATTAGGGACGGCTAGCGCAGATAGCCCTTGTGTAGCTTTGCGCGAAATTAAAAAACAAAACAAATAAATAAACTTCAAGAGGACGCAATGAAGGAATTTAAGGCTAAAGACAGTCTGCAATGAGTTGGCGTGATGCCACAACCTGACTTCTTAGAATAACGCGTAAATTAAAGGTTTTGATGTCAACTAACTATAATATTTTCTTGCGAAATTTTAACTTCTATTTTTTAGTCTTATTCTATGTGATCTATCTAAGTATGTATATTTTTGAGTCAGACTGCTTTTTCTAAATAAGCTAATTAATAGAGTTACGACGAAACTATTACGCTTAACATAAAAATCTCTACTTCTTTTCAGTTGTCTTGAATTTCGCGCAAAGCTACACGAAGGCTATCTGCGCTAGCCGTCCCTATTTTAGCAGTGTAAGACTAGAAGGAAGATAGGTAGTCATCACCACCCACCGCCAACTTTTGGGCTACTCTTTTACTAACGAATAGTAGGATTGACTGTCACATTATAACGTCCTGACAGCTGACATGTTTGGTATGACGGGGATTCGAACCCGCGACCCTCAGATTACCTTAACCACATGGCTATGCCGGGCCAGTTTCAGCTGTTAGAGTAAACAGAGGTTTATAAGATAATGTTTTTTTTTTTTTTATAATTAAATCGCTTTCCTTTAGGTTACAGATGTCAGTAAAGTTTGGCGACGCTTGGATATTACATATTCGAATATAAAATTCATATTTGAACATGAACACGATTTCAAATAACCTTTTCTGGATTTCTAGCTACGCAGTTGATTCCGCGATTTCAAGTGAATGTTTATTACAGACCGACATTTGTCCGGATTATACAAGTTTAAGTTTATTTATTTTATACATGTTACCTTCAAAATTAACCAAATTAATGTATTAAATAGTATTTATATAAAACTCTAAAACTTTATCCTGTTTGCATGGTAAAAATTTCCGAAGGTTAAAAAATTTAAAACTTGCTGATTCTAATAGTAATTTTATTGAAAACATAATCTGTAGGTCTTTGCACAAGCGGACATCCCTAAAATTATTCATTCGCTATTTCTCAGACGGTATGCTTTGTATACAAAGAAGACGGTCTGAGCGTGGCCTAGGGGTTAACATGCTGAACTATAGCTTCGAGTTACCAGTACAAAAAAAATGAAAACCTGCTCTCAGGATTTTAAGACCGTTGATACAATATAAAAATGACTGGTCAGATCTCACTATTCGATTAGAGTAACATAGGGAATATGGAGGATGATGTTGACTAACTGACTTTCCCGTAGTCTATCACTTTAGAATTGGGAACGGCTATCGCAGATAACCCATGAGTATCTTTGTGCTAGGGCACCAGCATGGCCAGGTGGTTTGGGCGCTTGACATAAAAAATGCTAAATGCTAGCCCTTTCAGCGGTGGGGGCGTTATAACGTGGCGGTCAATCCCATTATTCGTTAGTAAAAGAGTAGCCAAGTGTTTGCACTGAGTGGTGATGACTAGCTGCTTTCTCTCTAGTCTTACACTATTAAATTAGGGATGGCTTTCGCAGATATCCTTCGTGCACCCTTGCGCGAAATTCAAAACAATAAAAGAAAATCTTTACGCGGAAATTTCAACAACAAAGAACAAAATAAAAAGTTTACTACCTACAGGCAAACTTTATACAAGAAAAAGGATTTGTTTATAGAATATATTTTTCCGATAATAAGCGTTTTTTATTAATGTAACAAGATTAAATGTATTTGTTGGACAAGAAAATGTGTTGGATACACCACTAGATGGCAGGCCATTCGTAGAAGAAACATCGGTGTTGAGATCGAGTATATTATTAGATGTAACTAACTCTCAATATGTTGATGATTTATTTTATCGCTATGGGAGTTGTTAATTTTCAAGTTATGAAAATATTTTAGTGATCTCGAAACCAGCCTTAAACCAACAACATTCAGATCTTGATCTGATTGTAAGCTGCTTGGTTGATTATCCTGCCTTTAGTTACAATAACTATAAAATATTAATAGTAAGATGAAAGTTTTTATTTATGATAGTAGAATAACGTATTCTCAAGGTTTGAACTAGAAACACATCAAACGTAATCTTGTCCTAATATTATACCACGTGGTTCTTCTTTTGGTCAAGGTTTAGGTTGTTTTTTTCTTTTTTACTTAACATGTAATAAGATTTTAGTTTTATTTTACAAGGGTTATCTTGTCATTACTTACATGTTAATAATAATGGATTTTCGTATTCAGCATTTTAGGATTCGTTTCACTGCGTTAGTAATTTTGCAATGATGCTACAAGCTGTTAGAAACACCATGATGCTATTGGTAGCGCTTTACCTTTTGATCTCATGGACACAAATCACTGAAGCCAATCAGGATACTGTGGTAAACCCACAAACCAATCATCGTACTCATAAAGCTCTTGTCACAGGTGAGTCATCGTCTTTTGAATATCTGTTTATTGTTTAAACTTGTTCATGATGTTTAATTTTGTCACTTGATGGTAAGAAATTTGTTATTGTTTCAATGATTCATTGTACCGTCCTCCATTTAAAAAGGACAATAAGGGGACTCAAAATATATCCTCGAGTTTCATAGTTTATCCTCATATTATATTAAACTAAATTATCATTCTATTTGCAAATCTAAAATGTTCTTAACTTATATAGATTATTTTTGGATAGAAATAAACAAACAAGTATTATATTGAGAAAAGTTACCTTTTTGTCTATTGTTGAAAGACATCACTCATACTGTTTACAGTTTTATCAGTTATTCAGCCATTTTAAAACGTTTTTAAGAATTGGCTAAAATAAGATATATTGACGAGTGAATACAGACACAGTGCATCAAATTATCTACCAAATACAAGGTCTGTGAAATACGTGAAACTTTATGTTTTTGTTAGTAAGGAAAGATTTTCTCTTAAGGGGAAAGAAATTTAATGCAGTTCACAAAATACCAAGTTCCATATTTTCCTAGTAATGAATTTTTCCTTGACGTTTGTCCATTATGAATCAAAATATCCTCGAAGGCCATTGGAAGTGTGATATGTCTTACAAATTTGGTAACTATCTTAAAATAGTTACAGTTCTAAATAGTCTCCTAGTTCTCACACAGGAATTCATAACTGACACGAAGGAATTATGTTTTCACTTTGTAACGAAATGTCTATCTTTAAAAAATAAAAAAAGGAATACCATTAGATGACGTTAGACATTGTCGTACACTTGCAAGAAATTAACCTCCAAGAGAAAAAAGACAGACGGAAAAGGACATTATTAAATTATGTTAACAACTGTTGTATACTCTCATGCTAAGCTTACCACGCGCATGTGTAGTTGTTTAAGATATTTTTTACATTTGAGACCATGTTTTTGCAGAATATTATCAGAAAAAACGTTATGTTATATTACATTTTACTGCGGAATCAACTCAATTTTTTTATACTTCTATTACAAAAAAAAAAAAAAAAGGTGGGGTTGTTTAGCACAAAGCTACATAATAGCTATTTGCGATCTGTACATTTTATGGACTTTAAACCCAGGGCTTAACATTGTCAGTGAGCTTTATGCTAACCCACCGGGGACAGCATACACTGAGCCAGTGATAGATGAAATGATGCTTGATATACGTATGTGTGAACGCAAGAGAGTTTTAATGTAACTTAAAAAGTAGAATATATTTACTATTCCGATTACTTGTATTTTGTTTTTCGTTTAGTAATATTAAATTATTGTGCAAATGACTGTAGTTACTTCCAAATAACTTATTGTTGAGGAAGAAAAACAGTTTGGATGTAGAAGATTGTGGGATAAATTACTCATATGTTTTGACAATTTTAAAATCAATTAAATTCATGGTTAAGTTCTACGTGTAACTAGAGTTTGCGAATAAAAGTCGTATACCCACTACAGTACTAGTCTTCACAGACACCTTTCCTACTAGGATACATTTCGTCTCACGTGTTACTTCCTACGTCACTAAGATCACTTTTTCAAGACAGTATTTCTCGGGTGATTATGGTCTCAGATTACAAGAGCTATGAAGTAACATAATTATGCGTGAATTTATAAAATTTTCAAGTTAATATGCAACATTCGCGATTTGCAATTATTCATAAAATTGCTGATTGTATTACGTACCTACATTTATAGAGTTTACTTAATATTATAATTTTCAAGGCTAAAACATACATGTGCCTATGGAAGTTAAATAGTCAAAGTTATATAATGCTATTTTTAGGAGAGATGTCTAACGAAATAGAATCCATGCTAATATTAGAAAACTTATGGATGCTCAATCCATGCTTTATGCATACTTTACTTTCTAAACGTTTTGTAAGTTTTTTAATGAATCATGTTTTGTTTTTTAAATAATTTGTCCCGACTTATAATTAACTTAGTTTTTGTTAAGCATTTAGGCTGATTGTGAAAAAACAGCAACTGTAAAAAAAATAGGTGTACAATGTTGTTTTTTAATTCTAATCTAACCTACCAACAGCTGTACATACAATTTATAAAAATACAAACAAAATACACTGGGGAAATCAAAAAACCGAAGTGCAATTAATTGCTCTTATCAATACGAAACGTATTAACTAATATCCATACAAAACTGTAGATACTTTTCTAAGAACCTAAGATCATTAGGCCCGGCATGGTCAGGTAGTTAATGCACTCGACTCGTAATCTGAGGGTCGCGGGTCCGAATTCCGGCCACACCAAACATGCTCGTCCTTTCAGCCGTGGGGGCGTTATAATTTTACCGTCAATCCCACTATTCGTTAGTAAAAGAGTAGACCAAGAGTTGGCGGTGGGTGGTGATGACTAGCTACCTTCCCTCTTGTCTTACACTGCTTAATTAGGGACGGCTAGCGCAGTTAGCCCTCGAGTAGTTTTGCGCGAAATTCAAAACAAACCAAACGTAAGATCATTAAGCCTTGATTTAAAGCTTTCAATTTTTAACATTTTGTATACCAGTATGTGGCGACTATTTATTTTAAGTATTTTGTTTTTACTTTCGAATTAAGTTTAAATACAATATTATTTTATTCTCGGTCTTTTCTTATAAGTTTATTTAATTAATACTTTAAAAAGTAAAGTGGGCGTGGCTTCGTGGGAAACGTGTGTATTGACGAAATAACGTGCTAGCGTTTTGAAAAATATAACACGTGAGGAAAACTGACCCAGTACTTGTATGTGCTTGTACCTCTAAGTCCATTCGTAAATACATAAAGTGCAGGTTTGTTTTAGGCCGAGCCAGACGGTTGAGGCCCTTGACTCCCATACTCAGAGTCGCTGGTCCGAATCCCCGTCCACACCAAACATGCTCGTGGGAATGTCATAATGTTAAAGTCAATTCTACTATTTGTTGGTAGAAGAGTAACCCAAGAATTGGCGGTTGGTGGTGATGACTGGCCGTTTCCCTCTAGTCTCACACTGTTAAATTAGGGACAACTAGCGCAGATAGCCCTCGTGTAGCTTTGCGCAAAATTGAAAAACAAGTAAACAAACAAGTTTTAGGCCGTTTTTATCGTACAATAACACTTCTTTATACATTCTGTATTAAAGCTTGAATCATGAAGATTAATATTAATTGAAGTCAAAGTTGCTTTTAAGCCCTCCCCCTTCAATAACAACAAAAGACAAACATTAGAGAAATACATAGTAATGCCCTTCTTTTTCTTTTATACCTAAAGGAAGAACTCATGAATCTCAGAATGATGACCCAAAACACGATGTCAAGAGAGGGTCGAGCAAGGGATTTTTCAGTCTCATTAAACAACTCCTGATGACTCCTGTAACGGCGAGAGATGTGTTTTCCATGTTCCGTTCTGTGGTCTCCACGTTAAGTCCTTTCCTCCTGGCTGCTATGGTAGCAATGCCTTTTCTCAATCCACCGCCTTTTAGAGCACCTTTCCCTGGAGCATATCCTCCGCAGGTGTTTCCTGGAAAGCGGAAGCGTAGCCTAAAAAATGATGCTATAAGAACTAACTGGAACTCACTTGACAACACATTTTTACGTCTGATTGATTCGTTGTCGTTCATTTTAGACTGTGCTGAAGAAGTTGTTTATGACAACGACGATGCTAACAACGATTCAACGTTGGTTCAAGATGATCCAATTGATAATAAGGTGTCCCAAGATTATTTGACTTCTGAAGAAGTTCCTGGGAACGAGAATAAAAGGCTTAAGTTGTTCCAAGTATGTATAACATCTCTTATTAGGTAGTTTACAAAAGAGGGCGTTATGGTAAAAGCTGAGTAGTTAGCTCAAACGTCTACAACACTATTTAGTTCCCATGGTTATTCTTTATTGTTAATGTTGATAGCGTGTGGTGATGAACGTTGTTGATGCTACATTATTTGCTGATCTATACGTAAAGTTTAAGTTTTAATTTTAACGTTCACTCATAGAAATTCAAATATCCTCTGAATAATGTCCTGAAACTGATATTTATTTACGATTTAAAGTAAACAAGTAATAGATAACTTGGCAATACCGTGTCTAATTCTTACTATTCAATTTTCAATTTGAAACTCAGCAAAGTTAATATACTGTCTTATGTTCTTTTATTTATTAGGGTGTAAGGCAAAAGCATTATAGAAAAAAAACAACGACAAATGACAGCCGTCTGAAAAGCATATATTTTTGTAAACTATAAAATATTTAAGCGAACTTTTTAGTGAAAAATATTTTTAGTAGCCTTTATTAATCACAGCTTTTATTTTTTTGATCTTAACTTTAAGTTTTTTTGTTTTTTTTTCAGGAAACAGAGAAAGATATTCAAGCACTTTATAAGTACACAGACCAGCAATAACATGTTCAACTGGCATAATTTCCGGAATATTATGGACCACACGAATAACGATGACAAATGGATTTAAGGTGACAAATATTGAGTGCAAATCCTTATTAACCATACTTTGGAAATAGAGAACCACCACTCACACATTGGAAAAAACAACAATAACACGCTATCATTTACAGTTTAGAAATAAATCACTACCTCTAATAATGTTAGAAATAAAGGTACTTATACCTTTAAAATAACTTTGGAAATAAAATAGTACCGGTTGTAGTAGTGTGTTGTTAACACACTACTAGTCAGACTTTGAGGAAAAGAATCACTAGTTGGTCAGATCTTTAAAGACAAAAAAATGAACGATGATGCACAGATTTTGGAAACAAATCATTTCCTGCGAGACCTTGAAAACATAGGGCGACTAGTCAACTAACTGCCAGTTAAATTTCATAAGGAAAACATTTTCACTTATTCCATAGCCATTGGTAATAAAACCCTATGAATCAAAACTTGGAACACGGATAATTAATTGGAAGTTGTTCATCACTATGGTCTTCAGATTGGTTAGAAGATTGTTTAAATTAAATAAGAATGCTGTTATCTCCGATATTCATTAAATAAATTCAAATACTTTATATATATAATATCTTTATTTTGAGTCAGTTTATTTAAGCAAAGCAGTTAAGTACTTCAGTATTATCGAGGTTTGAATCTTGGTTGCCAGTTTATTAAAAATACACAATACAGCGATGATGACACAGCACATCAACCGGATCTGTATGCTACCACACAACCAATTCTTTGGTGCAAGATTAGACTGTCTTCATGATGATACCACAGAAATCGTTTAATAAATTTTCTTTCTTCGATTTAAATACAACATTCAATTTTGTAATTGTTCATTGTTAGATGGAAGACTAGGCTTAACTATATGAAAATAATTTATTACAAGTTGAAAAAATGTGTTACATGTGTGAGTTTTGTTAAGAATCACAGTGTTGTAGGTGAAAATGAGCCACGTACGACAAAAAAATAAAAACACTAATTATTGCATCCGTTTTCATTTATCTTAATTATTTCGTTTGTAATAACATTTTTATATGATTCTTTTAAAATAAATTTCAATTTTACTTCAACATTATAGTGAAACACAAATAAAAAACATGTTGATTTTGAATACGTAATACTTCTCGTGGACAAAGAATTATAATAATAAACATCAATTTGGTTTTATCGAGTTTGCTATTAACAACAGACGATTGGTTTGTTTTGAATTTCGTGCGAAGCTACACGAGGGCTGTCTTCGATAGTCGTCCCTGATTTTGCAGTGTAAGACTAGAGGGAAGGCAGCTAGTCGTCACCTCCCACCGCCAACTTTTGGGCTACTCTTTTACCAACGAATAGTGGGATTGACCGTAAATTATAACGCCCCTACGGCTGAAAGGGCAAGCATGTTTGGTGTGATGGGTATTCGAACCCGCGGCCCTCAGATTACGAGTCGAGTGCCTTAACCTCTTGGCTATGCCGGGGACTATAAAAAACGAAGACTTATTATCCTTTATTGAGTCAGTAAGTAAAATCTGTGAATTCATCGAATACCAAACATTATCGAAAAATATCATAAAAAATATCTTTTAAATCGAACTAGACGTGACCTAGTGGTTACCGTTAATTATTCGAGGTTCGTTGCCACAAAAACGCGCTCTGCAATTTTGAGTTGTTTATTTGTAGTTGAGCACAAAGCTACACAATAGGTTATCTGTGCTGTGCCCACCACAAGCATCGAAGCCCGGGTTTTAGCATTATAATTCAGCAGACTTACGGGGATGGGATTTTGGTTCCATGGGTGTCCTAAAATATATACGGTGGAATTATAGCATTTGTATTCGGTATGACAAATACACCCTTTTAACTTGTCAGCGAAACGTCAATTTTGCGAAAGCAGTAATAACGTCATTATTTAAAAATGTAGAAATACATATTTTCCGTAAGTGTGCGTGTTTTCTTATATCGAAGCCATATCGGGCTATCTGCTGAGTTCACCGAGGGAAATCAAACCCCTGACTTTAGCGTTATAAATCCGTAGACTTGCCGCTGTACCAGTAGGGGTACCCCGAAAGTACAAGAATTGTAATTAATCTCAAAATATGTAGATTATCTTCGAAGTTAAAGCAAAAGTTCAAGTCACAGAGTTAGTTGTTTCTAAATAATTGTTTGAGGTGTTGAAAATGACAATCATAAAGTATTATATTTGATCAAATTAGATATATAACAAAATCCAAGTAAAAAGAAAAGAGATCACTGAAAAGTTAAGTTGATATGAAAATTACACTTTAAAGATACGTCAGCATTATTTTGTGTTACAACTACATTTATCTAACTTACATGTCATTTCTTTCACATTTATTTATACACATTGAAAAAAAAATTGTAACAATACACATTAACTGTACTTGAAGTTTTTCAGCTGAGTTTCTATATGTTAACACTAGGTGAAAGTTATATATTGAAAAACGGCTGGAATGGGTAGTGAAGGCACTAACAGAGGAGCAAACAACGTTTCGATTTTCTTCGGTCATCGTCAAGTGGGTTTTCTTGTCATCACGGACTAGGTGACAGTGTTGTATTTAGACAAGCAAAACAGCTAAAGCACGAGAGAGGTCGACATGGCCAGGTAGTAAAGGCACTCGACTCGTAATCCGAGGATCGCAGGTTCGGATCCTCATCACACCAAACATGCTCGCCCTTTCAGCCGTGGTGGCGCTTTAATGTTACAGTCAATCTCATTATTCGTTAGTAAAAGAGTAGCCCAAGAGTTGCCGGTGGGTAGTGATGACTAGCTGCCTTCCATCTAGTCTTACACTGCTAAATTAGGGATGGCTAGCGGAGATGGCCCTCTCGTAGCTTTGCGCGAAATTCAAAACAAAAAGAACGAGAGAGAGAAGAAAGGCGGCAGGATTTAGTTAAGACTGACTGTGCTCATGGAATACGGTACAACTTCCTCAGTAGACGGAGAAAAGCCCTGAGAAAATCAATGAGCTCCAGAGGAAAAGTAAAAGCACAAACATAAACTGGAGCAGGACAAACAGAAACTGAAGGAACGAATTATCAGTGGAAAACGACAGACCACTTAATAGGAAACGCAAGCAAAGGACAGATGGCGAAAAGACAATTAGGAACACTACAACTAGAAATAAACACGTAAAGAGGTCGAATCATGAAAGAAAACATTACGAGAGAGAGAGAGTTCTGGTGGCGAAATGTTTTAAGAAAATACATGAAAAGTATATAAATGGAACAAACTTGAATCAAACAAAATGGAAGATAACAACAAAGTAACTCAGCTTAAAAATAACCGAAATCAGTTACCAAGAATATTTCCTTCCCCTCCTAGTGGCAACAGCGGTATATTTGCGGACTTAGACCGATATAATTCGGGTTTAGAACACAGATAGGTCGTTGTGTAGTTTTGTGCTTAACTTCAAACAAATAAACAAAACCAAGAAAGTTGAATAAAATAAAGAATGGGTGAAAAACTCGACTGGAAGTAGGAGAGAGTTTAAAAGTTTTAATAAATACTTGAAAAGAATGAGTGAAAGAGTGAAGAAGGATTCTTGTTGAAATGCAAGAAATGATGTTTGAATCAGGGAGAGAATACTGTTCACGTACGTTCTTTCATGAGTCAAAACAGAATGACATGTATGACCCAAATTAATTGGTTTTGTTGTCTTATTTTTTAAATGTCTGAATAAATTTGTTCATTAGGGGACAACTTGTGAACTACACTGACTGTAACATTAGTCTAGGTTTCTATTATCTTCTACTGTGATATAAAGTTGGTCTAAATGGACCAGTATTTTGTCCTGATTCCAACAGGTATTGACCTATTTTGAAGATCGGATTGATCAGACATTAGAAGACGGTTTGTACAAAACATGTTTTAGTGGCTGTATAATCAGAGGTTGGTCTTGTAGACAGAAAAAATCTGAACTGGCTCAAAAATAACTGAACTAGAGAATTTGGTTTGGTTTATTTCGAATTTCACGCAAACCTACACGAGGGTTATCTGCGCTATACGTCCTTAATTTAGCAGTGTAAGACTAAAGGGAATGCAACTGGTCATCATCACCCACCGCCAACTCTTGGGCTAGTCTTTTACCAACGAAAAATGGGACTAATCGTCACATTATAACGCCCCCACGGCTGAAAGGGCGAGCATGTGTGGTGTGACGGGGATTCGAACCCGTGACCCTCGGATTACGAATTGAGTTCCTTAACCACCTGGCCATGCCGGGCCTGAACCAGTGAAAGTTAGACTGTTGACCAGGGATTGAAGCTCACTTTGCATTTCACGTGCACGCAAGAAAACTGAACCTGGATTGTTCAAGCTACATACTTTCTAAATTTGGAGTGGTTAAGCTACATACTATTTACACTTGTGGCGAGGAACGAGACCTGAAGGGTGGTTTGGCTTGGAACTAAACTGATAACCAATCCACAAATGAGTCAAATTACGGAGGAAAAATGTTTAAGGGCATTTTGATTAAAGAAAGTAGGTTTGTGATACAGCGTGGATGGATTCATTATATCAAAACAACGCTAAAATAGATAAGTTTAGTAGGCAAATACATACTATCAATTTATATCATAATATATAAGGGGTATGTGACCCAATGTTTGGATGTGATAATGAACAGGTTTATGTGTTTTCTTATAGTAAAACCACATCGGGCTATCTGCCGAGTTCACCGAGGGAAATCGAGCTCCTGATTTTAGCATTGCAAATCTGTAGACTTACCGCTGTACCAGCGGGGGACTAAACAGGTTTGTTTTCACGATTAAACATTTATTTTGTTAAACACAAGCATAGATTTGGTTTGTTTTTAATTTCGCGCAAAGCTACACAATGGCTGTCTGTGCTATTCGTCCCTAATTTTGCAATGTAAGACTAAAGGAAAGGCAGCTAGTCATCACCACCCACCGCCAACTCTTGGGCTACTCTTTTACAAACGAATAGTGGGATTGACCGACATTATATAGCCCCCACTGCTGAAAGGGCGAGGTGGTTTGGAGTTATGGGGATTCGAACCCGCGACCCTCAGATTAGGAGTCGAGTGTCTTAACCATCTGGCCATGCCGGGCCCCCACAAGCTGAGAAAGAAATCTGCGAGAATTAAAAAGTACCATAGTTGATAAAGTGTGTAAGTTACTGTATATTACTGTAATAATATGTGAATTCATGATTAATGAAAGGTTATCTTAGAACAGGAAATGTTGCTTTACTTATATGTAGTTGTTAAAAAAACACACATATAAACTGCAAAACGCAAAATGTGAAACCTCCACAAATGTGCATGTATTTCTCCATGGACCCATTAAACCTCCATACCAAACTTGGTGAAGATCCGTCGGTAAAAAACGCAAAAATTTCCATAATAACCACAAAAAATAAAGCTGAAAATTTGAATGTACCACTGCAAAAGTGTGACGAACATCCATCTACACCCTGTGAAGTAGTTACAATGCCATAGAACACACAAAGGCAGTACTATTATATATACTGCTATATTTATACAAACGAGGTGGAGAGACGCAGGTTCTATTCTGTGATATAAAAACAAACCAAAAAGTTATTTTCCATGTGAAAAATCTCGAGTTTTTAAAAAGAAAGTGGACGGCCTGTTTCATACAATGAGATTCTACGTTAATTACTCCAATAAAATTGATCAGGTCGAAGAACATTGTTCCTAACAACCAGATACACGAGTGGCTCGAGACGCTGTTTATCATACGATCTCTAATTACTTTCAGTATACCAGAAGGTTTAATGAGTCACGATTCATTAACACACTAAATGGTATCAACTGAACACATCTCTGCTTACACATGAAGTAAGTTACCAGTGGCAATACTATTATTTATCGATTTTGAAATAATTTCATACAGAAGCACACTGTTCTTTAGTAGGCCCACAGAACTTTTCTAGATACCATAAAAGACTACGTTTCTACATCATACGAAACGTACTCAATTTTCATAAAGAACATAACAGTACAGTATATTTGTGGATCGTGAATATACACAAAGATGTTTCTAGGTGGTAGGAACATTAAATAAATGGCTAGTAATTGCATTGCTTTTACTTGATTATGTTATAAATTTTTCTCTTTTGTGGAAAGCAGGATTTCAAAACTTGAAGATATTTAGGCAATGGTAAATGTATGTATGGCATTTACTTTATTTGAACTTTGTAGCTCTGAATCTTCGTTGGGTTTTATTTAAAATTTGCACTGCTTCTGGGGAGCATTCGCTCACAAACGAATTAATTTATACCCTACCCAATTTTAAACGGATGTTCAATACACGATATCAAACTTGTAATATGTAATTTCCAATCAATCTAAAACTGTAACCAGGGAATTATAACATAAGGTTTGGTTGATTTATAGCAAAGCCACTCTGGGATATCTGCTGAGTCCACCGCGGGGAATCGAACTCCATATTTTAGCATTGCAGGTCCGTTTTACAGGGGGACAGGATTATAAAGATAAAAGTCCAAGTGATCAGTAAGCTTTGGTCTTGTTTTTTTTTTTAGCATCAAAACTTAGTTCAACAGTCCTCAAAATACTGACTTGTTTTTTATTTTTTCTCACACTCTCTCCTACCAGTTAGGTCCACATATTAAGTTCTATTGAGTAATTATATGGCTTTTTCTGTTACATCACTCTGCGTAAAAAACTGACCAAAACTTTTGCATGAAATCTGTGTAAAACATTGACTAAAAATTGCATGAAATCGATATTTTCTATGTAAAGTACATAAAAGACCCCAGCTATAATTAGTAGTGTTACTTGCAATAATGGTGGTATTTTTGTTTAATGTTTTTTTACTGGTACTATTATTATAAGCCCGTGAATCAAGAAAGGTACTTAGATTAACATATATTTATAGCTTTAAAACACGTATATATATACACTATATTCAAATAGTCGGTGAGGTACGAGCATCTGTGGTTATGCTTTTAGATATCATATTTACCTAATAATCTATAAAACAGATTGTCTAAATAGGTTTTGTCTAATATAAGTAAGTATTTTTATGGCAACAGCATATGTTATTTCTGAAAGAGCTAACAGATGTCGCTACTATCAGTGTACTTGTGAAAGTTTTTCATTTACCATATGTTAATCTCTTCATTAAAATACAGTTGGAATCCTCTATCCATTGTAAAAACGTATCATTAGGAAAACTGGTCTCACATAACGTATCTTCGAAAACTAGTGGACAAGTTTATGCTTGAATAAGGTATAGAAGCCTTAAATCCTTTGATAATGTGAGTTAAAGAGGATAATAGATAGTCGCATGGCAAAATGAAACCTGATGAGCTGAAGAAACTTAATATAATCACCATAACTTAATATATAAGTGAAACTTCTGACTATTGAACATAACCTTAGTAAAGCCATGACTTGTTAGATTAGTGAAACCTTGTACTTAGTAAAGCCATGACTTATTAGATTAGTGAAACCTTGTACTTAGTAAAGCCATGACTTGTTAGATTAGTGAAACCTTGTACTTAGTAAAGCCATGACTTGTTAGATTAGTGAAACCTTGTACTTAGTAAAGCCATGACTTGTTAGATTAGTGAAACCTTGTACTTAGTAAAGCCACGACTTGTTAGATTAGTGAAACCTTGTACTTAGTAAAGCCATGACTTGTTAGATTAGTGAAACCTTGTACTTAGTAAAGCCATGACTTGTTAGATTAGTGAAACCTTGTACTTAGTAAAGCAATGACTTATTAGATTAGTGAAACCTTGTACTTAGTAAAGCCATGACTTATTAGATTAGTGAAACCTTGTACTTAGTAAAGCAATGACTTTTTAGATTAGTGAAACCTTGTACTTAGTAAAGCAATGACTTGTTAGATTAGTGAAGCCTTGTACTTAGTAAAGCAATGACTTGTTAGATTAGTGAAACCTTGTACTTAGTAAAGCCATGACTTGTTAGATTAGTGAAACCTTGTACTTAGTAAAGCCATGACTTGTTAGATTAGTGAAACCTTGTACTTAGTAAAGCCATTACCTCTTAGATTACTGAAACCTTGTACTTAGTAAAGCCATGACTTGTTAGATTAGTGAAACCTTGTACTTAGTAAAGCCATGACTTATTAGATTAGTGAAACCTTGTACTTAGTAAAGCAATGACTTGTTAGATTAGTGAAACCTTGTACTTAGTAAAGCCATGACTTGTTAGATTAGTGAAACCTTGTACTTAGTAAAGCCACGACTTGTTAGATTAGTGAAACCTTGTACTTAGTAAAGCCATGACTTGTTAGATTAGTGAAACCTTGTACTTAGTAAAGCCATGACTTGTTAGATTAGTGAAACCTTGTACTTAGTAAAGCCATGACTTGTTAGATTAGTGAAACCTTGTACTTAGTAAAGCAATGACTTATTAGATTAGTGAAACCTTGTACTTAGTAAAGCCATGACTTGTTAGATTAGTGAAACCTTGTACTTAGTAAAGCCATGACTTGTTAGATTAGTGAAACCTTGTACTTAGTAAAGCCATTACCTCTTAGATTACTGAAACCTTGTACTTAGTAAAGCCATGACTTGTTAGATTAGTGAAACCTTGTACTTAGTAAAGCCATGACTTGTTAGATTAGTGAAACCTTGTACTTAGTAAAGCCATGACTTGTTAGATTAGTCAAGTCGCGAGCTGCTGAATGGCGTGTCATAGTAGTTTGAAACAAGAAGAGGTAACTTATTACGACAAATACATCCTGTTTTAATCTTTAATCCGCTTTTATCGGCAAAACACCTCCAGAGACGCCGAAGTTTTACGATGGTGAAAGTAAAGTTATATGTTTAGTGTCATATGCCATTAGTAACGGTCGTAAATATACAACTGGCCTGGCATGGCCAGGTGATTAGGCACTCGACTTGTAATCTGAGGGTAGCGGGTTCGAATACCCGTCACACCAAACATACTCGCCCTTTAAGCCGTAGAGGCGTTATAATATGACGGTCAATCCCACTATTCGTTCGTAAGAGAGTAGACCAAGAGTGGGCGGTGGGTTGTGATGACTAGTTGCCTACCCTCTAGTCTTACACTGTTAAATTAGGGATGGCTAGCGCAGATAGCCCTCGTGTAGCTTTGCGTGAAATTCAAAAAAAAAACGAAACAGTGACGCAGATCAACCATTGTGTAGCTTTATACTTAAGTATAAACAGACGTTCATATGGGCCTCACTGGCTTGTTTAAATATTTATATGAAAGGCTCGTTTGGGAAAACACTTTTAGATGAGAGAACAACGTTTCGATTCTTCGGTTGTCAGGTTCATTAAAAGAGGGTAACTGACTGGAAGCTGACCACATGTTTGAAAGGGGTTGTGTAACTGTGTGTCGAAATGTAGAGGCGGTATTAGATGTTTGAATATATAATTATATATTATTTGAATTGAATTATATATTCAAACATCTAATACCGCCCTCTACATTTCGACACACAGTTACACAACCCCTTTCAAACATGTGGTCAGCTTCCGGTCAGTTACCTCTTTCTTTGTGAACCTGACGATGACCGAAGAAGGTCGAAACGTTGTTCGCTCTTCTATGTAAAGTGTTTTCTCAGCCCAAACGAGCCGTTTTTGCATATAAATTTCTCAACAAGTGGGTTTCTCGTCATCACTGATTCTTGTTTAAATATATTTTTTGAAACTACTGCTGCACCAACTTCTAGGTCTGTGAATATTGCAGCTTAACTCACTGTTTACTACTGTTCATTTCTATACTTTGCACAAAAGTTGTTCATTTCACACACTGTTCTAGCCAGAATTTTATTTCGTTGTTAAGTGCGAAGCTACACAATGCGCTATCCGCGCTGTGCCCATCTCGAGCATGGAAACCCGGCTTTTAGCATTTTTAGACTTACCGTTGAGCCACTTAAGGGAGTGTTGTGAAATGACGCAAATGAAATATGTTATTTAACATGATTTATTTTGTGAACCCTATTGATAATGAACAACATACATATTAGTTGGAAATGAAAGGGTTGAGCTATTTTACTTCTCATCCGTTATATTAACAAATTGAACCTAAGACATAATGAATTAGTATTAAACACTTCACACAAACAATCAACATATTTATATGCTATTTATACAAACGAGGGCCACATTTTTTAATGTTTTAGACAACACTGTTGAGTACGTTATATTAAAACGATTTTGATTATACAAACCAGCAAGTTACGTTCTTACCACAGCCCGTATAAAGTTGTGGTAGAACGGTATATGTGATATTACATTAAACTGACCACTCTTGAGAAGGGTATTTACTAATGTTTCCCGATGCCAAATATTCATACACTCAGATTATAAAGATATGTTTGGAGTGGTGTGTTTATGTAGGGACTAGGGCCCGGCATGGTCAAGCGTGTTAAGGCGTTCGACTCGTAATCCGAGGATCGTGGGTTTGAATCCCGATCGCACCAAACATGTTCGCCCTTTCAGCCGTGGGGGCGTTATAATTGGACGGTCAATTCCACTATTCGTTGGTAAAAGAGTAGCCCAAGAGTTGGCGGTGGGTAGTGATGACTAACTGCCTTCCCCTAGTCTTACACTGCTAAATTAGGGACGGCTAGCGCAGATATCCCTCGAGTGGCTTTGCGCGAAATTCAAAACAAACAAATAAACAAACGAGTAGGGTCTAGAAGGTGCTCAGCCCCAGCGCCCATTGATAATTTTATTCTATGTAAAATTATATGGAATGTACAACCCACCATAAGTATTAGTTCCTGGGCCCACGCAATCTTAAAATCCATTACTGCAACGTTTGGGTCAATGATTTTGAATTTTAAATCCCTTGTATTTAATCATATTAAAAAAAACAGCAAAAAAGAAAGAGGGATCAACTTGGGGTTCCACGACCATCTAGAAAGAGATTCGGAACAAGTCCTATTACAGTCATGATAAATAAAGTGTAGTGTTTTCTAGCAGGTGAGGATCCATGTTAGCGACAAATTACTAAGTGAACGGTACGCAACTTAATCAGGAAGAATATCCATTTGCAAATGAAGCTAATAGTGTATGAGTTCACCAAGATAAGACTTCCAATCATATCCTCCATCCATTCTAATTCTACCTCGAATATTTCGAGCAGATTTAGAATGAAACTTGTATTTACGCAACGACATACTGATCAAGTCGCTTGACTCAGCCAGTACCTTTGATCTTTTATCGATCGAATTGTTGAACGGATGTTGATAAACTATCGTCCATGTACACGAGGTGGATTATGGACAGTAAACAAGGAGGAATGGTATACTTCGTAGTTTTTTTTTTGAAATGTTGGTTTCAGTTAACTATCAGAACTTACTTTTTATTTAATTTATGTTAAATAAAAATTACTGATGATTTCTTCTAAAATATTTAGTTTTAGCAAAATTTTGTTTGGACACAATTAATTCGTAGAACTTTCAGACATTTTATGTATAGTTTTTGTTACAAGACAAGAACTGTGGGATATAT
Source organism: Tachypleus tridentatus (assembly GCF_004210375.1). Taxonomy (NCBI): domain Eukaryota; kingdom Metazoa; phylum Arthropoda; class Merostomata; order Xiphosura; family Limulidae; genus Tachypleus; species Tachypleus tridentatus. The sequence continues at coordinate 60,227,572 of NC_134830.1, read as the reverse complement.
TTTGTGAAATGGATTGGAAGAGACTTTGAAGATCAAATAACCGAAACTAAAACCTATGCCACTTACAGCAATACTCCGCTTAAATCAACACGCAAGCCGGAATTTGTTCTCTCTATGCACCCGCTTGCTCTTCGATTATGCCGACCAATGATTTTTTCACATGGTTGATAGAAACGTGCGGAGTGAAGGCTATAGAGCCATGCTTGTGCGATTTCGAGAACAATTGTGTGCGTGTCGATTTCTTTCTGGCAGAGGAACGTTACCACGGTATTTTGATTTAGAAAAATCTCGAATGAATAAGTTTATCTGAAATTTTGGAAAAAATGTATCGAACAGTAATGAAAAATGTTATCGGTCCATTTTAAAATAATGAATTTACTATGTATAAATATATATTAGTTTGTTATAACTTAAAAAAAAAGCCGAAACGAAAAACGCTGCACTATTTGAAAAGTTTGTTGTAAATTCCGCTCAAAGCTACTAGAGGGCCATCTGCGCAAGCCATCCCTAATTTTGTAAGACTAGAGGGAAGGCAGCTAGTCATCACCACCCACCGCCAACTCTTGGGCTTCTCTTTTACCAACGAATAGTGGAATTGACCGTCACATTATAACGCCCCCACGGCTGAAAGGGCGAGCATGTTTGGTGCGACCGGGATTCGAACCCATGACGCTTGGATTACGAGTCGAACGCCTTGACACACTTGGCCATGCCACATTATACTGGCTTGTTTAGAGCATAATAATCACACTAGACTTGATAAATGGGTGATGGTTGGGAACTATACTAGTTTGTTTGGATAGCTGGATTGGATGCTTCTAGTGGTATAATTCGTCTTCTGTGCTATCAATTAGTGCCTTTCTATCACATTGGGGACTGGAATGCTAACTTCAAGAGGTAACTTTTCAACGTACTTACCCCCCAAATGGCAGTACCTTATTTTCTTATTTTTATTCATTTAATTTTTCTCTTTCACTTTGTAGAGCATTCACCTTCCCACAACTGTCTGTAGGCAGTGAAGGGTGATATAAATGTGGGACGTTATTGGCTTGAGCACCCACATCTTGATCTTTTAATTTCTATTTCTCTATCTATTGCTACTCTTTTATTTCTCATGTGAGACTGGTGAATGGAGGTTAAGACTGATATGCGGTGTATCCTCACCGCAATGTGGGTCCTACTTCTTCTGTCACCTCCAAAACCTAGGGTACATTTTATAATCCCATATTATAGTTTGTACCCTTGGAGCTTTGCAATTAATGCAGCGTTTTTTGTTTAATTTATTTTTGTTTTGGCTTATTTTTCAAGTTACAACAAACTAATATGATTTGCTGTTTTAACGCAGTCGTTCCTTGTGATTTTATTGATATAGTATTTTAATGTTTTATAGTCTGAAAAGTTTCAGAATCAGCTGGATGAGTAAGATTTTTATAACTTTAAATTTATAGATTCAAGTATCTGTTAAATAAAGTTAACTATAATAACTGCCCAGAGTTATTTTGTATTTGATTAAATACCTGATCTATCGCTTTTTCTGAAGATGAAGAAACATTTAAAGAGGTTTTTCTTTCAGTTCATCGCTGAAAATAATGTAAAATAATTACGAAGATGCGCAATTTTATCAACAATAGAAAATGGAGAAGATTCCTTTAAAGGTTTCCATATACCAGTAATAATGGTTGTATAAACTGGTAACAGATTATCCATTTGTAACATATATTGTTGCATAGCTATTTGTTTTGAGTCGATTATATCTTAATAAATAAATGTATCATTCCGAAAGTTCAATGAAGGCCCAGTTCACTCTGCACTTTGATCAAAGTGTGTTATTGGGTTGTACTAGTTTAGGAGAATTCTGTTCCTCATCAGTAACCCTGAACACAAGGTAACCAACGAGATATAAGCAAGACCTGTTTCATAGTGAAAAGGAATTACTTATATTGTGGCATACTAATTAAAAATATGGAAACGTTTCCAAGAGAAATTCATAAAAAATTGACAAAATTTCAATTTATTCAAACAACTGAAGTACATTTGAAGATCATATCTGTGCACTACACACAGAGCAGAAGCAATCTAAATAATTCTTATTAATCAGCTATTTTTGTTTTGTTTCTAAATTTTGCATAATGTTACACAAGGGGTACTTACGTGTAGTCATGCCTAATTTTTAACAGACAAACTATAAGGAAGGCAGCTATTCAGCAGCCCCCACCGCCAAGGCATGGGCTAATTTTGTCTGACTCCCCACATTTTATAAGTACCCATTTCTACGAGGTACAAAGGGCATAATTGCGGTGATGGGTTGCGAGCCATGAATTTTCGATTTCACAAATCAGGCATACTAATTACTGGGCCAGATCGGTGATTGATAATTCATAACAATTTAGCATAACATACGAAAATGCTATGTTCAAAATATAAAAAAAATTAACAAGCCCAACATTCGCGACCGAATACAACATGCTATACCAAAATTACTAGTTTTGATACCAGAAAAACTGAAAATTTTCTGATATTACTGTTGGGATATGCAAGAAGATATCTTTGTACAAAATATCGTGTAACTTGATTGATATACACATGAAAAGTCCATGAAAATCCTAAATTGTGCTCTGAACAATTTAGCAAAATGCAAAAACGTTTATAATTATCTACATCTCTGTTTAGAACATGTCAAAAAGTATATTTGTAACAAATCCCATTTAAATTGGCTGAAGTACGGTTGATTTCGATATAATTACTAAAATGGGCAAGTCCATCATTTTGTTCGTTAGCGTATAGAATTTGTGGCAAAGCGCCTTTATACCAATTATCATATAAACTGGTCAAACTTTGACCAAGTAATTGAACTCCAACCCTGAAATTATGCTTTTTTGTGAGTTCTGACCTCCCAAGAAAGATTCAAAATGGGCAAATCCATCTTTTATGTCAATGTTTTCTGCGTATTAATATTTATATTTGTGCCAATTTCCAACCTGTTTACTGTAAAAGAAGCCTAAAATATACATTTTTGAATTATTTGACATTTGTTCCCATAACATTTAGGATGGTCACGAGATCAAAAAAAAAATATATGTATATACTTGACCAAGGAATAACTCTACCAAGTTTCAAGTCCAGTCCATCGAGAAACGACGGTTGATTAGAAAGTGTTTGTGTTTTCTTGTAGCAAAGCAAGATCGGGCTATCTGTTGTGTCCATCGAGAGGAATCGAACCGCTGATTTTAGCGTTGTAAATCCAAAGACTTACCACTGTCCCAGCTGGAGACGAAAAAAAAAAGAAAGAAAGAAGAGAAAACATAAAAACATATTACATCTCTCTGTGGAGACGTTGAGGAGCAGTAAAAATGATTTTTTACGTAGTTAACTATTAGAAGTTACAGCAACGTGTATTGTTAAGAGTGACATTCGTTCACAATTTTCTGTGTACCAGCTGCCATTTCTGTTAAGGTTCCTGACTGTTGTGACCTGTTAGATCGAACTTTCAAACACAACATCTGTATGTGAAGGTATTAAACATACTGCTTGTCTGCCACTGACATTTAATTATAACAACTATGTCATTAAAGACACGTTAAGTTAGAGGGAAAGGATTTTCAAATGAGGCTTGATTATTTGGTCGTAACAGGTCATTAGAACTAATCAAATGAGAGTGAAGCAAATTAGTCATACTTTTTCTTAATATCACTTCAGTTCTTGTTCCATGTGCGTTTACGTTACGTTTATAAGTTAAATGTTTGACTTGTAAATGCTTCAATACATCGATTGTTATATTTATATTTGTGTCTTTGTGTGCGCGTGTACTCGCGCGCGCGCGGTAGTGCATGCTCCAAGGTGACCTGTTGCAAGTGCGATTAAAATAAAAATGAATCATAACCTGATTAAATTCGTTTACTTTCTGTGTGTTTAAAGTAATATTTCATTCATAAATAATTATTTACTGACTGTGCTATGCTTGAAATACCTACAAATACACACTGCCCACAAACGATCAATACTGACAGTATTTAGTAAAGATAATTAGGTAAAGTTAATTTCAATGTAATTTGATAGACGTTCTTTTTCTTTTGTTACCAAATGCATTTCGATTGTTGTTGATAATGAACACAGCCGAGATTATGTAATATTTTGTGAACAGTTGTTTTACTGTACCATGTAACAACAATGAAATTGGATTCATAACCATAGTTAATGGACAAAACAGTATACATATGCATGAATTTGTGTGTGTATAATGTTACATTATTGGGTTTAGAGGGAGGTTTCGGTGTCTGTCTTATAGCTTAAAACTGCAGAGTATGTTAAACTCTCAAGACGAGAAATCGAATTTGTTTGTAAAAATAAACAGTAAAACTATTAAACGTAAGAAAAAAACGACTTGATTTTCTTTATTATTATGTATTACCTTGAGTGGAATTTAGGTGAGCTTCCTCTTTTACATCTATGCATATTTTCATAAACAGGCTATTTTTAATTTGTAATAATGAATTATTAATCAGAGTATGGGTTTCCAATGAAAACTGCATTCAAAATGCAGTTCAAAATAGCACACCTTTCTGAAGTGTACCTTGGTATTTACATTATTATAATTTACCATATATACTTCATATTGATGGCATTTTGGGAAGCCCCTTGACAGTTTACCTCAGGCTCCTCAACCCCTCTCCCCAACGAAAATATCCTGGCGCCGCCACTGAGAAGAATGGAAGAAAATACCAGTCGAGTACTGTCAAACGATCATGGAGGTCTATGAGGAGAGACTGCGCCAAGTAATTCACCTGAAAGGCTACACAACTGACCATTAAAGTAGACGCACGAACACTTTCTGTCCCTCCTATGCTTGGTTATAAGCAGTTTATTTGTCGTTCAATTTACATAAAAATTTATGTAGATATGTGTTATTATAATATCTATAATATACCGTACTTTCATTATCCTAATCCCTATACTTTTTAAGTTATGAGGAAAAAACTACTTACGATGCAGGGGTACGAACACTTTCTGTCGTCACTGTATGTAACTATGATTTTGTTGCTGTTTACAATGTAGGGCTAACTAGTACTTTAGAGTTGTTAGTAAATGATTTTTTTCATTCTAATATTAATAAATCTCGTTAGAATTAATAACAGATCTTTTGATTGTAAGTAATTATAACTGTCTTTAGTATGATGCACTTAGTAATTTTTATGATGTGACATATTCATGATTTTGTCTTATACTTTTTTATACAGTTTTAATTAAAACTATTGTTTGTTTTTAAAGCAATACATTTATTTATCTCCGAAGTAATAGCACTTACTAAAATATGCGAAAGCTGACGTAACACTGTGTGGTAAATACTTATTTCGTATTAAACTGAAGGAAAGATATCAAGAAATATAAAATGGAGAACGCTTTTCAGTTTCTACAGAGTCTTTTTACATCGTTAAAGGTTCCTGGTATGTAAGTTTATAGAAAAAAAAGTGGAATATACTCGTAAATGCAGTGAACATTTTGGAATAAATAAACAGTCTGTTTGAAAAGAAATTCTAAAAAATGCTTAGCATTGTTTTAAAGAAAAATTATAGATTTGCATTCCATGTAAACCGACACGTGAGTTTATAGATAAGAGACATTACTAGCATACTTTTAATATGTGAGTAGTAGAATCACCGTCATCATAGCTATAAAGCTGTTGCTATGGTGTTAGGATAATTTATTAAAGAAGTACCTCCATATTTTCAGATCATTGTGGAAAGGTTCTTATTTCAAAAGCTACAACTGTTCGAAGACGAACGTTATAAATAGTACACTTTATGTATTTTTTATCAACGTTAAAGTATGAGAGTATGAGTAACTTTTTAGAATTATTTCACAAATTCTTGAGATTAAAGATGTTTGCTATACATACATTCAGGTACACAATATGTGTATATCTGTACTTATGATAAACTTAATGACAGGCTCGGCATGGCCAGGTGGGTTAAGACGTTCGACTCGTAATCTGAGGGTCGCGGGTTCGAATTCCCGTCGCACCAAATATTCTCGCCCTTTCAGCCGTGGGGGCGTTGTAATGTTACAGTCAATTCTACTATTCGTTAGTAAAAGAGTAGTCCAAGAGTTGGCGGTGGGTAGTGATGACTAGCTGCCTTCACTCTAGTTTTACACTGCTAAATTAGGGACGGCTAGTGTAGATAGCCCTCGTGTAGCTTTGCGCGAAATTCAAAAAAACAAATAAACTTACTGAGGCTATTTGTCACCGTCCATAATTTTTGAACAACTGACCAGGCAGGCAGTCAGTATCACTCTATCACCTATTATCCATGCCAAGGGACTGATTCTAATTCTTATAACGCACCCACAGCTTAACGTACAAACAAATCCATGTCCGTAATAGACGAATAAACTGATGCATTTGTTTGAGTGGGTAATATATTTCTAATTTCATCAAACAGAATCTGGTTAAGTGAGGTAACAGACTTCCACTTACGTCAGACAGAATCTGGTTGAGTGGGTAACATAGTTCTAATTACATCAAAACGTAGCGAAATATTTTATTATTGTTATCACTGAAAAATAACTTAACTTTATCTGATTTTACCTAACTTTTGTAATGATGAAAAAACGACTGCTTGTCAGTCGTCTAATTAGTTAACGTGTTGGACAAATGTTTCAACTGTAAACTGAAAAAAAGTTATTTTATTATTGGGCTTAACATTATGTTACCAGAGAAGCGAATCTGAAGTTTTGGTATTTGTCGTGTTTGTGTTCTTTTTAATTTAGATCTTCTGGCAAAGGTGCATGAAAGCTATATTCGCTAATCACATCGTATTTTAGCTAGATCAACGGTGAGTTTAAGAATTAATAACATTAAAATCATGGGTTCGATTCCCCTAGGTAAACAAAAAGCAGATAGATCTTGCTTAGCTTTGCGCTAAAACAAGAATAATGTTAACTCTCTCTAATTTTGAACATGAAAACTAGAGGGAAGGTGTATAATCAACAGCACACACCGCCAGTTTTGGGTCGACTTTTATGCAACTGAACAACAAGAAATGAGCACGCACGGTCTCAGAGTGCGAAGCGCAATCTTGGAGCAAATGGACACGAGCCGCGGGCCTACATCCATATTCTGTTAAGATAACCACAAGATCACACTAAGGTCATGTTTGAAGAACAGTATGATAGAGAGATAAGAACGTTACTAGAGAAGTATATTGACGAGTATGACAGACAACTGAACACGTGACTGGATAAATGTGTCTTTAGAGCATGATAGACAAATAAAACACGATCACCATATCGAACTAAATATCAAGTGATCAGAACGTTTCTAAAAAAGCATGTGACTGGACATATTTGTGTGCGTATTACTCTTAAACGGAAGAAAAAAATATTTAGGGAGGATTGGAATAACTTATTCTGTGAAACCTTTCTAGCCTTTTTATTATCCATGTTTTGTGCGTCGGCAATACCAAGCTGGGGTTGCGCGTAAACCCGAAACCAGTTTCATTACCTATCTGAATCTCGACCAGCTAACTCGCAGATTGAAATTATTTATGGCAGAATTAAAGTAAATTAATCTATGAGACATTGGACATGGTTAAATACATCACTAGAAAGGATTTGGCCTCCCGAGTCCAAAACCGTAATTAGATCTCAAATCGATCAAGAGATGACAGAGTTATGAGGTAAAAGTTTGTACTTGGGGTAAAACCAAAAAAGAACCCCCCCCAAAAAAAAAACAAACAAAAACAACAACAAACAAAACAACCGAACTCGGAGCTGTTCTATTAGTCACTAAGCTGCAACAAAAAATACCTGGTTGGAAGGATAGTTTGTCAACTACCACAGACAGTCATAAAATATGGTGTTTTAAACCAGATTACAAGTATAAGAAGACTTTATGACGCACGTATGTTATTTACAAAATCAACACGGGTGCTATATAGTTTATAGGATGAATGGTGTAAACATAAGTAAAATATTTTACTTACATGCATAAGAAATCTCGAAGAGTGATTACTTGCTGTAAGATGGCTGTTATTGGTTCTGAAGAGATGAGGAGCTAGTGACTCTGATTGGTGGCTATAATTATCGAGTAGCTAGTGAATGTCTATTAATAGGTATGACGATGGCGAACTAATTGTCCTAATTAATAATAATTATGGTAATGATGAGCTATTTACGATCTATTTAGTCTACTGACTAACAACTATATCGAACTAATAACAAGATGATAAACTAGATTTTGTAGTGATTAGTGCCCTCACTGGTTCAGCGTTAGGTCTGAAGGCTTACAATGCTAAAAATCGGATTTCAATACTTGTGGTGTGTACAGAACAGACAACCAATTTTGTAACTTTGTGCGTAAAAACAACAACTAATTATCAATTATTAACAACAAACTAATTATCATAAAGGCAAGTAGCTATGGTGATGACGAACAAGTTACCCTAGCGATATGTAGCTATGGTGATGGCTAGTTGTAGAGTTGACTACTAGATGGTTTGTTTGTTTTGGAATTTCGCACAAAGCTACTCGAGGGCTATCTGTGCTAGCCGTCCCTAATTTAGCAGTGTAAGACTAGAGGGAAGGCAACTAGTCATCACCACCCACCGCCAACTCTTGGGCTACTCTTTTACCAACGAATAGTGGGATTGACCGTATCATTATAACGCCCCCACGGCTGGGAGGGCGAGAATGTTTGGCGCGACTCGGGCGCGAACCCGCGACCCTCAGATTGCGAAGCGCACGCCTTAACGCGCTAGGCCATGCCAGGCCCGACTACTAGATGGAGAAGTGATGACTAGTTGTAGTGGTAATTACTGGATTTGGTGATGACTAGTTATGGTGGTAATTACTGGAGTAAGATGTGGTGATTACTTCATAATGTTAATTATTGGTGGACATAGAGTAAACAGCCCTTTGCGCAACTTTATGCTTAAACAAATAACATAGAGCAATACAAAAATAGTGATATAAAACTTGTATAATCAGAGGGGAAGAAGCTAGCAAAAAGTAAGCATGTAGTCACATACAACTACAATTTTCACGATATTTGTTTTTTGTGAATTTCGCGCAAAGTCACACAAGGACTATCTGCGCTAGCCGTCCCTAATTTAGGGGTGCAAGACTAGAGGGAAGGCAGCTAGTCATCACCACACCACCTCCACCTCTTGGACTACCCTTTTACCACGGAATAGTGGGATTGACTATAACATTATAACGCCCCCACGGCTGAAAGGGCGAGCATGTTTGGTGCGACGGGGATTCCAACCCGCGACCCTCAGATTACGAGGGCCTCATTTTCATGGTATAAAAGTAAATACGGGAAACCTATTAAGCACCTATGCTGAAGATTTTGTGGTAGCAAACATAATCTGTATTAGATTTTCTAAAGAACGAAGCTACGGCATTTCAAGGAGTTGCCACTCGATACCCTGTTAATACTGTATTTTGTAATATTTGACCATCGTTTTGGAGAGGCTGTATGTCTCAAGAAGAAAAACAATTCCAGAAATGAAGACCGCACAGCGAGGTTTATAAGGTCTTTATCTACTAGTATATAATGTGTATCTATGTGTGTGTGTGTGTAAATTTGGCTTTCTCTTTTTGTGGTCTACAGCGTACATTTTTTTTTCTCAGATATTACAGTAACCGTCTTTATTTTAAACTTTTAATTTTCTTAAATCCATGTTCTAAGCGAGATTACTTTTGTCTGTGTCCCTCAGCATATAGAATGCTGATACCAGCATTTTTATTTTACCAAACGTTAAGAGTATATAAAATCTACTTTTCGTTGCACAAACATTATATTACGCAGCGCCAATTTCAATTTGACTCGTACTGCGATATAAGCGAATAATTCTTTTCTTTTTTATATAAGTTATTAACTGACTTAATATCACGTGAAGTTATTTGAGGCAACCACATGGCAGTAAATTCAAAACAAAAACTTTAATTTTTAACTCGATGAAAACCAGTATTTCTGGTGAACTGTATTTTTCTTTACCCCCAAACAAAACGCGACTTCTGTCTTTCCACAATATATTTATGGATACGTGTTTTAACAAAATTACTTCTTAGGGACAAACATCAACCATGTGTAATGCAGAAGCACTTACCCACATTCGTTTGTTTTTTTTTCTACTCAAAATCTTTGTTTAAATCTACAGAAAAATACTTTTATCATCATTTCCTTATTAACAATAATCATTGTTAAATGACGTGAGATATAAATATTTGTTTGACATATTTCGTCGTAACAGTCATTTCAAAAATAGTCGTATGGTATTAATCAGATGTTTTCGGACCATTATTAAATATGGCGGACATTATATTTCTTGGTAGTTTTGGACATTCGCGCAAAGCTACACAAGCAGGCTCTTGTACGGAACTGATAATCTCTAGGGTTGGTAGCTAGTCAACAGTTCTCACCGTCAACTCTTGGGTTATTGAAATCAATAACGGGATGTGACCATTACTCTGTTCTTGTAACGCATCAAAGTAATGGAGCGCAATTTTAGTACAATTGTACGCGATTCATTAGATACCGTCGGCCACATATACAATGAAAAACATTTTGAAACTGAGATATCTTTCAAGAATAATCCTCAATCTCATCGAGTTTTCATCAGGGAAAAAATTAAACTTCCATCACATTGAGAAACCCATCGGAGCACAGTTATGAAACATTGATGTATAATATACAGTAAACTTCCATCACACTGAGATACCCCTCGGAGTACAGTTATGTCACATTGATACACAATCTACAGTAAAATACTATCACAATAAGATACTTATATAATAAAATCTTATCACACTGAAATGTTCTCTAGAATAAAGCGACACAATAGTATGTCTGCGGACTTATGTTGCTAGAAACCGGATTTTGATACCTGTGATGGGCAGAGCACAGATAGCCCTTTGTGTAGCTTTGTGTTTAATAACAAACAAAGAAACATCTAGAAAAAATTCTATAATGTTATAATATCCTCTAAAATAAATGCTTATCAGTGAGCTACCCTGTAGAATAAGCGTCTAGCTCAGGACATTTCTTAGACAAAAATGTTTATGAAGCTGCGTTTCACGTATGTTAACTTCTAAGTACTCTTGACAAGAAATCAAGTACAGGCGTTTAAAAAGTGTTTATGTAATATGAGAAACCTACTTCACATAAGTAAAAATATACAGTCGGTCCCTTTTAAATTATATTGCCTAGGATTGTTATATTTCAGGGGGAGAGTACTACAGTCTGGTTCGTGTGTCTGTCTCTGTTTACGCACGCGCATCTTAGAGACTAATGGACCGATCTATTCGGGTTCTAGATTACTTTGAAGCATTTTTTTATAATGTGAAGACAGGATGTTTTCGAGGTTTTGGGTTTAATAACTCTTGTAAAGTGTGATCTTATTTGTATCAAATCTTGTAGGCCCGGCATGGCCAGGTTGGTTAAGGCGGTCGACTCGTAATCTGAGGGTTGCGGGTTCAAATCCCCTTAGCACTAAACATGCTTGCCCTTTCAGCCGTGGGGGCGTTATAATGTTACGGTCAATCCCACTATTCGTTGGTAAAAGAGTAGCCCAAGAGTTGGCGATGGGTGGTAATGACTAACTGCCTTCCATATAGTCTTACACTGCTAAATTATGGACGGCTAGCGCGGATAATCCTCGTGTAGCTTTTCGCGAAATTAAAAAACAACAACAATCAAATTTCGTGGACATATTAAGGGCTACAAAGAAGTTACCCGAGATAGAAAGGTTGTCATATGAAGTCGAGGCAGTCAAATGTTGGTACGTTCCTTTGTGTGACGATCAAAATTAAATCATTAGACTACAAAAAAATGATCCAGATCGTTGATCATTCCGAATCTAAGAAGAACTTTTTTGACGTTGTCCTATATAAGCGCACGCAATCTCGAAAACGAGCTGAAGGGCTAGGGTGTGGAATCTTCTGGTTGCTCTTGTTCGCTGTTGTTGAGAGTTTCTTTATAAAGCAAGCAAGTTGAGCAACTAGTTAATTACGCAGAAGGCATTACGGACATCTGAGTAATTATCACTTTGGGATTCTCATTATAAGTTGTCTTTAATGAAACGAAGGTGAGGTTAAATTAGTTCCTAATTATGGGCATAACTTGTTTTAACAGTAGGCAATTTTTACAACAACATTGTACAAGAAAAGTGAATTACTTTCGTACATAACTGTATCTTCTGTTAAGCAACATACTATCGAAAACAGTCTAACTGTCAGTGACTTTGGTTGTCTTTCTTCAGTCCTACCCATTCAGCCGTGACACTAACAAGGATTAAAGGATTGTGACGTTCATATTTGTTTCCTTTTCGTACGTGTTGTGTAGGCAGAAAGAATGTCACTGCTTAACTGGGAAGTATGTGATAGTGATGTTCTGTTAGTAATTACTCTACAAGAATTTCAACACGCTTTGGCGATATCTTGTCAATTAAAGTTTCCATTTTTAGACGTATTTAACGATCTAAGGAAAGTACACGTTTTAGTTATTCGTTTATGATTAGTTACAACCAAACGTAAACGTACAAACAGCAATAGCTGACATAAATGAAAGACAATGTCTGTGTGTCACGTCACGCTTAATTTCTTGTAATATGAAGAGTCACAAAAGCCAAAATGTATTTATCCAGATAGAACAGATCAATTACTGTCTGTCTGTTACGATTTTATGGGCGGGGGTGCAAGTGGGTCCTAAAACCTTATAAGTGTAGTGAATGTTAATATAATAATATTAAATTAAAGACGTAGTGTGGGATCTTCTAGCTTAGAGTCAAGTGCATAAAATTTATCAGGGAAGTAAAATAATATTGATTCAATTTTGAACTTAAATCGTTGCTGAATTAAGTTATTTTCTGTTATTTCATCAACATTTTTAATAAAAAAAAACCTCTTTAATCAACGGAGATTCTGAATTTAGAAATCAATAAATACTTTTCCAGTCTTGTTGTTAATAACTTTACATTTTGTACTTTCAGTACATAGACTAGCAATAATATTAGGTTATACTTTTGTTGCTAAGCAACGAGACATTAAAGCCAATTTTAGAACGTACTGGTACCATCACGCAATGGTTTTTCCATATATTAGAAGTGATTAATTTAACTGGTTTTTGCAACGAGACATTAAAGCTAATTTTAGAACGTACTGGTACCATCACGCAATGGTTTTTCCATATATATTGGAAGTGATTAATTTAACTGGTTTTTACCAACAATTATTCTATGAATACACCATTAAGTTATTTCATGAATGATCTTAATTTTGATCGTCACACAAAGGAACGTACCAACATTTGACTGCCTCGACTTCACTTCGACTTCATATGACAACCTTTCTATCTCGGGTAACTTTTTTGTAGCCCTCATCTGAACCATTTACAAAAATTCAATGCTCCTTTTAAGCTAAGTAGCCCAAACACCGAATTTAATACTCCAAATGTTGCCTAATTAATGGCCTATGTAATAAAATTATAATCTCTTTAGACTTGTATTCAACACTTTTGCAGGTACACTCGATATAATGTGTATATGAACAAAATTTCGCAAAGTTTATAATAGAATCGGAACACTGTACACATTATTATGTAGGGTGTCGAAGAATCTTTAGAAAATCATAACAGGAAGAACCATTCAATATACAAACTCACGCTTTTTTCACGTGCAAGAATAGTGTTCAATGTTTTTCAAAACAGTCACCACACTTCAACATGTGTACTACAAGTTACGTGCACAGAATTTCCTGACATTTTTTTTTTTGTAACACAAGAGGAGTAGCCTTGGTGATACAGTTCATCTTTGCTTGTAACATCCATAGCTTAAAGCAATATCCTTTATAAAATTTCATAAGAAAATAAAAAAAGCAAAGTGCCTGGAAAACGTGGGAGAAAGCTGACTCAACTTCCCTGTTCAATCTGTTGACTGGGAAATACTTTATCTTGTGTAGGACGCTTCCTGTCGTCTTAAATCGATGAAATTATTTGTAAACCACCTTACGTGTAGGAGGACCCCGTTCACGACATCATTTTAGTTCCCTCTACAGATGCGTAGGAGATTCGAACTTGAAAACCACAACACTTTCTCTTTACCAAGTTTTCGCTATTTTGATTCAAAATGAGGCCTACAGTCCTAGAAAATGTAACGTTTGTTGTTGTTGGTGGTGCTGGTAAAAGTTTCAAACGTAGTTTTTGCAACAGCAACAAACCGAGTGTCTTTATGTAAGACGGACTTCTTTCAATTATCAACAAACCGAGTGTCTTTATGTAAGACGGACTTCTTTCAATTATCAACAAACCGAGTTATCAACAAACCGAGTGTCTTTATGTAAGACGGACTTCTTTCAATTATCAACAAACCGAGTGTCTTTATGTAAGACGGACTTCTTTCAATTATCAACAAACCGAGTGTCTTTATGTAAGACGGACTTCTTTCAATTATCAACAAACCGAGTGTCTTTATGTAAGACGGACTTCTTTCAATTATCAACAAACCGAGTGTCTTTATGTAAGACGGACTTCTTTCAATTATCAACAAACCGAGTGTCTTTATGTAAGACGGACTTCTTTCAATTATCAACAAACCGAGTGTCTTTATGTAAGACGGACTTTATGTAAGACGGACTTCTTTCAATTATCAACAAACCGAGTGTCTTTATGTAAGACGGACTTTCAATTATCAACAAACCGAGTGTCTTTATGTAAGACGGACTTCTTTCAATTATCAACAAACCGAGTGTCTTTATGTAAGACGGACTTCTTTCAATTATCAACAAACCGAGTGTCTTTATGTAAGACGGACTTCTTTCAATTATTTTTCAAACGTGTTTTTAAAATGTCTGGTCTCCCAGTTAATAAAGTGCTACAATTCTTATCATATAATCGAACAGCGTTTATAAGGGAATCCAAGCACTTCAGAGTGTATAATATAATCGAACAATAGAGATATTATTATATAACCGAACACACCAGAAATTATTATGTAATCGATATACTAGTGAACCTATAATGTAGCTATAATCATCTAGAATATTCTAATAAAATAAAATTCTAGAAATATTAGAACCTAATCGAACATTACAAACTTTTACACAACTAAGCACTAGGTTTCGTACACAATCAAACGTTAATAATCTTATGTAATCGGAAATTAGAGAGCTCAGATAATGGAACAACGCAAATCATACGTGGCCAAATGCTACACTTATTTATATGAAATTTAACGCTGCAGATTTCGTATTATCCAACATTACAGATCTTGTAAGAAGTTGATTTTAATCAAACCTGAACATGTGTTGCTCAAGTACGAAATGTAAAAATATATGTGTGCGTGAATTTGTTGTGTTAAAGTTTGCGTAAAACTATCTAAAGAAGTACTTATGTACGCTAGCTACCTCTAAATTTGAAGTGATAGGGCAAGAGTGAAGACAACCATTCAACACCGTCTTCTGCCAATCCTTGGGCTTCTCTTGTCAAACCGAATATCTGGGTTTGACTGTAACTCAGGGGCGTAGCCAAGGGGGTTTGGGTGTTAATTCCCCATGGACCCAAACATTTTAGACAAGTTCAGTTGCCACCTGTGAAGTTTCATAAAGATCCGTGATTACATGGCAGATAATTTCACACACAACAAATGGTCAAATGCAAATTTCTGATTGAACACTCCTTTAATACAGCAAGTTTTGTCAGAACTAGAGAAATACAATCGAATATCTATGAAAGGCTCAAACGCTTGTTCGTTCTTGCTAGGACATCTATAACACACTTTAGTTCAACTTTAATATCTCGGTGAATATATAATGAGGCCAGGCCATTCAATCGATCTTCAGTGGTAGTATTTCTCAAATACGTTTTAAGTCTTCTGAGAATTGAAAACGAACGCAACACTGAGCTCGTTGACACAGGCAGAGTGGCAAATACTTTCAACAGTCTAGAAATGACTGGGAACATTTCTGCATTGCACATCACATATGCATCTATGACATTTTTTGGTCTGTGGTTCGCAAGTGATTTGTACCAAACCCTAAGTTCACCTACTACAGCTAGTGAAGTGCTGTCAGTGTCAGCTTTGTATATATTGACCAACTCTTTAATTTGGTCACATTGTTGTGCTGTAGGTTCTGACCGTTCTGTGGTAGATCCTGATGGTAGTAGACACATGAAGTTTGAGAGGGGAGTTTTGTGACTGGACAAACGGTCACATATTCGTGAAAGAAAGTGATCAACAAATGGTACAAATACAACAATAAGAAAATATTCCTCAGGGCTAGTGGTTTGTGGGTTATCACGGTACATCTGTCTTTTAGCCTGCCTTGGCATTATTATGTCAATTTGAAGCTCACTACACAGAGTTTGAGCCTCACAAAAAATGTTAAATTCATTCTCATTATTATTTCTGAGTGAACGGATTTAATCTTCCACTATTTCTGCGTGATACATCGCAGCACCTAAATCAATGTTCTGTTGCTGCAGTAAGTTGCACAGAGGTAAACTAAAGGAAAACAATTTAGCAATGGTCAGTAGAGTGATGATGAATTCTGGCTGTGTTATAGAACACAACAGTTGATTGGCTTGCGTGGCAGAATCTCTGTCTTGCCAACCTGATATGGTCTCAAGGGCATCTGCAACTGCATGGATTAATTCTAGAAAGACAATGACTGAGTCATGCCTCTCAACCAACCGGCTGGGGCAGGGACCTTTCAAAGTTGTTTTTTTTCGATTCAGGTGCTTTATTCTCCACCGAAAAAGCCAAAACATGCTTTCGTTTGGGTGTATTGAGAAAGTTTTCAATGCTAGAAATTACTCCCATGCAATTTCGCACAGGAACGTCTTTACAAGCATCAGAAATTGTCAAGTTTAGGGAATGGGCACTGCAGTGTACATAGGGTGCAAGTGGAAATTTTATTAGTTATGTGTCTCTGGATACCATTGAATTTCCCACTCATAGAGGCAGCATCGTCGTACCCTTGTCCTCGCAGGTAAGCCATGCCAATACCATATTTTGTCAGATTAGTTATGATAACATCAACCAAGTTTCTGCCTGTCACATCATAAACAGGTATAAATTGCAAAAAATATTCTCTCATTGCAACAGAGTTGTCATTAGCATGCAAATATCAAACACACAGCGAAAAACTGTTCAACGCCTGAAATATCTGTTGTTTCATCAGCTAATATTGAAAAACACTTTGCAGCATTAACCCTGTTGACAAAGCATTAAGAATATGAGTATTACAGGCATTGATGATTTTATTTTGAATTTGATGACTCAGATACATAGCATTCCTCTTTGTACTCTTAAGGCTTGCTGAAATCTTGACTTCACCCTTTACCCTGTTGCACAAAATTGCCCGAAAATTCCCATCATTATTGATAGGCTCCTCATCAGTTTCACCAACAAACATTGGACCAGAATCACATTTTCCCATCAAAGCTAAACCTTGTCTCCCACACAGCAATACAGTATCAATAATAGGCATTAAATATTGCCGGTTCTGTTCAATTTCTTGCTTGTAAGTTGCATCAAGCTGCAAGTGCACAGATGAACTTGTGTTTATGACCTGTAGAAAATTGTTAGCTTTTTCATTGCTGTTTTGGTGGTATTGTTTCAATTCAATGTGCCTTGAAGTCTTCAACAGCCTTCTTCCAGTTTGTGTATGGAAATTTCACTAGTTGTCCAAATTTCTGGCTTTCATCACCAGCATCATCAGTAACAAAAAGACAGCAGTGCTTGCAGAAAGCACCCTTTGCATGTTGACTGAAGAGTAGCCATCTCCACTGTGAAAGCCAAATGCTGAAAATGCAGCTTTCTTGGACCACACTGGGGGGAAAACATAATCACTCTCTGGATTTCAGGCATTCTCAAGGAGGCATTTTTGGTTTCAGCGTTTATCTAAAAGAGACAGAAAGACATAGTTCTAATTAAGTTATTTTGCACATAGGAAAGTTTGTTATGAGAGTACAATAACCTCGAAGAGAAAGGCTTAGAGCTGTACTTTACAGAGCAGGCCTAACATCCTGTGGCTGTAGGCCTACAATCACTAGCAGCAATGAATATTCGGTCTAAAACTCATCAGAGTGTTTGCATGATTTTTATTACAAAATTAATATAATGAGGAGTCAACTTACTTGTTTACCAATGCTGACATCATCAGAAATGTAATTTCCAATGTCCCAGACTGGACCTGAGGTGGTAGTGGCAGCACTGGTAGAAGGCCATGGTGATGACTCTGACATTTCAGTTGACAATTCTGATTCAACCTGATTGGCTGCAGCAGATTGATCAGGTTCAGCCTCATGAATGGGTTTAAAGAACCCATGCAGTATCTTTTGCATTTTCAGACTTGACATAGTGAATGATTGTTATTGCTGGTGCAGGCTGTTATTATCATATATTTCATTTTAGAGCCGAACGCCCACATCGACGACCACTCAATACTGGTTCAAACAAAGCACCCAGATATCACAAACAATCAACGGAAATCTTCCAACATGAAACTACCAAAATACCGCCGAGTCCAGATCTAATTAGAAGAAACATGAAGACAGATTCAGACAACTCGACTCAAAGACGACAACTTCCACTGTTAGCAACACGCCAAGTTCCAGTAGTTCAAGAAAGAAAAAGGACAGTTCATGCCAGACTTCAATCCCAGTTCCACATAATTCAATAACCAGCCAGACTCAAACCATTACCAAGATAACAATCGACGTGACAGCACAAACTGAAAAACAATCTTCCTCCACGCAGAAAACTCAAACCAAAATCTCGAGAAGAAACAAAGCATCACAGACCAGCGAAGGACAACTCACCAAAGAACAGCCAGTAGTTCCACCACCGAGACCACGTTTTTCACTTGTACCAATGGGCTTCAAGTGTGAAAACAAGTTCATGACGAAGTTACCACCTGATCTACAAGACTGCAGCTAACAGTTTCCCGTATACCACCAACATAGTTCACCAGTTTTTTTGTTTTGTTTTTCCCAGCTACTTCCGGGCATGGTCTGGGTAGATTTTCGGCGCCCAGGCCGTGAAAGTGGGTTTTCTCGGGGTACTCCCGTTTCCCCCCCCCACAGCAAAAATCTCTGGCATCGGATCTGTAGGTCCCAGCCACATTCTGAAAAGGGCCGTTTATTTAGTCTTAGTCATAGTTCAACCAGCCATAGTATAGTAAATTTTAAATCCATTCGCCAGCCGCCAGTGTACTCCGTCCTCGGACCAAGGTCTGGCCCACTTCGCTTCACTTATGCTGATCTCGTCCAGTTCTCCCGTCTTGTCTCTTACTCACAAATACCTCACTCCACCTTAAAAATATTAGAACAAAAGTAAACGAAAAAACCTATGGATATTCTAACAATTAATCACGAGAGGGGACGAAGAGGAACTACAGCGTTCCTGAACACCCGAGTTAGAGAGAGAATTCTCCTGATTTCTCTCTCTCTAAACTAAACCCCTGCCACGTTAGTTTGCGTTTGCGTTTAGGTTAGTGCCATGGTGCTGCCAGCCTGCCACGGTGCCACCCACTGTTTATTTGTGAAGTTAATCTTGAAATCCAGGGAATCTGAACACACACTGTCCATAATATTTGAATACAGATTATAGACACTATACATATATTTTGCACTCTCATGAGTGACTCTATATTTTATGTGTTGATGACAGGACTGTAGGTCTACTTTGCTGGGCCTGATAACTTTAAGTTATATATTATATATATAGGCCTATATATTTATTTATGATTAAAAAATAAGACAAACACCTCAGTGTGCCATTCTAAAATTTATCCAAAAGGTGGTCTCAGAATGCATAATTCAGGCTTTTTTTTTGTTTCTATTAAAACATTTTCCGGGGGAGCGTGCCCCCGGATCCCCTTAGCATGGCTTTGCGCCTCCATTTCTGGCTACGCCCCTGCCGTAATAATATACCTACAACATCAAACTGCGGATCGCGATTTTTTTTTTGACACAACGTGAACCACAAATTTTTTTCTTTACATTCCGTCACCTCAAACTCAGAGTCGTTCCCGGTACCTTGGTGCGTAAGAACTTGCAATGGAAGATATGAAAATTGTAGTCCGTTTTAAGTAATCGTTTTATGAAACATGAAGAAACTGAACAAAATAGAAAAGTTATACGTAGGAGAAGATCGAAACGACATTTAGGTCAAGTGAGATTTTGTTTTTATCTGTTTGACCTGCCCTTCGCGGAAAAAACCGAAACGATTTCAACGCAGCAACGCACCTCAATTATAATCTTGTAATACCCCCCACAAGTAAATATATTAAAAACAGAAATCATTTTCTTCTGAAACGAAAATAATATATGTGATATTTGGAGAACTATGATGTTGGTACTTTTGGAAAACTATTTATTGTTATAGTTAAAACTGTTCATTTCTGCTATTACTTAACCTTCATGTTTTTAAGACATGGGTAACGTACGTTTCAATTATGAACTATACTTTATGCAAGCGTATGAGGACATTAAGACGTAAGATTCACATCATTGTCCTAGAAAGCCTACGAATAATTTAAAGTTATTGTCACAATTCCTACTGATAATTTACCACGTAGAAATCCTACTAATAATTTAACATTATTGTTAGAAATATTAATAATAACTTGACACTTTTGTTAGAAATCATTGTAATAATTTACATTATTGTGAGAATTCCTACTGATAATTTACCACGTAGAAGTCCTACTAATGAGTAAATTTTGTTTTACTCGTCTTATCGGCTATTTTGCAGATAAAGAATAGTTAGTTACATGTATTTATAACATATTTGAAACTACTGATATTTTTAAATTTTAACTTTTTTTTTTTTTTTTAAGAATATATAAAATGTGTCACCTGTTCAAATAACCTCTACTTTCAGTGTATTGACTTTACGTGTTTTGGAACAAAATGCTTTTATTTCTTCTGTTAAAACAATTAATTCTCATGAGAAATACAACCAGTCTCAGCAAATAAACTGCTCAGGCTAACACAAGCGCAAACAGTATTACTGTCGTCAACAATATATTTGATTCGGCCAGCAGTAACTTGTATCACACATAACTTGGAACATCAAAGCAAGAAAAAATTGTGGACTGTAAATGGAACGTCCTTTGTTAAGAACAACGATGATTCCAATCAATACGACCTCTGGTCGCTAAGGCAACAAGCTCTTTCTCCTGATATATGGTATATAATGTAGGGTATTACTGTCATTAGAACAGTCAGTCTATTCTTGAAGACGGATGATAGCCGGATAACAACGACTGATGTCACTGATTTAATTCTATGAAATATGCCCTCAAGGATATTTTTTATCTATGAAGACGATACCATTAATATTGTGATGAAAAGAGAAGTCATTTATATGTATACATATTATAATTTTATAAGCAGCCCTTTTTTTTAAAAAGAGAAAAACGGACATGAAGAAGGTACCTTAGTTAGCTAAATCTTCTGACATTAATATTAGTTCAAGATTATAAAATAGCCAAACTGTACTTAGATACGATGTTTGATTCACTGATTATTTGGAAATTAGCACAACCAGGTTTTCAGTCCCGCAGACATACAAAACCTCACTGACAGGTTTATAAGTAGCAACTGAATTCACAGTTTCGAAACGTAGGAGGCCAGGTTTTGTTGTCTTGTTAATATTCCTGTGGTTCTTAACCACAGAAGTTCGTGACCAGGCCGTTTAATATGATGGGTCATATGCGTAAGGTGTCGATCTGTTTTTTTTCTTTGCAAAATAAATAACAAAAGCCCTCCAGTGGCTCAGCGGTATGTCTGCGGACTTACAACGCTAAAAACCGGGTTTCAATACCCGTGGTGGGCAGAGCACAGGTAGCCCATTGTGTAGCTTTGAGCTTAATTCAAAACAACAACAAGTAACAAAAGGAAGGACGAAACGTTACCAAACATGTACTAATCAAATTGTCATTAAGTGAGAAGTTTATATTTTTTTATTTTATATAAAATATAAATTTTATATTTCATTTCAAATGTTTCCTTTAATGAGGGAAACGTAATAATTAGTAACGACTCCTGTCTCTCGCTGGTACAGCGGTAAGTCTACGGATTTGCAACGCTAAAATCAGGGGTTTGATTTCCCCTCGGTAGACCCAGCGGATAGCCCGACTCCAGGCTTAAATAAGTTAATTCTATTAAACGTAAATTTCGTAGTCGTTTTGATAATTTATATTCCAGAACCTTTTTGATTTAACTTTTTATAGATATGCATATAGTACACTAAATAAAAAAAAACATACAGCTCTTATCACATTTCTTCAGCTTTAATGCAAAAAACCGAAACTAAGGACAACAACGGATGTAGTTGATTGATAATGTCTTAAATTCTAAAGCTTCCAATATCCGGTTTCGTTTAGGCTTCCTTGTCCTTACTTCCGCCCAGAAACGTCTGTGTTCATTATCTTGGACGTATTGAATAATCGAACCTAACGTGGATCCTAGAAAACGTGGAAATCTCAAAGGTTTCTTCCATCTGTTGAATTGCATCTCAGATATCCACGATCTATATCTGAACGTAAGGTCATAAAGACGTCTTTCTGAAAGCTTATGAAACAAATAACAATGTAGAACAAACGATTCGATGAAGAGTTGTAGTAGAAATAATCAACAGATGTTTCATGTGAACAATTAGATTTGCGTGACAGCTATTTTCGATCATAAGATTTTACGATACATCCAATTCTAACTAATTTTGTTCAAAATAACTAAATCAAGATAAATATTTAGTCGTTACCAAGGACCGAACGTGACTTAGCAGTCACTGTATTGCAGGCTCTTTGATTAGAAGGGTTTATTGTAGCATGATGGTCAAAATCAGTCAATTCAATAATAAAAGTCACACGGAACCGTCAGATATTTAAACAAGACATGTGATTAAATTCCTCAAATGTGGTACACGCTAACTTGTGAAAATTGGATTGATAAAAGTTATCAGTTTGGAAATTATGAATTTTGAAACAAGAACATTTCTCAGACTTGGAACGTTTGACGTATTAATGTTAAATAACAAACTGTATGAATTCACGATACCGTATTTATTTATTTAATACGTCTGTCGTCGTTCCGTGTATTTATTTATACGTACTAATAAATGTTCTAGCTTCTTATTAGGTACGCGGTAGCTCTGCCAATGTACGGATGGCTCGTACTGTTCTTCGAAATGGTATTTTAAATATCTCCTCAATAGTCCATCAGAACTTTACAATACCATACAATTTTTACTTTCATAACAATATCCATGTAATAACTGAGTCACAAGTTCTGGGAATTTCTGTAAATATCATAGAACAAAGTCTGAATTTCTTGTTTTTTTGCTTTTATTATATTACGTGATAATTCAAGGACCAAAACAATGGTGTCAACCAATTTAACTTAGGTAACGTAGTTTCAAATGGATTATCTTGTTTTATAAGTTTTACTAACTTGTAGCTACGTAAACAGAGTTTTAATTCTAGTATAAACGATGCTATTATTACCCGTTGAAGTCAGTTTTTTTAAACCGAAATTTGGTGTTCGTTTGAAAAGTTTAAATACAGGGTGGAACTGGAATTATCAGCTAGTAACAATATGAACAATAAATATTACAGCTACAACCTTCACGGATTTAAAACTTGGTAAAAAATACAACCATCCTATATTTATTGAAACGCTGGTTGTTATTATTTCCTATAATTAAAGTTTGTTGTCAGATCTTTAATTTTATGAAAGTTATTATCGTATTGACCGTCTAAAAGAAACACTTATATAATTACATAGAAGGTTATTTAGACAAAACAATAATGAAATATATTTTGGATAGAAACTATGTGTAATCCTTATAGTATAGCAAACGCCAGAGGCTCTTGGTCTTCTATTTAAAAAAATAGCAACACAAGTTTCGTACTAACACAAAAGCGTTTATTGGTTTGTTTCGGAACTTTGCACAAAGCCGTTCACAATTTTGAACGATAGAACAGAGGAAGGTTCACTGTCAATAGCGTCCACCGGCGGCTCTTGGGATGTCTTGGTCTCATTTTTTAGTGGGAACTGACCATCATTCATAAAACGCTTTCACGACCCCAAAGTGCGGTGCTCATTTTTACGGCAATGGATCGCGAACCGTAAAACTTGGATTTAGAGTTCGAGTTAACGAACACTAGGCGAGGCCAATCCAGTCGCTGTTATCTTCATTTTGCAATAATGCATTCGAATTTGAATAAACGAAATGATACTTTATGATGTAAAAATTACGTTCACTAAGTAATATGAATACTACACCATTATGCATACGGGCTCGGCATGGCCAGGTGGTTAAGGCACTCAACTCGTAATCTAAGGGTCGCGGGTTCGAATTTCCGTCACACCAAACATGCTCGCCCTTTCAGTCGTGGAAGAGTTATAATGTGACGGTCAATCCCACTATTCGTTGCTAAAATAGTAACTCCAGAGCTGGCGGTAGGTGGTGATGACTAGTTGCCTTCCCTCTAGCCTTACGTTACTAAATTAAGGAGATAGCACTTAAGAACTTTGCGCAAAATTCAAAACAAACAAACAAACCAAACCATTAGCTTATGTCGGAAGAACTGCTAAAATGTTTTATAGTAATAATTACAATTAACAATAAGTAGTCTCTTTTTAAATAACACATACTTTGTTTTTGTCAGGTTAAAAATTAATATTTAACCGTTACACTATTATTTCTTAATTACACGTTTAGGTACTTGTTTTTTTCGCTTCAACATCTTACTTTCAAAAAATGACAGCGGTACATCTCAAGGTGTGGCATACAACGAAAGCAAATCTGGTGAACCGTAAGGCTTAACTTAAAAGTGGAGAAGTAATGGGTTCTGTCTTTAACGCACAGCACGGAACTTAAGATACATCACGTCCACAACATCTACCTGATAATAAATAAATAAACATCAGTGCTGAAATTATGTGTTCGAGAGATTGCTAAAAGCTAGCTTGACAGGTGATAGATGGTGGACCACAACCTTTCATTAAATGCTCACTTCGTGGAGTTACGTTTGAGATATTAATTTTCAACAACTAGAAAGTTAGACCTTCAATGTAATGCTACCATCAATCACCGTATATTAAAGCACCTGTATTTGTATACCTCGTTTCAAAATTATTTTCTGTAAAAGTTTTACTTGCAACTTACCTTTATTGTTACCGCTTTGGAATGAATTTAAAAGTTAATGTTTGGGAATAGCAGTAAGTTTACGGAATTACAACGTAAAGATCCGTGGTTCCCTTCCCCGCGGTTGATACAGCAAATAGCTGAATGTGGCTTTGTTCTAAAATAACAAAACTGACATATTAACGTGGTTTTGATAACAAGCAATCACAGTTAACGCTAAAACACAGAAACAGTTAGAAAGCCGGAAACGACACATTATATGGAAAAAAAACAAATTATTTCCTCCACTCTACCCCAGTTAACCTAGCGGTTAGTGTACCCAAAATTCGATTGGTTTGTTTTGAATTTCGCAAAGTATAGAAATGAACAGTAGTAGACAGTGAGATAAGCTGCAATATTCACAGACCTAGAAGTTGGTGCAGCAGTAGTTTCAAAAAATATATTTAAAGAAGCCAGTGAGGCCCATATGAACGTCTGTTTATACTTAAGTACAAAGCTACACAATGGTTGATCTGCGTCACTGTTTCGTTTTTTATTTGAATTTTGCGCAAAGCTACACGAGGGCTATCTGCGCCAGACGTCCCTAATTTAGCAGTGTAAGAGTAGAGGGAAGGCAGCTAGTCACCACCACCAACCGCGAACTTTTGGGCTACTCTTTTATTAACGAATAGTGGGAGTGACCGTCAAATTATAACGCCGCCACAGCTGAAAGGGCAAGCATGTTTGGCGCGACGAGAATTCGAACCAACGACTCTCGGGACTACGAGTCGAGTACCTTTACCATGCCGGGCCAAATTTCTAACTTCAGATACCCTTTATATAATCATTGAAACATCAGCTTTTATTTATTTCTACACTCTAAGAAAAACAAGTAAGTAAATAAAAAAAATATTAGTGTGTGTTTTGTTTGGATATTGCAATGCATAAAAATATTTAAAAATGAACCATTTGTGAATTATAAAATTTACTTCTGTCAATATTAAGGATATTTTATATTCAAATTTGTTTTCTTAATTTAGCAGTATCAAAATCTCCTCTTTTTAATATTGACAGAAAATATCTCAGTACAACCCGATTAAATTTCAGAAGAAGAAAATGGACTGAGCTTTAAACTGAATTATCGGGGACACTAAAAAAAAACAAAACACTTATAATATTTTATGCCATTGAATATAAGTAAACGACTGTGTTCCTGTGTCTGTACGTCATCTGTTTTAATTATTTTCACTCACAATTGTAAAGAGCAAATCCTTGTTTCTTTCAAGTTCTCCAGTTGTTGGCAGGACTTGCAGGTATAATGAAATAAAACATTGTAGCAAACTTTTCTAAACTATTTTTTTAAAAACTAAAATCTCTTTGACGTAGTACACACTTTAGAAACCAATCCTCTGTTCGAAAAATAGCTTACTGTACTCATTGTAATGAGAGTAAAGCAGCACATAGTACCGGTGTTATTTTCATTACTGCCTTGGACAATACAACGTTATGGGAAGAGTAAAAGCTTTATAATGATTGTGTAGTTTATGAAAGTCTGAAATAAAAACAGGATTTAACTAAGAATAAAGAGTAGCTTGAAGAAAATTAATTGCAGGCTATTACCAGAAGTTCCTGTTTCCACTACATTAAATTATTGATATACTTTTTTGGCACAGAAAATTTTATGGGATAAACCAGTATATAGTAAAATATTTTATCAATCTGCCGTTCTTAAAGGAACTGCTTAGCAAAAGCTTCTCTGCTGAGCTCAGGAACTGCTTATTTATTCTTTTAATTTCGCCAAATTACACAACAAATGTAAATGCATGTATCTTTAGTCTCTTTTATAAACTTGAAAGGGGGGCCGGCATGGCCAAGCGTGTCAAGGCGTTCGAGTCGTAATCCGAGGGCCGCGGGTTCGAATCCCGGTCGCACCAAACATGCTCGCCCTTTCAGCCGTGGGGGCGTTATAATGTGACGGTTAATCCCACTATTCGTTGGTAAGAGAGTAGCCCAAGAGTTGGCAGTGGGTGGTGGTGACTAGCTGCCTTCCCTCTAGTCTTACACTACTAAATTAGGGATGGCTAGCGCAGATAGCCCTAGAGTAGCTTTGCGCGAAATTCAAAAAACAACAAAAAAGAAACAAACAATAAACTTGAAGGATGACTAATCTACCGATGCAACAAACAACAAGAGTTAACTTGTATGAACTTTTGTAAACATTTTTTAATGTGTTTGTTTGTTTAGGGAAATTAGAATTGAGATAGAGAAAGGTACTCGACTCATAATCTGAGGATGGCAGGTTTCAACCCCGTTACACCAAAACATACTCGCCTTTCAGGCGTGGGACGTGATAATGTGACGGTCAGTCCCGCTATTCGTTGATAAAACGAGAATACCATGAATTGGCGGTGGGTGATGATGACTAGCTGCTTACTGTCTGGTTATTCACTTTCAGATTAAGAACAGCTACAGACATAGTTCTGAAACATTGTCTAAACAATCTATCAAAGAGATACCAAAACGTTTTTGTATCTTGTATTATGTACTTAAATGTCACTGATCCAAAATACGCTTACTTCTTCATCATATTAGAACAATTCGTGCAGGTGCATATACGAAAAACATGGTTTTCAAATAACATATAGCGAACGTTCCAATAGCATAAAAAAAAGCACACTTATCTGCACAGATCTCATTTCTGTTCAAAGACTCGTGGGGTTTTCATGTGACTTATGACATTTTGTATCTGATGAAACGATAACAGTATCGAACAATATTCTCTCCTAGTTGTGCATGGTGCTTGACAGAATTTATCCAAATTCATGACCAATGATAATTTGTCTTAAGACGTGAAAAGTTGGTTTCATTATATGTACTAGTAGACAAGGGTGAAACACACATAAAATTGCAAAACATAAAATGTGAAACCGAAAACGTTTTACGTATCTCCACATGTACCGAACAAACCGTTTTGTCGAAATTGAAAAATCCATCAACAGGGCGAAGTAGTGATAAAAAACGCCTATTAAAACAGCAAAACTGAAAAAAATGATATACCGTCGCGTATGAACCTCCATACCACACTCTGCTAAGTAGTTACATGGACAATAAGCAGACAGTACTATTATATAGATACTTCTATACAAATCTGTTCTTCTCAAATAATAATAGTTGTACGATAACAAACACAGTAATGTTTATTGTAAATATTACAATAATAATATAACTTTAAAGCCGAGGTTCTTCATTGTTATTTACTATAAAATTTTACTGAAAGTTTTTATGATGTTAAGTTACTGTTGTTTCTAAAGTCCTTGCTTATATTTTCTTTTGTGCTGATAAAGCTTGTCCTAAACGGAATTTTTGGTTGGATTTGAATTTCGCGCAGAAAACACAAAACTTTCTATGTACTTTCCTTGCATGGGCCTAACGAACTTTCATACCAATGTTTGGTGAAGCTTCATCCACACTCTGCGAAATACTTACATAGAGATACAACAAGTGGTATTTGTATATTTATATAGACATTAGCTAGTGTTTTTACGACGCGTATGAAATCCATAAATGATGAATACGGTAATTTTAATGAAAATCATCGCAAATCATACGTTTTGTTCTCACATTTTACAATGTTCTATATGCTTGCTGTCTCACTTTTTTATTTCAACTTATTTGGTTGCCATTCGAACAGCAACGTGTACGGGTGGATGCGCTTTCTGTAATTTAATGATTAAGTCATCTCCTGCTGGTTTCTGATGGAGCCTCCTGGGTTAAGTATCACGAAACACACCGTAATATTAGTAAAGATAATACTTTTAACAGAGAACAGCCTTCCACGTAGAACTTGGCTATCGGAAAAAGAATTAACAGCAGATAAACTATACCGTAAATTTTTAGGTTCTTAGGTAAGCTATTTTACGACTAACATTTTTTGTATCAAGTTTTAAGCTTATAATGTCCACAAAATACACAGAAATGAGACATTTTCTTTGGCTATCTCAAAATGTATGTTTTGGAATTTCGCGCAAAGATACACGAGGGCTATCTGCGCTAGCCACCCCTAATTTAGCAGTGTAAGACTAAAGGGAAGGTAGCTAGTCATCACCATCCACCGCCAACTCTTGGGCTATTCTTTTACCAACGAATAATGGGATTAACGGTCACATTATAATGCCCCACCGCTGAAAGGGCGTGTATGTTTAGTGTGACGAGGATTCGAACTTATGACCCTCAAATTACGATTGAAGTGGTTAAGGCATTTTTTATGATTGATTTATTTTTTATTATGCATAAAGCTATGCAACAGGCTACGTGTGCTCTGCCCCCCATGGTATCGAAATCCCATTTTTTGTGTCGTAACCCTTTAAAATTACGGCTGAGCAACTAAAGGGGGGGAGGAGGGAAGGACTTATACTGGTATACACATTTTTGATAACATAACGAGACAATGTAGTTAATATGACAGGTTTTTAATTTTATGACTTCGATAGGTTATTGACACGTTTACGAATTTAGTTTTCTTTTCAGCTAAAATCCAGGGTTTGATTCCAGGCAGCCCATAATTTAGGTTTCGCTAAAATTCAACAATATCTAACATTATATAATTTCACTTTATTTCTATAAATGTACAGTATTTTTCTGCATTATCAGAAAATTTGAACAATACCAATACTTATTATAAATACATTCTTCTTTTGTGTACTTAAATGTAAAAATTTGCTTTTCATAATAATTGCTATATGCCTAACTTTATATGTCTCTCTCTAAATCATCATTTCATATTGTAACATTGAATGAATTTAAGAATAATATATAATTCTCAACATTTTCTTATCAACACATTTTTTTATCTAATAAAATGTATATAATACCTTAATTTTCTTAGTTATATTTCGCAGATGTAATTTTTAGCTTGTGCTTTCAATTAGTATTTAAGCCTAAACCCTTATAACTGTTTTTTTCTCACTTAATTGACATTTACAACTATCTGTACAGTATTAATTTTATAATGGTATTTGATAAAAATCTAATTTTTTGTTTATACATCTCTTAGCTAAAAATGTAAATATATATTTGAAGTATTAAAATATAATTTTCCTCAATTTATACCAGTTTATAATGTTCCTGCATTCTCACTTCTTAAAATAGTAATAAGCTGACTTCAGAATTTTAAAAAATTATCTTAATATTTTTGTTACTAGGACTATTTGTATATTTTTATATGATATAGCTAGAATGTTTATATATTCTATAATATTTAAAGCAATGCAATATTCAAAATTTCCTTTTTTTGTATGCTTATCCAATCGTTTCAGATTCCTCTCTTGTTTTTGATAATTTATTGTTAAACATCTCTTTACCTTCTTTAATATTCTCCTTTAACATTACGTTTTGCCAATTTGATTTTTTTATTTTGTCTGCATTGTTTCATGATCCATTTTTAAAATACATTCTATGTTTTTGCTTTGAATATTTTATTTCTATATACATTATAAAATGCTTTTATTTCTAATACAATAAAATAATGATCTATTATAGTACTATGTACAGCAGTAGATATTTTTACATCATCTCAGATGCATTAGTTACCCTTGAAGGTGTATTTATGTAAGAATAAAAAATGTAATGCTAAATAACTTAAAAATAATCATGTACATATTTTCTTGAGGTCAAAATATTTATACCTCATAGCATAACAATGTTATTTCTGTGAATTATCTTTTTATCACACTTTTTCCATTCAACACCACGTTTATGTTTATCACACTTCCACTTCTGTTATTCATGTTTAGTTGGCCCAATTACTAATTTAGGTTGGCATTATCTGACGAAAATTTCTATTAAAATACTCATATATTATATTTAAATTTATCTCTTTTAACTCTTTCTTCAGAGCACAGTAAAAATTTGAGCATCTTCTACACATTCCAAAATATCTGATATTTACTGAGCCTTTTCACTGTATGATTTACATGTCTGTCAATTTTTCTCTGACGTGAAGGCCGTGTAAAGTTTTTTTTTTTGTTTATTAACTTCATGGCTAGATAACGACTGAAGATAAAATAAAAATAAAATAATAAAATAAAATAACATGAAATAATAACAATTACCTATTACTCTAACCAAAAGTGACAAATAAAATAATAACAATTACCTATTTCTTTGATAAAATGTGACTAATAAAATAATAACATTTACCTATCACTCTAACCAAAGTGACTAATAAAATAATAACAAATACCTATTACTCTAACCAAAAGTGACAAATAAAATAATAACAATTACCTATTTCTTTGATAAAATGTGACTAATAAAATAATAACATTTACCTATCACTCTAACCAAAGTGACTAATAAAATAATAACAAATACCTATTACTCTAACCAAAAGTGACTAATGAAATAATAGCAATTACCTATTTTTCTTATCAAATGTGACTAATAAAATAATAGCAATTACCTATTATTCTGATAAAAATGTTTAATAAAATAATAGCAATTGCCTATTACTCTAACCAAAAGTGACTAATAAAATAATAGCAATTACCTATTATTGTGATAAAAATGTTTAATAAAATAATAGCAATTGCTTATTACTCTGATAAAAAATGTTTAATAAAATAATAGCAATTACCTATTATTCTGATAAAAATGTTTAATAAAATAATAGCAATTGCCTATTACTCGGACTAAAATAGCTAATGAAATAAAAGCAATTGCCTATTTCTCTGATCATATGTGAAAAATAAAATAATAGAAATTGCTTATTTCTCTGATCAAATGCGACTAATAAAAATAGCAATTACCTATTTTTCTGATCAAATGTGACTAATAAAATAATAACAATTACCTATTTCTCTGATCAGATGTTACTAATAAAACAATAGCAATTACCTATTTTTCTGATCAAAAGTGACTAATAAAATAATAACAATTACCTATTACTCTAACCAAAAGTGACTAATAAAATAATAGCAATTACCTATTATTGTGATAAAAATGTTTAATAAAATAATAGCAATTGCTTATTACTCTGATAAAAAATGTTTAATAAAATAATGGTAATTGCCTATTACTCTGGCTAAAATGGATAATAACTCACACATCACACAAGTTATGATTAAAAAAAAACATTGGTTAAATCGGCAAGGCATGATGTGATTATTGGTGGGCTCCTAAAAAAGAAGCAAAAAAGGTTCAATTTATAAAGAAAGGAACATTTGGTGAACATTAGTTGAAAACATTTATGTTTGTATTTTAATCTTTCTGCACACACCATTTTAAAATGAAAAGAAAAGTTATTTTAGTGTTACAACTTTCCTACTTGTAAACATATTGAAAACAAAATCGACGGATTATTTTTTGAACTTTAAACCAAGAATCTTATACTGTGCAGTCCATGCACTACTCAGGTAGATGTTATGGCCAGTAATTAAACAGTAGGCTAATCGTACTTTATTACAATGATTTGAATATTATAAGGCATTGATGTATAACAACTAATGGGAGTCATATCTAATATCCGGTTCACCGCAAATTCCCCTCCATTCGAAAGTACAATGCTGGTCAAGGTAGAACTATGGGTGTAATAAAACACTTTATTTTAAAATGTAAAGCTAAATGATACAGTGATACGAAGAAAGAACTTTTCATCTTTCTCCACGCAAGCGGAAACGTTCGCAATGAGTAACGCTTAGAAACGAGCTTTTCTTCAGGCCGGTTTAGAATAAATATCTCATTCGAAAATCCAACGTATGGTTACGAAAGAGAACCTTCCGAACCCCCCAAAACCATCACGTTCAAATGGACTGAACGCCTAGTACCATTAAGAATATAACATACAAGTCTTTGCAGATGATGAATGTTCACAGGATAAAAAGTTCCCAATCTCCCAGCCACACATCAAAATCAACTGATTATTTTAAAGAAATGTAATTTAAAATACTCGAATTCCCGCAATGTAACTTGACCACAAATATCTGTGCAGCTCCAATGGAATTTGTGACTTCGGTCTACTTAAACGTCGACCTAGAAATCCGAGTCCATGTTTAGTGAAGAGTCAATAGAAAGTATGTCAAGATCTATAGCCTAAGGTTTACCTCATTGTTCTTTGCAGAAGCTGGATGTGATGGAAATTGTGTTGTCGGATAAATAGTGCATAATCGCAGCCATCAGGCTTAGAAAGGTTGACGACAGAAAGAATAGTTCCCATGGCAACATAGAACTTGAAGCGTCGTCCTTATAAAGTTCAATTAATCTTCAGTAGAGATCGACTGCTCAGGCTGGAGTCATGGTGTGGTCCTTGTTTATATCAGTTATCAGCTGTATGTATTTATTTGAGCTACTGCACTGTTTTATTTGATAATGGTTATTCCTTGTTTTAAATACCATACTGTGTGAAATTACGATATATGAACTGTCGTGCTCTTCATTGTGAAAACGCCTTTCTTTCATGTTTCTGCTCTAATCATTTACATGTTTTATTCTTTGTGGAATTCTGAGATCGTTACAGACCTACTCCTACAAAAGCACTATAATTAAAGAAAGCAGAAAATGTCAGATAGTGTCCTCTGAGACGATTAATGAACACTTCCTGTCTATCCCAAATTACCTTTATTATCTCGAACCGTAAGTAATGCTTCTAAGATTCCCACATTATTGGAAGATCTTTATTTGTTGTGGCTGCTAATGAAGGAAGTAAAGCTTCAAGAATGAAAGATAAAAAAATAGAGTCATTGTCGATACGAGATACGAAACACATTGTCAAATATTGTTAGTAATGATACAATAACAGAAATACAAAACACATTGCCAAATACTGTTAGTAATAATACAATAACATATGCAAAACACATTGTTAAACATTGTTAGCAATGATACGATAACAAAGATACAAAACACACTCTGAAGTATTGTTAGCAGTCATACAGTCATACAATAACAGATAAATAAAAACCATTATTAAATATTGTTAGTAATAATACAATAACAGAGATACAAAACATTGTCAAGTATTGTTAGTAATTATACTGATTTGTCTTATAGTGATCTATTTATAAAAATAATGTATGTTTATATCTATTATTTTCAATAAATTTTCAACTATACAACTTTTTAGGGTGCATTAAATGAGATTTTTTAAAGTTTAAACATCGCTCCGTTAAGAAACTTAGCCTATTTTTGTTAAACTCAGGAACTTAAAGAATACAGCTTTTGCATATAGCACAGTTTCCTTAAAATAGAATAAGACAGCAAAATATGGAATTATTATCAACAATTTAAGAAGAAAGAACAATGAAACATTTGTTTTCTTGTTTAAAAGATTATCTACTGTTCATTCTTCAAATTTTCAACTAAAATAATAATTCTATTGACTTTCAGGATGGGCCTCTTTCAAAATGAGGTTCCATAAGATTTAGTAAAGCTACTTAACTAAATTACAGAATATTAACCTCTTGTTCGTAGTTAATTACAAAACTACATAATGGGCTATCAGTGCTGTTCCCACCACAGATATTGAAACCCGGTTTTTAACGTCACGAGCCTTCAGACCTCTCGCTGTACCGCTGGGACGTATAATAATAAGACATGTTAGTAAGTTATACAAAGTTTCATTTGAGGTTTGAAATATGTAGAGACACGAAGTTGTATTGTTTGGATAACTTCTTTCCTGAGTTTTATTTCTTCTTATAATCGTATGAACTTTAATATATCGTAAAATATATTTCAAAAAGTCTTTATTACTTTAGCTGCTTCTACTGTCTATGTATTTCTAAGACACCCAGTTGCATTATACACGCATGCTTTGATTTAGAATTATAGTTTGTTTTCATATTTTTTTCGTGTGATTATGGCTAAAAAGGAATATTATATTTGTCACCCATTCGTAACAACCATTCTCAAATGACCAATAAGAATTAAACAAATGTTTTGAATTTGGCTTTACGTATTCATAGATCATAATACACTAATACTACTTAGTACATTAGCTGCCTTATCTTTCTTATAAAGTATTCTTCAGAGAATCTGGGAGGTGGTGCTATGTTATACTTTCTCGAGTTCATATTTAAAACCTGCATTGAAGAAATGAGGTACAAAAGTAGATAAAACATCTTAAGAATATTTGCTATGATTAAAAAGTTAAAAATCCATTAAATAATGTTAAAAATAAATTCCAATAAATACTAATAAATGTTTAAGCATTATCACTGCTTGGAATAAGTATTTTTGAAAGTGTTGGGGAATCTCAAGCTAAAACTGTTTGTTTTTAATTTCGAGCAAAGCTACTCATGGGCTATCTGCACTAGCTGTCCCTAATTTAGCAGGGTAAGACTACAGTGAAGGCAGCTACTCATCACCACCCACCGCCGACTCTTGGACTACTATTTTACCAATGAATAGTGGGATTGACCGTCACATTATAACGCCCGCACGTTTGAAAGGGCGAGCATGTTTGGTGCGACGGGGATTCGAACCCGCGACCCTCAGATTATGAGTCGAACGCCTTAACCCACCTGGTCATGCCGGGCTTAAGCTGAATTAACCCATCTTTATACGATGGTCAAATTCGTTGATTTGAATGATAATCACACATTAAAGACAATCTACTTTACAACTGTAAAGGTTTAAGGACCATGTTTTAAAATTAAAAGAAATAATAAAATGCCGTCAGCATAAATAATACAGATCCCATATCCATTATAATAAAGCAGATGTATTTTTTAATATAGTTAAATGCATATTTTAAATATGACGTAAACAAAACCATTTCTTCTGACCGTGTTTAAGAAAACGGTAATCATTTCATTGTATTATTATATCACTGGCTTCTGTGATATACAGAGGGTCCGAAAAGCCTGGAGATATAGGCATTACAAATAATTTTACAGAATGTGTTCCGCGTGCTGTCCTCGTAATTCGAAACAAGTTTGGAAACGGTATTTCAATTCTCTTTGAACACTGCGAAGCATATTCACGTCACTGCCACCTTCCTTAAAGTTAGTTAGTGACTTGCCAACAGTACTGTGAGGGACGGGGGTTTCTCTCACTCTTTCTGGACGGTTTGTATAAAAATTCTGCAGCAATCTCCGTTAGAATCAACCTTCTTTGCTACACAGGACTTCATATACTTTGGCAGCGCCATAATCAGTAACGTATCCGAAATTATATACTTGTTATATTATATAGTTCACCTAAACATGAATTCTATTTATATGCAAAAACGGCTGGTATGAGTGAGAAAAATCTATGTAGAAGAGCGAACAACGTTTCGACCTTCTTCGGTCATCGTTAGGTTCACAAAGATAGAGGTAACTGACCGATAGCTGACCACATGTTTGAAGGCGGTTGTGTGGTCAGCTATCGGTCAGTTAACTCTTTCTTTCTTTGTGAACCTGACGATGACCAAGGAAGGTCGAAACGTTGTTCGCTCTTCTACATAGAGTTTTCTCTATCCATACCAGCCGTTTTTACATATATATTTCTCTACAAGTTGTTTTTCTCGTTATCTCTAATTATGAATTCTATTTTAAGTTTCATACGAGGTTAATAGACGTCAATTTACGAGAAATCGTGAAATAAGATTTACAATATGTTATTAAACATGTATTTAAAAAGTGAAAAGAGATGTAAGCATGGTTTGGTTAATTATTATCAATAAATTAATTATTAAAACTTAAACCGTATAATAGATGAGATTGTTACTGATGTAAAAATGTTTAAAATTACATATTAAATATTTATTTTAGTTTTGTAATATTTTGTCTTTGGATGAACCGTTGATTTTATCTGTATTGTCGTTGGTTACATGTACAGCTGGTGATATATTGGAATGTATGTAGCATAATATAAATATAGTTTTCCTTAGAAATTATATATGCAATTTTATCGAGTTAATTTTAGTTATAAACACTTTGGAAATGTAATTGCCTTTGCTTAGAATGAATTACGTGTTAAATGAAAATATGATTAGTAGAACATATATAAACACCAGATGCCCTTAGGGTCTCCGAAAGTGTTCTGTTTCAACAGTGAATAAAACCAAAATTAAGAGTAAAAGTATTTTTATTTACCGCTTTCGACGCTCATATGTCATGCTGTGTTGTAGTCTACAGAGTGCATAATTCTTCTCGTGATTCATAGCTTGAACACCTTTTACTTAGTCACGCCAGTGCAAATTGCACTGTAAAGCATCCCTTATGTGACGTTATTTTAGTATTTACTCACTGTCTGACACACAACACAATATTATACTGTGGTGCGACTGGTTAAAACAAGTAACTCCTGCATGCGTATTTCAGCCTCCTTTCGAGGAAAAGAGAAATCAATTCACCAACTTTTTTACTGATATTCATAAATATTTATATTTAGTTCTATTTAACAAAATCTGAGTCGTTCCTCTTTCTGACTCGATCTGATATTTAACTTATCCATCAGACTTAATCCTATTTTGCATCAGCATCATATCATAATGCTGGAATGTTTTATATAGGTAGAAAATCACTATGTGTATACCATAAATGAAAGGTCAAGTTTTAATTATTCATTTTCAGTTTCGAAGCAATTCAAATCTAATTCGTAAATAAAGCATTCAGAATATTAAAGAATATCCAACAGTATCTATACTATAATATTAAAGAATATCCAACAGTATCTATACTACAATATTAAAGAATATCCAACAGTATCTATACTATAATATAATAATTTTATTTAGAACAGATGACTCTTCCTAAAGTTCGTTTTACTGCCCTATTCAAACCTAAGTGGAACTTAAAACGGTTTAGGTAGTTCTCGAGAAAAAAACAACTGTTCCAGAAATACAAGAATTATAAACTATAACAAAGTTGAGACCTGAAAATGAAATTATTAACCACATAGAAAAAAACAATACACAAAATGTAATTTCTTCAGAAGGGTTTAATTTGTGTCTTGAAACGGTTGATATGGGTATTAACACTTTTACAAATAAAGCAGAGAGTTTCGACCTTCTTAGGTCATCTTCTTTGTTAACCTGAGATACGTTTTTATTTGAAGTGAGTTTCTCGTCATCACGAAGGATGTGATTTATTTTTAACAAAAAATCGTTGCTACGTATGTGTAGTAGATGTTCCATTAGTAAAATTTGTAATCGTTTTCACTTGTTACGGGATATTTTGAGCTGTTGATATTGAATAGTATGAACATTATGATAATGTTTATTCTATGAACTGTTCTTTAATGCATATATATATAATGTATGTAATGTATATGTATTTGTATATATATATATATAATGTATGTAATATGTATATGTATTTATGTATATATATATATAATGTATGTAATATGTATATGTATTAATGTGTATATATAATGTATGTAATGTATATATGTATTTATGTGTGTATATATATAATGTATGTAATATGTACGTGTATACATATATATATAATGCATGTAAAGTGTATATGTATTTATGTATGTAATATGTACGTGTATACATA
This sequence comes from Tachypleus tridentatus, assembly GCF_004210375.1. Lineage (NCBI taxonomy): Eukaryota > Metazoa > Arthropoda > Merostomata > Xiphosura > Limulidae > Tachypleus > Tachypleus tridentatus. Next base: position 60,188,955 of record NC_134830.1, on the reverse strand, counting down.
TATATATAATGCATGTAAAGTGTATATGTATTTATATATATATAAACCAACTTACATTTTGAAACAAGCAAAAACATTCAAAAATACAGTGATCACTACAATTCAACCAAATTTTTATCATAAGTTAAAATTTGTAAAGAGAACAACAAACAAAAGGGTGAAGAAATTTGACTGTAGTTGTGCAGAATTTCATCAATCATCACAGATATGACGTTTGGCTTCCGCCCCTTTAATTATACCACAGATCTTTGTGAAATTTGACGTCGTTCTCAGTATGATTGATATGTAACAGACTGACTATGTTTTATCGTGGAAACGAAACTTAAACCATATTTTGACAAACAGCCATTTAATGATTGGTCGAGAGCTTGGAGGATACTACTTATATGGCCAGCCTATCAAAAAGGAAAATTGAAAAGAATATAGAGTACAATTGATATGATGAACCAGCCCATTAGATTCTAGTTAGTAATCATCATTAGACTGCTCACTAGGGGTTACAATTAGGAAAGTATTATTAACTAATGGAAACTTCGAAAATGTTAGCGAGATAGAGAAATCTTGTATGATTAGTCTTCAATCATGTCACCTTTAGTGTACAGTTACTGGTAGTTTCAACCTAATTCATTAAACGTGATACATTGGTCTAGGTTAAAAAACATTTTTATAATACCTTCTAGTTGTACTTCAATATACATGATACATTTGTCTGAGTTGAGAAAAATAGTTATAGAAGGTTTTTGTTGTAACTCAGTAAACGTGTTACACTGATTTGAACTCAAAAACACATTTACAATAATACACTTGTAACACAAACAAATAGTTACAGGAGGTTTTAGGTCTCTAGATGGTTATATAATCAAGATGTTATATTCATTGATGTTTAAAACTAATTAAACACTAACAATATATGTCGCGAATGTTGTTGGTAACTTGTTTAACTTTATTTGAATCGAGGAGAATTGAAACTATAACTCATTGTGTCTCGTTGCGAAATATTTGTTTTTCAAATAAACTGAAATTCAGGGGAACCTGAAAGAACAAATAGTGTGTCCACCCACATCAACATCACGGGAAAATTACAGTGTCACGTGTAAACAGTTATTAATTAAAGATTTTATTTAATAATTTTTTAATGGAAAGAGGGAATTATTTTCAGGGAGAGGTGAGAACGTTATTTACAAATTACAAAGCTTTTGCTATTGAAACAATGAAATAACTTTGACTTTATATGAATGAATGAACTTGATTGATATAAATATTCATATATTATTGGTTTGAATAAATAAATGCATTAGATGAAAACATTTATTATTTACTGGAAACTTCACGTAAGTAGCTAATCTCGTTTCGACAAAGAGAATGTTTCCAAGAATTACAATATACTAGTATATTACCCGTCATTGCTCGGCTGAAAATAGCTTTCAATATACCTAGTTGTTTTGATTACATTAACCATATAACCTCCCCTCAAGTGGCACAACGACATGTCTGCGGACTCACACCGCTAGAAACTGGGTTTTGATACCCGTGGTTGGCAGAGCACAGATTGTCTATTGTGCAGATTTGTGCTTAACTTAAAACAAACAGTTTGCAGCTTCAAAATGGCCTCTGGCCGTAGCCATATATTTCGTGTCACTCGCCGTACAAAGTTGTATCTGTATACTCACCACTGAAGTATGTAAGAAACATAACTACAGAAAGAGAGAAACATTTGTGTTATTATACATACAGATATCTTCCATCGATTCTCTAATTGTTCCTATTGTCCTCTTTTCGTTACAGTTTTCTTTTCTGAACAAAAGTGAAATGTACAAAAAACTGCTCTTTAACATTTTCTTGCTTCTAACTAGGATATCTCTGAGATTCTTGTTTTCTTACATAGACATGAACATTTTATTATAACGACGAGAATTGTCAAATGTTTCCATGGGCATTACAGTGTTAAAATAGCAACTCGTCTGTTTTATTTTTAGATTGGAATAAAACATTAACATTCTAATGTTACATTTTATGTTATTAATTTTACTTATTATTTCATATGGTTCTAAGATTTTGTTATTATTAAAGTACTGTAAGTTTTAAGTAAAATAAACTTACTCTCAAATGCTTTATCAGAAGTATATATAATAGTATGATAAAGGTTTATTTAATTTAAGACATTTCATAATTCATTTCTTCAAAGTATTTGAAATCTACAGTAGTGCACAAAGCAAAAGCCTCATTTATTTGTTCTGTAAGTAAGTTTGCATTGCTAGCTTAGTAGATGAAATTATCTTCTAAACAGGCCTGACACGGGGTAATATCGAGATTATGGCCAAAAATAACGTTAACAGCGAATGTACCAAACTGATTAAATAATGTAATTTAACGATTATAAGAAAGAACAGTATATTAATTAACTATGTTCACTACTGAGTGGATTTAGGTTTCTGATTTATGTAATTAGTTTGCCTTGATTAGAAGTTAATATTGATTAGGCATTTTCGTTGTAAGTCAAAATATTACTCTCTGAATATTTAACCCAAATTTAAATGTACAAGGACCGTTTCGGTTATTGTAAAATATTCATCAATACACATGATATTGAATTTCTTTATGACATTCCAAATAGCATTTTGAGAGTTGCACTAGATCAGAAAAATAATAATTAATTTTTTTCTCACGGAAATTCTGGTAGCTTTTGCTATAATATACGCTATTATTTATCAATATATATATATATATATATATATATTCTTTATTGTTGTATTTTCAACTGGACTGTGATTAAAAACGAACAGTGAAAACATCTTTTGGGTTTCGTTTTCGTATTACTAGTCCTGATGAAGCTACGATGATGAATCACAAATAAAAATTTTGTTTTTCAAACGTTTCTGCTAGAATGATCTCACTATGTGTTTTGATATTCAAAAGTAAGTCATATCGAAGAAAGTAGGATAAATGTGTAACAAAACATTCAGAAGAACATGTAGCCATTTTACTCTGAAAACGTAAATTTAATAATGATATCGTTTTAGTTTATGTAGAGTGGATAAATTAACCGTCTAATTTAGCAGGGATTTATTGAAAAGTTAACAGGAAGTTAGAGGGATCTAATCACTGTTTATATAAATCCGGGGCTGACTTTTAGTTAAACAAGATCGCACAAGTTTCTGTGTGTTTGTAGATCCGCCACATGCATGAGTCTCGTACAATAATTTTCGAATATAATTCCATACTCACAAAAACAATGGCACGAAAGTTTTCCTTTAACTAAGCGGATTACTTGCAGGATTTTTTAAAAGTTATTTTGCAGACCACAATTATATTGAGAAAATTCAATGCTGTAAATATAATTTTAAATAAAGGCTTACAATTTAAAAAGCATCTTGCATTACATAAAAAAATAATAAAGAATCACTATCATTGTTTACAGGTAAATCAGATAGCAGCCATTCTTTACAGGTAAAAGACATTGTTTACAAATAAATGCGTTGTGTTTTTCTTACAGCAAAGCCACATCGGGCTATCTACTGTGTCCACCGATGGGAATCGAATCCCTAATTTTAGCGTTGTAAATCCGAAGACTTACCGGTGCCCAAGTGTGGGACTTACAAGTAAATCATTTAGAAGATACTGTTTACAGGTAAATCAGGTAGAAAACATTGTTTACAGGTAAATCAGTTTTAGAAGACATTGTTTACAGGTAAATCAGTTAAAAGACATTGTTTACAGGTAAATCAGGTAGAAGACATTGTTTACAGGTAAATCAGTTAGAAGACATTGTTTACAGATAAATCAGTTAAAATACATTGTTTACAGGTATATCAATTAAAAGACATTGTTTACAAATAAATTAGATAGAAGACATTGTTTACAGGTAAATCAGGTAGAATACATTGTTTACAGGCAAATCAGATAGAAGACATTGTTTACAGGTAAATCAGGTAGAATACATTGTTTACAGGTAAATCAGGTAGAATACATTTTTTACAGGCAAATCAGATAGAATACATTGCTTACAGGTAAATAAGGTAGAATACATTGTTTACAGGTAAATCAGGTAGAATACATTGTTTACAGGTAAATCAGGTAGAATACATTCTTTACAGGTAAATCAGGTAGACTACATTGTTTACAGGTAAATCAGGTAAAATACATTGTTTACAGGTAAATCAGGTAGAATACATTGTTTACAGGTAAATCAGGTAGAATACATTGTTTACAGGTAATTGCATTGGAATAATCACGTCGATTTTACTAAACTGACAGTCGTGTTATTTACCTTTAATCAAGAACCTTGCAGTTTAGAAGGGGATAAAAACATATCGCCGAACATGCATACCTTTTTTATAAATTTTATAATTGATAATTTATAACAACGAAATGCTTGAAGCTGAATATTGTTCCTAATGTTGTCTGATAGGCACAGCACAATAAGTTATTGTTATTGTTCCTAATGTTGTCTGATAGGCACAACACAGTAAGTTATTGTTATTGTTCCTAATGTTGTCTGATAGGCATAACACAGTAAGTTCAATTGAATAATTGTTTAAGCGTTGCCATTTTGTAAATCTTTAATTTATTATAAAACAGTAAAGAACTGGTGAATGTGAGAACTTAGGATACGTTTTAACGTGCGAACACCGAGACGTTCTTAGATAAGAGAAAAATAGTAGAAAAGAACCACAAGTATTACAACGCACTGTGAAACCCGACAATGGAACGTTTCAAGATAAAGCAGACAGTCAAACGGAATTTCTGAAAACGGTTATCATTGCTCTTTGTGCTGAACAAATACAATGATGTGGTTTGGTTCAAGGTAATAAAGTAGCTCGTTAGGGTCAGGTTCTCTCTCGTATTATATTTACAGTAACGTACGTACGTACGTACACTAATGATTATACTAAAGAATATCGTCTTACGTCCGGTAATTCTCTTCGTGTCTGATTAAACCCGACACAGTATATCACGGGATATCGAGGAAGAGAGATGGAACTGGTAAACAGGAAATATCTTAGCCTGAGATTAGTAACTAGATTAGCGAGAGGAAACATAGTGATAGCTGACATTAAATCATAACACACGTGGCACATGATAAGAATTCACGTGGAATAATGATGTAACTTGACAGAAATATATATAACTTTAACGATACTTTAAGATTATCCACGCGTGGTATTCTTATACGCACACGCACATGTGTGTGTGTGTGAATAATTTTGATGATAAACATTTTTCCAAAATTCGTTTCCATACGTCGCTTGTAATAAACATCTAATAACTTTAAATCAAGTGACAATAGTCTTAAAAAAACAATGCATATTATCTCCACCAGTAATCTTCAGAAAATGTAAGCAATTAGATAAGAGTATATTTCTCATTTTCTTTTAACCACTCGCACCACTTTACAGTAGTGTGTTGTCCGTCAGTCAATCAGTAGCTACTAAAATGATGTTACATTAGGGACACTTAACGTTATAATTCGTGCTGTCACGTCAGTAAAACGTGCGCATGTCATGGATCACGAAACGAATTATACACCTCTCTAGGCTACAACGTACCATGGCATATGAACTTCAAAAAAAGAAATTAAAATACTAGTTACTCTTAATTTTGGTTTTATATTTAATCTTGAAACAGAACACATTCAGGGACATTGCGAAAGACTTGCATCTAGTGTATGTATGTACGTGTAGCAAAAATTCTCAATGAACCCGTTCTTAGAGATGTAAAGTGGATTTTGCGGTTCTGCCATCTTTTACTGCAGTACTAGTTTTCTTCAGTGTGGATATTTTCCCCTATTTTCCACATATAGTTTGTATGTTGTTGTTTTTTAATTTCGCGCAAAGCTATATGACGCCTGTTTGCACTAGCCATCCATAATTTAGCAGTATAAGACTTAGAGGGAATGCAGCTTTTCATTACCCACCCACCGCCAACTCTTGGGTTACTCTTTTAAATTTTAATGAACTGATTTTTTGTTTCTTAAGAATTTAAACCAGAAACTTTGTTATGCTTAATTCTTTCAAAATATTTAATAAAATTTTGCGTTGCTTATTATTCTCAGTACAAAAAAAATGATAAACAATTAGTGAATTATATTTACAGTTTTATTCAACAAGATACAATATTGTTCAAGTTTGCAATAATCGAAACGTAAAACGAATAAAATAACCTCGTCCCAAAATAATTGCAGGATGGGTAAAATAACCTCGTCTCTAAGATGATTTAAAGAGAGAGATCAGAGAGAGATGCGCGATCAGATTTTTGTTGTAATGAACTAATAGCTTATTTAAAAAAATAGATTGTTTGTTTGTTTTTTGAATTTCGCGCAAATATACACGAGAGTTATTTGCGCTAGCCGTCCCTAATTTAGTAGAGTAAGACTAGAGGGAAGGTAGATAGTCATCACCACCCACCGCCACCTCTTGGGCTACTTTTTTACCAATGAATAGTGGGATTGAACGTCACATTTTAACGACCCCACGGCTGAAAGGTTGAGCATGTTTGGTGTAACGGGGATTCGAACTCGTGGCCCTTAGATTACGAATCGAGTGCCTTAACCACCTGGCCATGTAGGGCCTAAAAAATAGAAACTATGCCATAAGGAGGTAGCATCTACAAGTTAGAATAATCAATATGGAGTCGGAAATGTTAGAAAACTACCATCGGTAATCGGGTTATTCAGAATAAAACTAATAACACATCCCGGATTAGTTGTATTTTCAACTATATTTATGTTGAAAGTTACCGAAAGTTCGCATGGATCAGAAAACCACCAATGAAACTAAACTTACAAAAAAAAAAAAAATAATGGAATTTTACCCAAAGATCCTTTTTCCTTGAGAAATACAGCATCAAAATAGCTTTATTTCTCAATTACTGTGTTAGCTTTATATTAAAGTTTGATAATATGGTCAAGACACGATTTTACTTCTCTGAAGTCACTTTAGAAAATAGGTTATTTTTTCCCCCATATAGTAGCTCAGTCAAAAACTATAGTTTGAGTGGTTTGACTTACATTCAAAGATACAACAGGAAGTATACTCGATTTACCGTATGTTTGTATTTTATGTTAATCACAAAGCTACATAATGGGCTCTCTGTGCTCTGCCCACCACGGGTATCGAGACCCGAATTTGCTGTTGTTACTAAGACCTCTACTATGTTTGTTAATAGGCTGGATGAAGTAAATTTACCTTAAAGTTTGTTTAATACGCACAGTAAAATGTGAGAGAAGACCTCGGGATGTACTTAAACATTCAATAATACAAGGTACCAACCCCAGGGTTTGTCTCAACTTACGTCTTCTTTCTCCTATTCAGTTTACCCCACTCTCTCGATTTATTTAATACCGAATTCTTGTTTAACACTTATCCTCTGTTACGTCTGTCTCTTGGGCTTTCCAACTCCTTCAATCTAACATTCTTTTAGTTCTCAACGCCTTACTCCTGTGATTTTTGCCGAACTATACTTCTATTTATACTTCGGTACTATTTGCATGTGAAGTACTGAAAATGGTCGTCTTGTATTCTCGGGCGTCTTTTACTTGGAGAGCTATATGGCGCCTCAGATTTATGATGCAGAGTTGAGAAATCGATTCTTATACAAATACACGTCTCAGAAAACGATTTCATTCTCAGATCCTATGAATCTTAACAAACAGATGAAGACGAAATTTACGAATATTTAATAAAAATTCTTACTAGCAAGTGGACGAGCAGTTGTCACTGTTGATTAAACAATTGTTGTTATTGTTGTGGCTGGAGTGAGACTTAAAAATCACGTGACAACACATTACATTGTGGTTACTAAAAAGCAGAAAACGTAATACCATGATTGAGTTGTGGTTACTTTAAAAAATGCATGATATCAAAGTTACGTTGTGTTACTAAGAAATAAAAAGAACATTACAACAGAGTTAAATTATGATTATTAACTAAACTTTTCATGATACTGGGGTTACGTTGTGGTCACTAAAAGGAATTTAACAAAACAAAACTGAAAACTAGATTTTTTGAGGGATAACGCAGTGATAATATTTATTTTGGTGTAAAAAATCAAAGCTGGTGAAACAAGCGATAATGACTACAGTGTAATAGACAACAGCTGGTAAAACAACCTATAATGAGTATAGTAGATAAAAGCTGATGAAGTAACCTGTAAGGATATTTACTAAGGTGTAAGACATAAAAGCTGGTAAAACAAACTATAATGATATTTACTACGGTGTAATAAATAAAAGCTGGTAAAACAAACTATAATGATATTTACTACGGTGTAATACATAAAAGCTGGTAAAACAACCTATAATGATATTTACTACGGTGTAATACATAAAAGCTGGTAAAAAAAACTATAATGATATTTACTACGGTGTAATACATAAAAGCTGGTAAAACAAACTATAATGATATTTACTACGGTGTAATACATAAAAGCTGGTAAAACAAACTATAATGATATTTACTACGGTGTAATAAATAAAAGCTGGTAAAACAACCTATAATGATATTTACTACGGTGTAATACATAAAAGCTGGTAAAACAAACTATAATGATATTTACTACGTTATAGTAAATAAAAGCTGGTAAAACAACCTATAATAATATTTACTGCGGTGTAATACATAAAAGCTGGTAAAACAACCTATAATGATATTTACTATGGTGTTGGGTGTTTTCTTATAGCAAAGTTATAAAGGGCTATCTCCTCAGCCAGTCGAGGGGAATCGAACCCCTGATTTTAGCGTTGTTACTATGGTGTAATACATAAAAGCTGGTAAAACAACCTATAATGATATTTACTACGGTGTAATACATAAAAGCTGGTAAAACAACCTATAATGATATTTACTACGGTGTAATACATAAAAGCTGGTGAAAAAACTATAATGATATTTACTACGGTGTAATACATAAAAGCTGGTGAAGCAAACTATAATGATATTTACTACGGTGTAATACATAAAAGCTGGTAAAACAACCTATAATGATATTTACTACGGTGTAATATATAAAAGCTGGTGAAACAACCTATAATGATATTTACTACGGTGTAATACATAAAAGCTGGTGAAGCAAACTATAATGATATTTACTACGGTGTAATACATAAAAGCTGGTAAAACAACCTATAATGATATTTACTACGGTGTAATACATAAAAACTGGTGAAGCAAACTATAATGATATTTACTACGGTGTAATATATAAAAGCTGGTGAAGCAAACTATAATGATATTTACTACGGTGTAATATATAAAAGCTGGTGAAACAACCTATAATGATATTTACTACGGTGTAATACATAAAAGCTGGTAAAACAACCTATAATGATATTTACTACGGTGTAATACATAAAAGCTGGTGAAACAACCTATAATGATATTTACTACGGTGTAATACATAAAAGCTGGTGAAGAAAACTATAATGATATTTACTACGGTGTAATATATAAAAGCTGGTGAAACAACCTATAATGATATTTACTACGGTGTAATACATAAAAGCTGGTGAAGCAAACTATAATGATATTTACTACGGTGTAATACATAAAAGCTGGTAAAACAACCTATAATGATATTTACTACGGTGTAATACATAAAAGCTGGTGAAGCAAACTATAATGATATTTACTACGGTGTAATACATAAAAGCTGGTGAAACAACCTATAATGATATTTACTACGGTGTAATACATAAAAGCTGGTGAAACAAACTATAATGATATTTACTACGGTGTAATACATAAAAGCTGGTAAAACAACCTATAATGATATTTACTACGGTGTAATACATAAAAGCTGGTAAAACAACCTATAATGATATTTACTACGGTGTAATACATAAAAGCTGGTAAAACAACCTATAATGATATTTACTACGGTGTAATACATAAAAGCTGGTAAAACAACCTATAATGATATTTACTACGGTGTAATACATAAAAGCTGGTAAAACAACCTATAATGATATTTACTACGGTGTAATACATAAAAGCTGGTGAAGAAACTATAATGATATTTACTACGGTGTAATACATAAAAGCTGGTGAAAAAAACTATAATGATATTTACTACGGTGTAATACATAAAAGCTGGTAAAACAACCTATAATGATATTTACTACGGTGTAATACATAAAAGCTGGTGAAGCAAACTATAATGATATTTACTACGGTGTAATACATAAAAGCTGGTAAAACAACCTATAATGATATTTACTACGGTGTAATACATAAAAGCTGGTGAAACAACCTATAATGATATTTACTACGGTGTAATACATAAAAGCTGGTGAAGCAAACTATAATGATATTTACTACGGTGTAATACATAAAAGCTGGTAAAACAACCTATAATGATATTTACTACGGTGTAATACATAAAAGCTGGTGAAAACAAACTATAATGATATTTACTACGGTGTAATATATAAAAGCTGGTGAAGCAAACTATAATGATATTTACTACGGTGTAATACATAAAAGCTGGTGAAACAACCTATAATGATATTTACTACGGTGTAATACATAAAAGCTGGTAAAACAACCTATAATGATATTTACTACGGTGTAATACATAAAAGCTGGTGAAAACAACCTATAATGATATTTACTACGGTGTAATACATAAAAGCTGGTGAAGCAAACTATAATGATATTTACTACGGTGTAATACATAAAAGCTGGTGAAGCAAACTATAATGATATTTACTACGGTGTAATATATAAAAGCTGGTGAAAACAACCTATAATGATATTTACTACGGTGTAATACATAAAAGCTGGTGAAGCAAACTATAATGATATTTACTACGGTGTAATACATAAAAGCTGGTAAAACAACCTATAATGATATTTACTACGGTGTAATACATAAAAGCTGGTGAAACAACCTATAATGATATTTACTACGGTGTAATACATAAAAGCTGGTGAAGCAAACTATAATGATATTTACTACGGTGTAATACATAAAAGCTGGTAAAACAACCTATAATGATATTTACTACGGTGTAATACATAAAAGCTGGTGAAGCAAACTATAATGATATTTACTACGGTGTAATACATAAAAGCTGGTAAAACAACCTATAATGATATTTACTATGGTGTAATACATAAAAGCTGGTGAAGCAAACTATAATGATATTTACTACGGTGTAATACATAAAAGCTGGTGAAACAACCTATAATGATATTTACTACGGTGTAATACATAAAAGCTGGTAAAACAACCTATAATGATATTTACTACGGTGTAATACATAAAAGCTGGTAAAACAAACTATAATGATATTTACTACGGTGTAATACATAAAAGCTGGTGAAAACAACCTATAATGATATTTACTACGGTGTAATACATAAAAGCTGGTGAAGCAAACTATAATGATATTTACTACGGTGTAATACATAAAAGCTGGTGAAACAACCTATAATGATATTTACTACGGTGTAATACATAAAAGCTGGTGAAGCAAACTATAATGATATTTACTACGGTGTAATACATAAAAGCTGGTAAAACAAACTATAATGATATTTACTACGGTGTAATACATAAAAGCTGGTAAAACAACCTATAATGATATTTACTACGGTGTAATACATAAAAGCTGGTAAAACAAACTATAATGATATTTACTACGGTGTAATACATAAAAGCTGGTAAAACAACCTATAATGATATTTACTACGGTGTAATACATAAAAGCTGGTAAAACAAACTATAATGATATTTACTACGGTGTAATAAATAAAAGCTGGTAAAACAAACTATAATGATATTTACTACGGTGTAATACATAAAAGCTGGTAAAACAACCTATAATGATATTTACTACGGTGTAATACATAAAAGCTGGTAAAACAACCTATAATGATATTTACTACGGTGTAATACATAAAAGCTGGTAAAACAAACTATAATGATATTTACTACGGTGTAATACATAAAAGCTGGTAAAACAACCTATAATGATATTTACTACGGTGTAATACATAAAAGCTGGTAAAACAACCTATAATGATATTTACTACGGTGTAATACATAAAAGCTGGTAAAACAACCTATAATGATATTTACTACGGTGTAATACATAAAAGCTGGTAAAACAACCTATAATGATATTTACTACGGTGTAATACATAAAAGCTGGTGAAGCAAACTATAATGATATTTACTACGGTGTAATACATAAAAGCTGGTAAAACAACCTATAATGATATTTACTACGGTGTAATACATAAAAGCTGGTGAAACAACCTATAATGATATTTACTACGGTGTAATACATAAAAGCTGGTGAAGCAAACTATAATGATATTTACTACGGTGTAATACATAAAAGCTGGTAAAACAAACTATAATGATATTTACTACGGTGTAATACATAAAAGCTGGTAAAACAACCTATAATGATATTTACTACGGTGTAATACATAAAAGCTGGTAAAACAACCTATAATGATATTTACTACGGTGTAATACATAAAAGCTGGTAAAACAAACTATAATGATATTTACTACGGTGTAATACATAAAAGCTGGTAAAACAACCTATAATGATATTTACTACGGTGTAATACATAAAAGCTGGTAAAACAAACTATAATGATATTTACTACGGTGTAATACATAAAAATGCTGGTAAAACAACCTATAATGATATTTACTATTTACTACGGTGTAATACATAAAAAAAGCTGGTAAAACAACCTATAATGATATTTACTACGGTGTAATACATAAAAGCTGGTGAAACAACCTATAATGATATTTACTACGGTGTAATACATAAAAGCTGGTGAAGCAAACTATAATGATATTTACTACGGTGTAATACATAAAAGCTGGTAAAACAACCTATAATGATATTTACTACGGTGTAATACATAAAAGCTGGTGAAACAACCTATAATGATATTTACTACGGTGTAATACATAAAAGCTGGTGAAACAACCTATAATGATATTTACTACGGTGTAATACATAAAAGCTGGTGAAACAACCTATAATGATATTTACTACGGTGTAATACATAAAAGCTGGTGAAGCAAACTATAATGATATTTACTACGGTGTAATACATAAAAGCTGGTAAAACAACCTATAATCATATTTACTATGGTGTAATACATAAAAGCTAGTGAAACAACCTATAATGATATTTACTACGGTGTAATACATAAAAGCTGGTGAAAACAAACTATAATGATATTTACTACGGTGTAATACATAAAAGCTGGTAAAACAACCTATAATGATATTTACTACGGTGTAATAAATAAAAGCTGGTAAAACAAACTATAATGATATTTACTACGGTGTAATACATAAAAGCTGGTGAAACAACCTATAATGATATTTACTACGGTGTAATACATAAAAGCTGGTGAAGCAAACTATAATGATATTTACTACGGTGTAATGCATAAAAGCTGGTAAAACAACCTATAATGATATTTACTACGGTGTAATACATAAAAGCTGGTGAAGCAAACTATAATGATATTTACTGCGGTGTAATACATAAAAAAGCTGGTGAAACAAACTATAATGATATTTACTACGGTGTAATACATAAAAGCTGGTAAAACAACCTATAATGATATTTACTACGGTGTAATACATAAAAGCTGGTGAAACAACCTATAATGATATTTACTACGGTGTAATACATAAAAGCTGGTGAAGCAAACTATAATGATATTTACTACGGTGTAATACATAAAAGCTGGTAAAACAACCTATAATGATATTTACTACGGTGTAATACATAAAAGCTGGTAAAACAACCTATAATGATATTTACTACGGTGTAATACATAAAAGCTGGTAAAACAACCTATAATGATATTTACTACGGTGTAATACATAAAAGCTGGTAAAACAACCTATAATGATATTTACTACGGTGTAATACATAAAAGCTGGTAAAACAACCTATAATGATATTTACTACGGTGTAATACATAAAAGCTGGTGAAAACAACCTATAATGATATTTACTACGGTGTAATACATAAAAGCTGGTGAAGCAAACTATAATGATATTTACTACGGTGTAATACATAAAAGCTGGTAAAACAACCTATAATGATATTTACTACGGTGTAATACATAAAAGCTGGTGAAGCAAACTATAATGATATTTACTACGGTGTAATACATAAAAGCTGGTAAAACAACCTATAATGATATTTACTATGGTGTAATACATAAAAGCTAGTGAAACAACCTATAATGATATTTACTACGGTGTAATACATAAAAGCTGGTGAAGCAAACTATAATGATATTTATTACGGTGTAATACATAAAAGCTGGTAAAACAACCTATAATGATATTTACTACGGTGTAATACATAAAAGCTGGTAATAAAACAAACTATAATGATATTTACTACGGTGTAATACATAAAAGCTGGTGAAAACAAACTATAATGATATTTACTACGGTGTAATACATAAAAGCTGGTGAAACAACCTATAATGATATTTACTACGGTGTAATACATAAAAGCTGGTAAAACAACCTATAATGATATTTACTACGGTGTAATACATAAAAGCTGGTGAAAACAACCTATAATGATATTTACTACGGTGTAATACATAAAAGCTGGTGAAACAAACTATAATGATATTTACTACGGTGTAATACATAAAAGCTGGTGAAACAACCTATAATGATATTTACTACGGTGTAATACATAAAAGCTGGTGAAAACAACCTATAATGATATTTACTACGGTGTAATACATAAAAGCTGGTGAAACAAACTATAATGATATTTACTACGGTGTAATACATAAAAGCTGGTAAAACAACCTATAATGATATTTACTACGGTGTAATACATAAAAGCTGGTGAAACAACCTATAATGATATTTACTACGGTGTAATACATAAAAGCTGGTGAAACAAACTATAATGATATTTACTACGGTGTAATACATAAAAGCTGGTAAAACAACCTATAATGATATTTACTACGGTGTAATACATAAAAGCTGGTGAAACAAACTATAATGATATTTACTACGGTGTAATACATAAAAGCTGGTGAAACAACCTATAATGATATTTACTACGGTGTAATACATAAAAGCTGGTGAAACAAACTATAATGATATTTACTACGGTGTAATACATAAAAGCTGGTGAAACAAACTATAATGATATTTACTACGGTGTAATACATAAAAGCTGGTGAAAACAACCTATAATGATATTTACTACGGTGTAATACATAAAAGCTGGTGAAACAACCTATAATGATATTTACTACGGTGTAATACATAAAAGCTGGTAAAACAACCTATAATGATATTTACTACGGTGTAATACATAAAAGCTGGTAAAACAAACTATAATGATATTTACTACGGTGTAATACATAAAAGCTGGTGAAACAACCTATAATGATATTTACTACGGTGTAATACATAAAAGCTGGTGAAACAAACTATAATGATATTTACTACGGTGTAATACATAAAAGCTGGTGAAACAACCTATAATGATATTTACTACGGTGTAATACATAAAAGCTGGTGAAACAAACTATAATGATATTTACTACGGTGTAATACATAAAAGCTGGTAAAACAACCTATAATGATATTTACTACGGTGTAATACATAAAAGCTGGTAAAACAAACTATAATGATATTTACTACGGTGTAATACATAAAAGCTGGTGAAACAACCTATAATGATATTTACTACGGTGTAATACATAAAAGCTGGTGAAACAAACTATAATGATATTTACTACGGTGTAATACATAAAAGCTGGTAAAACAACCTATAATGATATTTACTACGGTGTAATACATAAAAGCTGGTGAAAACAACCTATAATGATATTTACTACGGTGTAATACATAAAAGCTGGTGAAACAAACTATAATGATATTTACTACGGTGTAATACATAAAAGCTGGTAAAACAACCTATAATGATATTTACTACGGGTGTAATACATAAAAGCTGGTGTAAAACAAATAAAACATAATGATATTTACTACGGTGTAATACATAAAAGCTGGTGAAACAACCTATAATGATATTTACTACGGTGTAATACATAAAAGCTGGTGAAGCAAACTATAATGATATTTACTACGGTGTAATACATAAAAGCTGGTAAAACAACCTATAATGATATTTACTACGGTGTAATACATAAAAGCTGGTGAAACAAACTATAATGATATTTACTACGGTGTAATACATAAAAGCTGGTGAAGCAAACTATAATGATATTTACTACATAAAAGTGTAATACATAAAAGCTGGTGTAAAATAAAAGCAAACCTATAATGATATTTACTACGGTGTAATACATAAAAGCTGGTGAAACAACCTATAATGATATTTACTACGGTGTAATACATAAAAGCTGGTAAAACAAACTATAATGATATTTACTACGGTGTAATACATAAAAGCTGGTAAAATACAAAAAGCTATATAATGATATTTACTACGGTGTAATACATAAAAGCTGGTAAAACAACCTATAATGATATTTACTACGGTGTAATACATAAAAGCTGGTAAAACAACCTATAATGATATTTACTACGGTGTAATACATAAAAGCTGGTAAAACAACCTATAATGATATTTACTACGGTGTAATACATAAAAGCTGGTGAAGCAAACTATAATGATATTTACTACGGTGTAATACATAAAAGCTGGTGAAGCAAACTATAATGATATTTACTACGGTGTAATACATAAAAGCTGGTAAAACAACCTATAATGATATTTACTACGGTGTAATACATAAAAGCTGGTGAAGCAAACTATAATGATATTTACTACGGTGTAATACATAAAAGCTGGTAAAACAACCTATAATGATATTTACTACGGTGTAATACATAAAAGCTGGTGAAACAACCTATAATGATATTTACTACGGTGTAATACATAAAAGCTGGTGAAGCAAACTATAATGATATTTACTACGGTGTAATACATAAAAGCTGGTAAAACAACCTATAATGATATTTACTACGGTGTAATACATAAAAGCTGGTGAAGCAAACTATAATGATATTTACTACGGTGTAATACATAAAAGCTGGTGAAACAACCTATAATGATATTTACTACGGTGTAATACATAAAAGCTGGTGAAACAACCTATAATGATATTTACTACGGTGTAATACATAAAAGCTGGTAAAACAACCTATAATGATATTTACTACGGTGTAATACATAAAAGCTGGTAAAACAACCTATAATGATATTTACTACGGTGTAATACATAAAAGCTGGTGAAGCAAACTATAATGATATTTACTACGGTGTAATACATAAAAGCTGGTGAAAACAAACTATAATGATATTTACTACGGTGTAATACATAAAAGCTGGTGAAACAACCTATAATGATATTTACTACGGTGTAATACATAAAAGCTGGTGAAGCAAACTATAATGATATTTACTACGGTGTAATACATAAAAGCTGGTAAAACAACCTATAATGATATTTACTACGGTGTAATACATAAAAGCTGGTGAAACAACCTATAATGATATTTACTACGGTGTAATACATAAAAGCTGGTGAAGCAAACTATAATGATATTTACTACGGTGTAATACATAAAAGCTGGTAAAACAACCTATAATGATATTTACTACGGTGTAATACATAAAAGCTGGTAAAACAAATTATAATGATATTTACTACGGTGTAATACATAAAAGCTGGTGAAAACAACCTATAATGATATTTACTACGGTGTAATACATAAAAGCTGGTGAAACAAACTATAATGATATTTACTACGGTGTAATACATAAAAGCTGGTGAAACAACCTATAATGATATTTACTACGGTGTAATACATAAAAGCTGGTGAAACAACCTATAATGATATTTACTACGGTGTAATACATAAAAGCTGGTGAAACAACCTATAATGATATTTACTACGGTGTAATACATAAAAGCTGGTAAAACAACCTATAATGATATTTACTACGGTGTAATACATAAAAGCTGGTAAAACAAACTATAATGATATTTACTACGGTGTAATACATAAAAGCTGGTGAAACAACCTATAATGATATTTACTACGGTGTAATACATAAAAGCTGGTGAAGCAAACTATAATGATATTTACTACGGTGTAATACATAAAAGCTGGTGAAACAACCTATAATGATATTTACTACGGTGTAATACATAAAAGCTGGTGAAGCAAACTATAATGATATTTACTACGGTGTAATACATAAAAGCTGGTAAAACAACCTATAATGATATTTACTACGGTGTAATACATAAAAGCTGGTAAAACAAACTATAATGATATTTACTACGGTGTAATACATAAAAGCTGGTAAAACAACCTATAATGATATTTACTACGGTGTAATACATAAAAGCTGGTAAAACAAACTATAATGATATTTACTACGGTGTAATAAATAAAAGCTGGTAAAACAAACTATAATGATATTTACTACGGTGTAATACATAAAAGCTGGTAAAACAACCTATAATGATATTTACTACGGTGTAATACATAAAAGCTGGTAAAACAACCTATAATGATATTTACTACGGTGTAATACATAAAAGCTGGTAAAACAACCTATAATGATATTTACTACGGTGTAATACATAAAAGCTGGTAAAACAACCTATAATGATATTTACTACGGTGTAATACATAAAAGCTGGTAAAACAACCTATAATGATATTTACTACGGTGTAATACATAAAAGCTGGTAAAACAACCTATAATGATATTTACTACGGTGTAATACATAAAAGCTGGTGAAACAACCTATAATGATATTTACTACGGTGTAATACATAAAAGCTGGTGAAGAAACTATAATGATATTTACTACGGTGTAATACATAAAAGCTGGTGAAACAACCTATAATGATATTTACTACGGTGTAATACATAAAAGCTGGTGAGGCAAACTATAATGATATTTATTGCGGTGTAATACATAAAAGCTGGTAAAACAAACTATAATGATATTTACTACGGTGTAATAAATAAAAGCTGGTAAAACAAACTATAATGATATTTACTACGGTGTAATACATAAAAGCTGGTAAAACAACCTATAATGATATTTACTACGGTGTAATACATAAAAGCTGGTGAAACAACCTATAATGATATTTACTACGGTGTAATACATAAAAGCTGGTGAAACAACCTATAATGATATTTACTACGGTGTAATACATAAAAGCTGGTAAAACAACCTATAATGATATTTACTACGGTGTAATACATAAAAGCTGGTGAAACAACCTATAATGATATTTACTACGGTGTAATACATAAAAGCTGGTGAAGCAAACTATAATGATATTTACTACGGTGTAATACATAAAAGCTGGTGAAACAACCTATAATGATATTTACTACGGTGTAATACATAAAAGCTGGTGAAGCAAACTATAATGATATTTACTACGGTGTAATATATAAAAGCTGGTGAAACAACCTATAATGATATTTACTACGGTGTAATACATAAAAGCTGGTGAAGCAAACTATAATGATATTTACTACGGTGTAATACATAAAAGCTGGTAAAACAAACTATAATGATATTTACTACGGTGTAATACATAAAAGCTGGTAAAACAAACTATAATGATATTTACTACGGTGTAATACATAAAAGCTGGTAAAACAACCTATAATGATATTTACTACGGTGTAATACATAAAAGCTGGTAAAACAACCTATAATGATATTTACTACGGTGTAATAAATAAAAGCTGGTAAAACAAACTATAATGATATTTACTACGGTGTAATACATAAAAGCTGGTAAAACAACCTATAATGATATTTACTACGGTGTAATACATAAAAGCTGGTAAAACAACCTATAATGATATTTACTACGGTGTAATACATAAAAGCTGGTAAAACAACCTATAATGATATTTACTACGGTGTAATACATAAAAGCTGGTAAAACAACCTATAATGATATTTACTACGGTGTAATACATAAAAGCTGGTGAAACAACCTATAATGATATTTACTACGGTGTAATACATAAAAGCTGGTAAAACAACCTATAATGATATTTACTACGGTGTAATACATAAAAGCTGGTGAAGCAAACTATAATGATATTTACTACGGTGTAATACATAAAAGCTGGTAAAACAACCTATAATGATATTTACTATGGTGTAATACATAAAAGCTGGTAAACAACCTATAATGATATTTACTACTGGTGTAATATATTTAAAATACATAAAAGCTGGTGAAACAACCTATAATGATATTTACTACGGTGTAATACATAAAAGCTGGTGAAACAAACTATAATGATATTTACTACGGTGTAATACATAAAAGCTGGTAAACAACCTATAATGATATTTATTACGGTGCAATATATAAAAGCTGGTGAAACAACCTATATTGATATTTACTACGGTGTAATACATAAAAGCTGGTGAAACAAACTATAATGATATTTACTACGGTGTAATACATAAAAGCTGGTGAAACAACCTATAATGATATTTACTACGGTGTAATACATAAAAGCTGGTGAAACAAACTATAATGATATTTACTACGGTGTAATACATAAAAGCTGGTGAAAACAACCTATAATGATATTTACTACGGTGTAATACATAAAAGCTGGTAAAACAAACTATAATGATATTTACTACGGTGTAATACATAAAAGCTGGTAAAACAAACTATAATGATATTTACTACGGTGTAATACATAAAAGCTGGTAAAACAACCTATAATGATATTTACTACGGTGTAATACATAAAAGCTGGTGAAAACAAACTATAATGATATTTACTACGGTGTAATATATAAAAGCTGGTGAAACAACCTATAATGATATTTACTACGGTGTAATACATAAAAGCTGGTAAAACAAACTATAATGATATTTACTACGGTGTAATACATAAAAGCTGGTAAAACAACCTATAATGATATTTACTACGGTGTAATACATAAAAGCTGGTAAAACAACCTATAATGATATTTACTACGGTGTAATACATAAAAGCTGGTAAAACAAACTATAATGATATTTACTACGGTGTAATACATAAAAGCTGGTAAAACAACCTATAATGATATTTACTACGGTGTAATACATAAAAGCTGGTAAAACAACCTATAATGATATTTACTACGGTGTAATACATAAAAGCTGGTAAAACAACCTATAATGATATTTACTACGGTGTAATACATAAAAAAGCTGGTAAAACAAACTATAATGATATTTACTACGGTGTAATACATAAAAGCTGGTGAAACAACCTATAATGATATTTACTACGGTGTAATACATAAAAGCTGGTAAAACAACCTATAATGATATTTACTACGGTGTAATACATAAAAGCTGGTAAAACAAACTATAATGATATTTACTACGGTGTAATACATAAAAGCTGGTAAAACAACCTATAATGATATTTACTACGGTGTAATACATAAAAGCTGGTAAAACAACCTATAATGATATTTACTACGGTGTAATACATAAAAGCTGGTAAAACAACCTATAATGATATTTACTACGGTGTAATACATAAAAGCTGGTAAAACAACCTATAATGATATTTACTACGGTGTAATACATAAAAGCTGGTAAAACAACCTATAATGATATTTACTACGGTGTAATACATAAAAGCTGGTAAAACAACCTATAATGATATTTACTACGGTGTAATACATAAAAGCTGGTGAAACAACCTATAATGATATTTACTACGGTGTAATACATAAAAGCTGGTGAAGCAAACTATAATGATATTTACTACGGTGTAATACATAAAAGCTGGTAAAACAACCTATAATGATATTTACTACGGTGTAATACATAAAAGCTGGTAAAACAAACTATAATGATATTTACTACGGTGTAATACATAAAAGCTGGTAAAACAACCTATAATGATATTTACTACGGTGTAATACATAAAAGCTGGTAAAACAAACTATAATGATATTTACTACGGTGTAATACATAAAAGCTGGTGAAACAACCTATAAACAACTACTATAATACATATTTACTACGGTGTAATACATAAAATACTGGTGAAACAACCTATAATGATATTTACTACGGTGTAATACATAAAAGCTGGTGAAAACAAACTATAATGATATTTACTACGGTGTAATACATAAAAGCTGGTAAAACAACCTATAATGATATTTACTACGGTGTAATACATAAAAGCTGGTAAAACAAACTATAATGATATTTACTACGGTGTAATACATAAAAGCTGGTGAAACAACCTATAATGATATTTACTACGGTGTAATACATAAAAGCTGGTGAAACAACCTATAATGATATTTACTACGGTGTAATACATAAAAGCTGGTGAAACAACCTATAATGATATTTACTACGGTGTAATACATAAAAGCTGGTGAAAACAAACTATAATGATATTTACTACGGTGTAATACATAAAAGCTGGTAAAACAACCTATAATGATATTTACTACGGTGTAATACATAAAAGCTAGTGAAACAACCTATAATGATATTTACTACGGTGTAATACATAAAAGCTAAGCTAGAAAAAAAACTATAATGATATTTACTACGGTGTAATACATAAAAGCTGGTAAAACAACCTATAATGATATTTACTACGGTGTAATACATAAAAGCTGGTAAAACAAACTATAATGATATTTACTACGGTGTAATACATAAAAGCTGGTAAAACAACCTATAATGATATTTACTACGGTGTAATACATAAAAGCTGGTAAAACAAACTATAATGATATTTACTACGGTGTAATACATAAAAGCTGGTAAAACAACCTATAATGATATTTACTACGGTGTAATACATAAAAGCTGGTAAAACAACCTATAATGATATTTACTACGGTGTAATACATAAAAGCTGGTAAAACAACCTATAATGATATTTACTACGGTGTAATACATAAAAGCTGGTAAAACAAACTATAATGATATTTACTACGGTGTAATACATAAAAGCTGGTAAAACAACCTATAATGATATTTACTACGGTGTAATAAATAAAAGCTGGTAAAACAAACTATAATGATATTTACTACGGTGTAATACATAAAAGCTGGTGAAACAACCTATAATGATATTTACTACGGTGTAATACATAAAAGCTGGTGAAGCAAACTATAATGATATTTACTACGGTGTAATACATAAAAGCTGGTGAAGCAAACTATAATGATATTTACTACGGTGTAATACATAAAAGCTGGTGAAGCAAACTATAATGATATTTACTACGGTGTAATACATAAAAGCTGGTAAAACAACCTATAATGATATTTACTACGGTGTAATATAAAAGCTGGTGAAACAAACTATAATGATATTTACTACGGTGTAATACATAAAAGCTTGTGAAACAACCTATAATGATATTTACTACAGTGTAATACATAAAAGCTGGTGAAGCAACCTATAATGATATTTACTACGGTGTAATACATAAAAGCTGGTAAAACAACCTATAATGATATTTACTACGGTGTAATACATAAAAGCTGGTAAAACAACCTATAATGATATTTACTACGGTGTAATACATAAAAGCTGGTGAAACAACCTATAATGATATTTACTACGGTGTAATACATAAAAGCTGGTGAAAACAAACTATAATGATATTTACTACGGTGTAATACATAAAAGCTGGTGAAACAACCTATAATGATATTTACTACGGTGTAATACATAAAAGCTGGTGAAGCAAACTATAATGATATTTACTACGGTGTAATACATAAAAGCTGGTGAAACAACCTATAATGATATTTACTACGGTGTAATACATAAAAGCTGGTGAAGCAAACTATAATGATATTTACTACGGTGTAATACATAAAAGCTGGTGAAAACAAACTATAATGATATTTACTACGGTGTAATACATAAAAGCTGGTAAAACAAACTATAATGATATTTACTACGGTGTAATACATAAAAGCTGGTAAAACAACCTATAATGATATTTACTACGGTGTAATACATAAAAGCTGGTAAAACAAACTATAATGATATTTACTACGGTGTAATACATAAAAGCTGGTAAAACAACCTATAATGATATTTACTACGGTGTAATACATAAAAGCTGGTGAAGCAAACTATAATGATATTTACTACGGTGTAATACATAAAAGCTGGTAAAACAACCTATAATGATATTTACTACGGTGTAATACATAAAAGCTGGTAAACAACCTATAATGATATTTACTATGGTGTAATACATAAAAGCTGGTGAAACAACCTATAATGATATTTACTACGGTGTAATACATAAAAGCTGGTGAAAACAAACTATAATGATATTTACTACGGTGTAATACATAAAAGCTGGTGAAGCAAACTATAATGATATTTACTACGGTGTAATACATAAAAGCTGGTAAAACAAACTATAATGATATTTACTACGGTGTAATACATAAAAGCTGGTGAAACAACCTATAATGATATTTACTACGGTGTAATACATAAAAGCTGGTAAAACAACCTATAATGATATTTACTACGGTGTAATACATAAAAGCTGGTAAAACAACCTATAATGATATTTACTACGGTGTAATACATAAAAGCTGGTGAAACAACCTATAATGATATTTACTACGGTGTAATACATAAAAGCTGGTAAAACAACCTATAATGATATTTACTACGGTGTAATACATAAAAGCTGGTAAAACAACCTATAATGATATTTACTACGGTGTAATACATAAAAGCTGGTAAAACAAACTATAATGATATTTACTACGGTGTAATACATAAAAGCTGGTGAAACAACCTATAATGATATTTACTACGGTGTAATACATAAAAGCTGGTGAAACAAACTATAATGATATTTACTACGGTGTAATAATAAAAGCTGGTGAAACAACCTATAATGATATTTACTACGGTGTAATACATAAAAGCTGGTGAAGCAAACTATAATGATATTTACTACGGTGTAATACATAAAAGCTGGTAAAACAAACTATAATGATATTTACTACGGTGTAATACATAAAAGCTGGTAAAACAACCTATAATGATATTTACTACGGTGTAATACATAAAAGCTGGTGAAGCAAACTATAATGATATTTACTACGGTGTAATACATAAAAGCTGGTAAAACAACCTATAATGATATTTACTACGGTGTAATACATAAAAGCTGGTGAAACAACCTATAATGATATTTACTACGGTGTAATACATAAAAGCTGGTAAAACAAACTATAATGATATTTACTACGGTGTAATACATAAAAGCTGGTAAAACAACCTATAATGATATTTACTACGGTGTAATACATAAAAGCTGGTAAAACAACCTATAATGATATTTACTACGGTGTAATACATAAAAGCTGGTAAAACAAACTATAATGATATTTACTACGGTGTAATACATAAAAGCTGGTAAAACAACCTATAATGATATTTACTACGGTGTAATACATAAAAGCTGGTAAAACAACCTATAATGATATTTACTACGGTGTAATACATAAAAGCTGGTAAAACAACCTATAATGATATTTACTACGGTGTAATACATAAAAGCTGGTAAAACAACCTATAATGATATTTACTACGGTGTAATACATAAAAGCTGGTGAAGCAAACTATAATGATATTTACTACGGTGTAATACATAAAAGCTGGTGAAGCAAACTATAATGATATTTACTACGGTGTAATACATAAAAGCTGGTGAAACAACCTATAATGATATTTACTACGGTGTAATACATAAAAGCTGGTAAAACAACCTATAATGATATTTACTACGGTGTAATACATAAAAGCTGGTAAAACAAACTATAATGATATTTACTACGGTGTAATACATAAAAGCTGGTAAAACAACCTATAATGATATTTACTACGGTGTAATACATAAAAGCTGGTAAAACAAACTATAATGATATTTACTACGGTGTAATACATAAAAGCTGGTAAAACAACCTATAATGATATTTACTACGGTGTAATACATAAAAGCTGGTGAAGCAAACTATAATGATATTTACTACGGTGTAATACATAAAAGCTGGTGAAGCAAACTATAATGATATTTACTACGGTGTAATACATAAAAGCTGGTAAAACAACCTATAATGATATTTACTACGGTGTAATACATAAAAGCTGGTGAAGCAAACTATAATGATATTTACTACGGTGTAATACATAAAAGCTGGTAAAACAACCTATAATGATATTTACTACGGTGTAATACATAAAAGCTGGTGAAACAACCTATAATGATATTTACTACGGTGTAATACATAAAAGCTGGTGAAACAACCTATAATGATATTTACTACGGTGTAATACATAAAAGCTGGTGAAGCAAACTATAATGATATTTACTACGGTGTAATACATAAAAGCTGGTGAAACAACCTATAATGATATTTACTACGGTGTAATACATAAAAGCTGGTGAAGCAAACTATAATGATATTTATTACGGTGTAATATATAAAAGCTGGTAAAACAACCTATAATGATATTTGCTATGGTGTAATACATAAAAGCTGGTAAACAACCTATAATGATATTTACTACGGTGTAATACATAAAAGCTGGTGAAGCAAACTATAATGATATTTACTACGGTGTAATGCATAAAAGCTGGTAAAACAACCTATAATGATATTTACTACGGTGTAATACATAAAAGCTGGTGAAGCAAACTATAATGATATTTATTGCGGTGTAATACATAAAAGCTGGTAAAACAAACTATAATGATATTTACTACGGTGTA
Organism: Tachypleus tridentatus; assembly: GCF_004210375.1. Lineage (NCBI taxonomy): Eukaryota > Metazoa > Arthropoda > Merostomata > Xiphosura > Limulidae > Tachypleus > Tachypleus tridentatus. The sequence continues at coordinate 60,162,082 of NC_134830.1, read as the reverse complement.
ATAAATAAAAGCTGGTAAAACAAACTATAATGATATTTACTACGGTGTAATACATAAAAGCTGGTGAAGCAAACTATAATGATATTTACTACGGTGTAATACATAAAAGCTGGTAAAACAACCTATAATGATATTTACTACGGTGTAATACATAAAAGCTGGTGAAACAACCTATAATGATATTTACTACGGTGTAATACATAAAAGCTGGTGAAGCAAACTATAATGATATTTACTACGGTGTAATACATAAAAGCTGGTAAAACAACCTATAATGATATTTACTACGGTGTAATACATAAAAGCTGGTAAAACAACCTATAATGATATTTACTACGGTGTAATACATAAAAGCTGGTAAAACAACCTATAATGATATTTACTACGGTGTAATACATAAAAGCTGGTAAAACAACCTATAATGATATTTACTACGGTGTAATACATAAAAGCTGGTAAAACAACCTATAATGATATTTACTACGGTGTAATACATAAAAGCTGGTGAAACAACCTATAATGATATTTACTACGGTGTAATACATAAAAGCTGGTGAAGCAAACTATAATGATATTTACTACGGTGTAATACATAAAAGCTGGTAAAACAACCTATAATGATATTTACTACGGTGTAATACATAAAAGCTGGTAAAACAACCTATAATGATATTTACTACGGTGTAATACATAAAAGCTGGTAAAACAACCTATAATGATATTTACTACGGTGTAATACATAAAAGCTGGTAAAACAACCTATAATGATATTTACTACGGTGTAATACATAAAAGCTGGTAAAACAACCTATAATGATATTTACTACGGTGTAATACATAAAAGCTGGTAAAACAACCTATAATGATATTTACTACGGTGTAATACATAAAAGCTGGTGAAGCAAACTATAATGATATTTACTACGGTGTAATACATAAAAGCTGGTGAAGCAAACTATAATGATATTTACTACGGTGTAATACATAAAAGCTGGTGAAGCAAACTATAATGATATTTACTACGGTGTAATACATAAAAGCTGGTGAAACAACCTATAATGATATTTACTACGGTGTAATACATAAAAGCTGGTGAAGCAAACTATAATGATATTTACTACGGTGTAATACATAAAAGCTGGTAAAACAACCTATAATGATATTTACTACGGTGTAATACATAAAAGCTGGTGAAACAACCTATAATGATATTTACTACGGTGTAATACATAAAAGCTGGTGAAGCAAACTATAATGATATTTACTACGGTGTAATACATAAAAAAGCTGGTGAAACAACCTATAATGATATTTACTACGGTGTAATACATAAAAGCTGGTGAAACAACCTATAATGATATTTACTACGGTGTAATACATAAAAGCTGGTGAAGCAAACTATAATGATATTTACTACGGTGTAATACATAAAAGCTGGTGAAACAACCTATAATGATATTTACTACGGTGTAATACATAAAAGCTGGTGAAGCAAACTATAATGATATTTACTACGGTGTAATACATAAAAGCTGGTGAAGCAAACTATAATGATATTTACTACGGTGTAATACATAAAAGCTGGTAAAACAACCTATAATGATATTTACTACGGTGTAATACATAAAAGCTGGTAAAACAACCTATAATGATATTTACTACGGTGTAATACATAAAAGCTGGTAAAACAAACTATAATGATATTTACTACGGTGTAATACATAAAAGCTGGTAAAACAACCTATAATGATATTTACTACGGTGTAATACATAAAAGCTGGTAAAACAACCTATAATGATATTTACTACGGTGTAATACATAAAAGCTGGTAAAACAACCTATAATGATATTTACTACGGTGTAATACATAAAAGCTGGTAAAACAACCTATAATGATATTTACTACGGTGTAATACATAAAAGCTGGTGAAGCAAACTATAATGATATTTACTACGGTGTAATACATAAAAGCTGGTGAAACAACCTATAATGATATTTACTACGGTGTAATACATAAAAGCTGGTGAAACAACCTATAATGATATTTACTACGGTGTAATACATAAAAGCTGGTGAAGCAAACTATAATGATATTTACTACGGTGTAATACATAAAAGCTGGTGAAGCAAACTATAATGATATTTACTACGGTGTAATACATAAAAGCTGGTGAAGCAAACTATAATGATATTTACTACGGTGTAATACATAAAAGCTGGTGAAGCAAACTATAATGATATTTACTACGGTGTAATACATAAAAGCTGGTAAAACAACCTATAATGATATTTACTACGGTGTAATACATAAAAGCTGGTGAAGCAAACTATAATGATATTTACTACGGTGTAATACATAAAAGCTGGTAAAACAACCTATAATGATATTTACTACGGTGTAATACATAAAAGCTGGTAAAACAAACTATAATGATATTTACTACGGTGTAATACATAAAAGCTGGTAAAACAACCTATAATGATATTTACTACGGTGTAATACATAAAAGCTGGTAAAACAACCTATAATGATATTTACTACGGTGTAATACATAAAAGCTGGTAAAACAAACTATAATGATATTTACTACGGTGTAATACATAAAAGCTGGTAAAACAACCTATAATGATATTTACTACGGTGTAATACATAAAAGCTGGTAAAACAACCTATAATGATATTTACTACGGTGTAATACATAAAAGCTGGTGAAGCAAACTATAATGATATTTACTACGGTGTAATACATAAAAGCTGGTAAAACAACCTATAATGATATTTACTATGGTGTAATACATAAAAGCTGGTGAAACAACCTATAATGATATTTACTACGGTGTAATACATAAAAGCTGGTAAAACAACCTATAATGATATTTACTACGGTGTAATACATAAAAGCTGGTAAAACAACCTATAATGATATTTACTACGGTGTAATACATAAAAGCTGGTAAAACAACCTATAATGATATTTACTACGGTGTAATACATAAAAGCTGGTAAAACAACCTATAATGATATTTACTACGGTGTAATACATAAAAGCTGGTAAAACAACCTATAATGATATTTACTACGGTGTAATACATAAAAGCTGGTGAAACAACCTATAATGATATTTACTACGGTGTAATACATAAAAGCTGGTGAAGCAAACTATAATGATATTTACTACGGTGTAATACATAAAAGCTGGTAAAACAACCTATAATGATATTTACTACGGTGTAATACATAAAAGCTGGTAAAACAACCTATAATGATATTTACTACGGTGTAATACATAAAAGCTGGTAAAACAAACTATAATGATATTTACTACGGTGTAATACATAAAAGCTGGTAAAACAAACTATAATGATATTTACTACGGTGTAATATATAAAAGCTGGTGAAACAACCTATAATGATATTTACTACGGTGTAATACATAAAAGCTGGTGAAACAACCTATAATGATATTTACTACGGTGTAATACATAAAAGCTGGTGAAACAACCTATAATGATATTTACTACGGTGTAATACATAAAAGCTGGTGAAACAACCTATAATGATATTTACTACGGTGTAATACATAAAAGCTGGTAAAACAAACTATAATGATATTTACTACGGTGTAATACATAAAAGCTGGTAAAACAACCTATAATGATATTTACTACGGTGTAATACATAAAAGCTGGTAAAACAAACTATAATGATATTTACTACGGTGTAATACATAAAAGCTGGTAAAACAACCTATAATGATATTTACTACGGTGTAATACATAAAAGCTGGTGAAACAACCTATAATGATATTTACTACGGTGTAATACATAAAAGCTGGTAAAACAACCTATAATGATATTTACTATGGTGTAATACATAAAAGCTAGTGAAACAACCTATAATGATATTTACTACGGTGTAATACATAAAAGCTGGTAAAACAACCTATAATGATATTTACTACGGTGTAATACATAAAAGCTGGTGAAGCAAACTATAATGATATTTACTACGGTGTAATACATAAAAGCTGGTAAAACAACCTATAATGATATTTACTACGGTGTAATACATAAAAGCTGGTGAAGCAAACTATAATGATATTTACTACGGTGTAATACATAAAAGCTGGTGAAACAACCTATAATGATATTTACTACGGTGTAATACATAAAAGCTGGTGAAGCAAACTATAATGATATTTACTACGGTGTAATACATAAAAGCTGGTGAAACAACCTATAATGATATTTACTACGGTGTAATACATAAAAGCTGGTGAAGCAAACTATAATGATATTTACTACGGTGTAATACATAAAAGCTGGTAAAACAACCTATAATGATATTTACTACGGTGTAATACATAAAAGCTGGTGAAGCAAACTATAATGATATTTACTACGGTGTAATACATAAAAGCTGGTGAAGCAAACTATAATGATATTTACTACGGTGTAATACATAAAAGCTGGTGAAACAACCTATAATGATATTTACTACGGTGTAATACATAAAAGCTGGTAAAACAACCTATAATGATATTTACTACGGTGTAATACATAAAAGCTGGTAAAACAAACTATAATGATATTTACTACGGTGTAATACATAAAAGCTGGTAAAACAACCTATAATGATATTTACTACGGTGTAATACATAAAAGCTGGTAAAACAACCTATAATGATATTTACTACGGTGTAATACATAAAAGCTGGTAAAACAACCTATAATGATATTTACTACGGTGTAATACATAAAAGCTGGTGAAACAACCTATAATGATATTTACTACGGTGTAATACATAAAAGCTGGTGAAAACAACTATATTGATATTTACTACGGTGTAATACATAAAAGCTGGTAAAACAACCTATAATGATATTTACTACGGTGTAATACATAAAAGCTGGTAAAACAACCTATAATGATATTTACTACGGTGTAATACATAAAAGCTGGTAAAACAACCTATAATGATATTTACTACGGTGTAATACATAAAAGCTGGTGAAACAACCTATAATGATATTTACTACGGTGTAATACATAAAAGCTGGTGAAGCAAACTATAATGATATTTACTACGGTGTAATACATAAAAGCTGGTAAAACAACCTATAATGATATTTACTACGGTGTAATACATAAAAGCTGGTGAAGCAAACTATAATGATATTTACTACGGTGTAATACATAAAAGCTGGTGAAAACAACCTATAATGATATTTACTACGGTGTAATACATAAAAGCTGGTGAAACAACCTATAATGATATTTACTACGGTGTAATACATAAAAGCTGGTGAAGCAAACTATAATGATATTTACTACGGTGTAATACATAAAAGCTGGTAAAACAACCTATAATGATATTTACTACGGTGTAATACATAAAAGCTGGTGAAGCAAACTATAATGATATTTACTACGGTGTAATACATAAAAGCTGGTAAAACAACCTATAATGATATTTACTACGGTGTAATACATAAAAGCTGGTGAAACAACCTATAATGATATTTACTACGGTGTAATACATAAAAGCTGGTGAAACAACCTATAATGATATTTACTACGGTGTAATACATAAAAGCTGGTAAAACAACCTATAATGATATTTACTACGGTGTAATACATAAAAGCTGGTAAAACAACCTATAATGATATTTACTACGGTGTAATACATAAAAGCTGGTAAAACAACCTATAATGATATTTACTACGGTGTAATACATAAAAGCTGGTGAAGCAAACTATAATGATATTTACTACGGTGTAATACATAAAAGCTGGTGAAACAACCTATAATGATATTTACTACGGTGTAATACATAAAAGCTGGTGAAACAACCTATAATGATATTTACTACGGTGTAATACATAAAAGCTGGTGAAGCAAACTATAATGATATTTACTACGGTGTAATACATAAAAGCTGGTAAAACAACCTATAATGATATTTACTACGGTGTAATACATAAAAGCTGGTAAAACAACCTATAATGATATTTACTACGGTGTAATACATAAAAGCTGGTAAAACAAACTATAATGATATTTACTACGGTGTAATACATAAAAGCTGGTAAAACAACCTATAATGATATTTACTACGGTGTAATACATAAAAGCTGGTAAAACAACCTATAATGATATTTACTACGGTGTAATACATAAAAGCTGGTGAAACAACCTATAATGATATTTACTACGGTGTAATACATAAAAGCTGGTGAAGCAAACTATAATGATATTTACTACGGTGTAATACATAAAAGCTGGTAAAACAACCTATAATGATATTTACTACGGTGTAATACATAAAAGCTGGTGAAGCAAACTATAATGATATTTACTACGGTGTAATATATAAAAGCTGGTGAAACAACCTATAATGATATTTACTACGGTGTAATACATAAAAGCTGGTGAAACAACCTATAATGATATTTACTACGGTGTAATACATAAAAGCTGGTGAAGCAAACTATAATGATATTTACTACGGTGTAATACATAAAAGCTGGTAAAACAACCTATAATGATATTTACTACGGTGTAATACATAAAAGCTGGTAAAACAAACTATAATGATATTTACTACGGTGTAATACATAAAAGCTGGTAAAACAACCTATAATGATATTTACTACGGTGTAATACATAAAAGCTGGTGAAGCAAACTATAATGATATTTACTACGGTGTAATACATAAAAGCTGGTAAAACAAACTATAATGATATTTACTACGGTGTAATACATAAAAGCTGGTAAAACAACCTATAATGATATTTACTACGGTGTAATACATAAAAGCTGGTAAAACAACCTATAATGATATTTACTACGGTGTAATACATAAAAGCTGGTAAAACAACCTATAATGATATTTACTACAATACATAAAAGCTATATAATGATATTTACTACGGTGTAATACATAAAAGCTGGTAAAACAACCTATAATGATATTTACTACGGTGTAATACATAAAAGCTGGTGAAGCAAACTATAATGATATTTACTACGGTGTAATACATAAAAGCTGGTGAAACAACCTATAATGATATTTACTACGGTGTAATACATAAAAGCTGGTAAACAACCTATAATGATATTTACTACGGTGTAATACATAAAAGCTGGTGAAACAACCTATAATGATATTTACTACGGTGTAATACATAAAAGCTGGTGAAGCAAACTATAATGATATTTACTACGGTGTAATACATAAAAGCTGGTGAAACAACCTATAATGATATTTACTACGGTGTAATACATAAAAGCTGGTGAAACAAACTATAATGATATTTACTATAATGATATTTACTACGGTGTAATACATAAAAGCTGGTAAAACAACCTATAATGATATTTACTACGGTGTAATACATAAAAGCTGGTGAAACAACCTATAATGATATTTACTACGGTGTAATATATAAAAGCTGGTGAAACAACCTATAATGATATTTACTACGGTGTAATACATAAAAGCTGGTGAAGCAAACTATAATGATATTTACTACGGTGTAATACATAAAAGCTGGTGAAGCAAACTATAATGATATTTACTACGGTGTAATACATAAAAGCTGGTGAAACAACCTATAATGATATTTACTACGGTGTAATACATAAAAGCTGGTAAAACAACCTATAATGATATTTACTACGGTGTAATACATAAAAGCTGGTAAAACAACCTATAATGATATTTACTACGGTGTAATACATAAAAGCTGGTAAAACAACCTATAATGATATTTACTACGGTGTAATACATAAAAGCTGGTGAAACAACCTATAATGATATTTACTACGGTGTAATACATAAAAGCTGGTGAAGCAAACTATAATGATATTTACTACGGTGTAATACATAAAAGCTGGTGAAACAACCTATAATGATATTTACTACGGTGTAATACATAAAAGCTGGTGAAGCAAACTATAATGATATTTACTACGGTGTAATACATAAAAGCTGGTAAAACAACCTATAATGATATTTACTACGGTGTAATACATAAAAGCTGGTGAAACAACCTATAATGATATTTACTACGGTGTAATACATAAAAGCTGGTGAAGCAAACTATAATGATATTTACTACGGTGTAATACATAAAAGCTGGTGAAACAACCTATAATGATATTTACTACGGTGTAATACATAAAAGCTGGTAAAACAACCTATAATGATATTTACTACGGTGTAATACATAAAAGCTGGTAAAACAACCTATAATGATATTTACTACGGTGTAATACATAAAAGCTGGTAAAACAACCTAAATGATATTTACTACGGTGTAATACATAAAAGCTGGTAAAAAACAAACTATAATGATATTTACTACGGTGTAATACATAAAAGCTGGTAAAACAAATAATGATATTTACTGGTGTAATAATAAAAGCTGGTAAAACAACCTATAATAATATTTACTACGGTGTAATACATAAAAGCTGGTAAAACAACCTATAATGATATTTACTACGGTGTAATACATAAAAGCTGGTAAAACAACCTATAATGATATTTACTACGGTGTAATACATAAAAGCTGGTAAAACAACCTATAATGATATTTACTACGGTGTAATACATAAAAGCTGGTGAAGCAAACTATAATGATATTTACTACGGTGTAATATATAAAAGCTGGTGAAACAACCTATAATGATATTTACTACGGTGTAATACATAAAAGCTGGTGAAACAACCTATAATGATATTTACTACGGTGTAATACATAAAAGCTGGTGAAACAACCTATAATGATATTTACTACGGTGTAATACATAAAAGCTGGTGAAACAACCTATAATGATATTTACTACGGTGTAATACATAAAGCTGGTAAAACAACCTATAATGATATTTACTACGGTGTAATACATAAAAGCTGGTGAAACAACCTATAATGATATTTACTACGGTGTAATACATAAAAGCTGGTGAAACAACCTATAATGATATTTACTACGGTGTAATACATAAAAGCTGGTAAAACAACCTATAATGATATTTACTACGGTGTAATACATAAAAGCTGGTAAAACAAACTATAATGATATTTACTACGGTGTAATACATAAAAGCTGGTAAAACAACCTATAATGATATTTACTACGGTGTAATACATAAAAGCTGGTAAAACAACCTATAATGATATTTACTACGGTGTAATACATAAAAGCTGGTGAAACAACCTATAATGATATTTACTACGGTGTAATACATAAAAGCTGGTGAAAACAAACTATAATGATATTTACTACGGTGTAATACATAAAAGCTGGTAAAACAACCTATAATGATATTTACTACGGTGTAATACATAAAAGCTGGTAAAACAAACTATAATGATATTTACTACGGTGTAATACATAAAAGCTGGTAAAACAACCTATAATGATATTTACTACGGTGTAATACATAAAAGCTGGTGAAGCAAACTATAATGATATTTACTACGGTGTAATACATAAAAGCTGGTGAAAACAACCTATAATGATATTTACTACGGTGTAATACATAAAAGCTGGTGAAGCAAACTATAATGATATTTACTACGGTGTAATACATAAAAGCTGGTGAAGCAAACTATAATGATATTTACTACGGTGTAATACATAAAAGCTGGTGAAGCAAACTATAATGATATTTACTACGGTGTAATACATAAAAGCTGGTGAAACAACCTATAATGATATTTACTACGGTGTAATACATAAAAGCTGGTAAAACAAACTATAATGATATTTACTACGGTGTAATACATAAAAGCTGGTAAAACAACCTATAATGATATTTACTACGGTGTAATACATAAAAGCTGGTAAAACAACCTATAATGATATTTACTACGGTGTAATACATAAAAGCTGGTAAAACAACCTATAATGATATTTACTACGGTGTAATACATAAAAGCTGGTGAAGCAAACTATAATGATATTTACTACGGTGTAATACATAAAAGCTGGTGAAGCAAACTATAATGATATTTACTACGGTGTAATACATAAAAGCTGGTAAAACAACCTATAATGATATTTACTACGGTGTAATACATAAAAGCTGGTAAAACAACCTATAATGATATTTACTACGGTGTAATACATAAAAGCTGGTGAAACAACCTATAATGATATTTACTACGGTGTAATACATAAAAGCTGGTAAAACAACCTATAATGATATTTACTACGGTGTAATACATAAAAGCTGGTAAAACAACCTATAATGATATTTACTACGGTGTAATACATAAAAGCTGGTGATATTTACTACGGTGTAATACATAAAAGCTGGTGAAACAACCTATAATGATATTTACTACGGTGTAATACATAAAAGCTGGTGAAGCAAACTATAATGATATTTACTACGGTGTAATACATAAAAGCTGGTAAAACAACCTATAATGATATTTACTACGGTGTAATACATAAAAGCTGGTAAAACAACCTATAATGATATTTACTACGGTGTAATACATAAAAGCTGGTGAAGCAAACTATAATGATATTTACTACGGTGTAATACATAAAAGCTGGTGAAGCAAACTATAATGATATTTACTACGGTGTAATACATAAAAGCTGGTGAAACAACCTATAATGATATTTACTACGGTGTAATACATAAAAGCTGGTGAAGCAAACTATAATGATATTTACTACGGTGTAATACATAAAAGCTGGTAAAACAACCTATAATGATATTTACTACGGTGTAATACATAAAAGCTGGTAAAACAACCTATAATGATATTTACTACGGTGTAATACATAAAAGCTGGTGAAAACAACCTATAATGATATTTACTACGGTGTAATACATAAAAGCTGGTGAAGCAAACTATAATGATATTTACTACGGTGTAATACATAAAATCTGGTAAAGCAAATTATAATGATATTTACTAAGGTGTAATATATAAAAGCTGGTGAAACAACCTATAATGATATTTACTACGGTGTAATACATAAAAGCTGGTAAAACAAACTATAATGATATTTACTACGGTGTAATACATAAAAGCTGGTAAAACAACCTATAATGATATTTACTACGGTGTAATACATAAAAGCTGGTGAAACAACCTATAATGATATTTACTACGGTGTAATACATAAAAGCTGGTAAAACAACCTATAATCATATTTACTATGGTGTAATACATAAAAGCTGGTGAAACAACCTATAATGATATTTACTACGGTGTAATACATAAAAGCTGGTAAAACAACCTATAATGATATTTACTACGGTGTAATACATAAAAGCTGGTAAAACAACCTATAATGATATTTACTACGGTGTAATACATAAAAGCTGGTGAAACAACCTATAATGATATTTACTACGGTGTAATACATAAAAGCTGGTGAAGCAAACTATAATGATATTTACTACGGTGTAATACATAAAAGCTGGTAAAACAACCTATAATGATATTTACTACGGTGTAATACATAAAAGCTGGTAAAACAAACTATAATGATATTTACTACGGTGTAATACATAAAAGCTGGTAAAACAACCTATAATGATATTTACTACGGTGTAATACATAAAAGCTGGTAAAACAACCTATAATGATATTTACTACGGTGTAATACATAAAAGCTGGTGAAACAACAATATTTACTACGGTGTAATACATAAAAGCTGGTGAAACAAACTATAATGATATTTACTACGGTGTAATACATAAAAGCTGGTGTATAATGATATTTACTACGGTGTAATACATAAAAGCTGGTGAAACAACCTATAATGATATTTACTACGGTGTAATACATAAAAGCTGGTAAAACAACCTATAATGATATTTACTACGGTGTAATACATAAAAGCTGGTGAAACAACCTATAATGATATTTACTACGGTGTAATACATAAAAGCTGGTGAAGCAAACTATAATGATATTTACTACGGTGTAATACATAAAAGCTGGTGAAAACAAACTATAATGATATTTACTACGGTGTAATACATAAAAGCTGGTGAAGCAAACTATAATGATATTTACTACGGTGTAATACATAAAAGCTGGTGAAACAACCTATAATGATATTTACTACGGTGTAATACATAAAAGCTGGTGAAGCAAACTATAATGATATTTACTACGGTGTAATACATAAAAGCTGGTGAAGCAAACTATAATGATATTTACTACGGTGTAATACATAAAAGCTGGTGAAACAACCTATAATGATATTTACTACGGTGTAATACATAAAAGCTGGTGAAACAACCTATAATGATATTTACTACGGTGTAATACATAAAAGCTGGTAAAACAACCTATAATGATATTTACTACGGTGTAATACATAAAAGCTGGTAAAACAACCTATAATGATATTTACTACGGTGTAATACATAAAAGCTGGTAAAACAACCTATAATGATATTTACTACGGTGTAATACATAAAAGCTGGTGAAAACAAACTATAATGATATTTACTACGGTGTAATACATAAAAGCTGGTAAAACAACCTATAATGATATTTACTACGGTGTAATACATAAAAGCTGGTAAAACAACCTATAATGATATTTACTACGGTGTAATACATAAAAGCTGGTGAAACAACCTATAATGATATTTACTACGGTGTAATACATAAAAGCTGGTGAAGCAAACTATAATGATATTTACTACGGTGTAATACATAAAAGCTGGTGAAACAACCTATAATGATATTTACTACGGTGTAATACATAAAAGCTGGTGAAACAACCTATAATGATATTTACTACGGTGTAATACATAAAAGCTGGTGAAACAACCTATAATGATATTTACTACGGTGTAATACATAAAAGCTGGTGAAACAAACTATAATGATATTTACTACGGTGTAATACATAAAAGCTGGTGAAACAACCTATAATGATATTTACTACGGTGTAATACATAAAAGCTGGTGAAACAAACTATAATGATATTTACTACGGTGTAATACATAAAAGCTGGTGGTGAAAACAACCTATAATGATATTTACTACGGTGTAATACATAAAAGCTGGTAAAACAAACTATAATGATATTTACTACGGTGTAATACATAAAAGCTGGTGAAAACAACCTATAATGATATTTACTACGGTGTAATACATAAAAGCTGGTGAAACAAACTATAATGATATTTACTACGGTAATACATAAAAGCTGGTGAAACAAACTATAATGATATTTACTACGGTGTAATACATAAAAGCTGGTGAAACAACCTATAATGATATTTACTACGGTGTAATACATAAAAGCTGGTGAAGCAAACTATAATGATATTTACTACGGTGTAATACATAAAAGCTGGTAAAACAAACTATAATGATATTTACTACGGTGTAATACATAAAAGCTGGTAAAACAACCTATAATGATATTTACTACGGTGTAATACATAAAAGCTGGTAAAACAACCTATAATGATATTTACTACGGTGTAATACATAAAAGCTGGTAAAACAACCTATAATGATATTTACTACGGTGTAATACATAAAAGCTGGTGAAACAACCTATAATGATATTTACTACGGTGTAATACATAAAAGCTGGTAAAACAACATATAATGATATTTACTACGGTGTAATACATAAAAGCTGGTAAAACAACCTATAATGATATTTACTACGGTGTAATACATAAAAGCTGGTAAAACAACCTATAATGATATTTACTACGGTGTAATACATAAAAGCTGGTAAAACAACCTATAATGATATTTACTACGGTGTAATACATAAAAGCTGGTGAAGCAAACTATAATGATATTTACTACGGTGTAATACATAAAAGCTGGTAAAACAAACTATAATGATATTTACTACGGTGTAATACATAAAAGCTGGTAAAACAACCTATAATGATATTTACTACGGTGTAATACATAAAAGCTAGTGAAACAACCTATAATGATATTTACTACGGTGTAATACATAAAAGCTGGTGAAGCAAACTATAATGATATTTACTACGGTGTAATACATAAAAGCTGGTGAAACAACCTATAATGATATTTACTACGGTGTAATACATAAAAGCTGGTGAAGCAAACTATAATGATATTTACTACGGTGTAATACATAAAAGCTGGTGAAAACAACGTATAATTATATTTACTACGGTGTAATACATAAAAGCTGGTGAAGCAAACTATAATGATATTTACTACGGTGTAATACATAAAAGCTGGTGAAGCAAACTATAATGATATTTACTACGGTGTAATACATAAAAGCTGGTGAAACAACCTATAATGATATTTACTACGGTGTAATACATAAAAGCTGGTGAAGCAAACTATAATGATATTTACTACGGTGTAATACATAAAAGCTGGTGAAACAACCTATAATGATATTTACTACGGTGTAATACATAAAAGCTGGTGAAGCAAACTATAATGATATTTACTACGGTGTAATATATAAAAGCTGGTGAAACAACCTATAATGATATTTACTACGGTGTAATACATAAAAGCTGGTGAAACAACCTATAATGATATTTACTACGGTGTAATACATAAAAGCTGGTGAAACAACCTATAATGATATTTACTACGGTGTAATACATAAAAGCTGGTAAAACAACCTATAATGATATTTACTACGGTGTAATACATAAAAGCTGGTAAAACAACCTATAATGATATTTACTACGGTGTAATACATAAAAGCTGGTAAAACAACCTATAATGATATTTACTACGGTGTAATACATAAAAGCTGGTGAAGCAAACTATAATGATATTTACTACGGTGTAATACATAAAAGCTGGTAAAACAACCTATAATGATATTTACTACGGTGTAATACATAAAAGCTGGTAAAACAACCTATAATGATATTTACTACGGTGTAATACATAAAAGCTGGTAAAACAACCTATAATGATATTTACTACGGTGTAATACATAAAAGCTGGTGAAGCAAACTATAATGATATTTACTACGGTGTAATACATAAAAGCTGGTAAAACAACCTATAATGATATTTACTACGGTGTAATACATAAAAGCTAGTGAAACAACCTATAATGATATTTACTACGGTGTAATACATAAAAGCTAAGGTGAAAACAAACTATAATGATATTTACTACGGTGTAATACATAAAAGCTGGTAAAACAACCTATAATGATATTTACTACGGTGTAATACATAAAAGCTGGTAAAACAACCTATAATGATATTTACTACGGTGTAATACATAAAAGCTGGTAAAACAACCTATAATGATATTTACTACGGTGTAATACATAAAAGCTGGTGAAGCAAACTATAATGATATTTACTACGGTGTAATACATAAAAGCTGGTGAAACAACCTATAATGATATTTACTACGGTGTAATACATAAAAGCTGGTGAATCAAACTATAATGATATTTACTACGGTGTAATACATAAAAGCTGGTGAAACAACCTATAATGATATTTACTACGGTGTAATACATAAAAGCTGGTGAAGCAAACTATAATGATATTTACTACGGTGTAATACATAAAAGCTGGTAAAACAACCTATAATGATATTTACTACGGTGTAATACATAAAAGCTAGTGAAACAACCTATAATGATATTTACTACGGTGTAATACATAAAAGCTGGTAAAACAAACTATAATGATATTTACTACGGTGTAATACATAAAAGCTGGTGAAACAACCTATAATGATATTTACTACGGTGTAATACATAAAAGCTGGTGAAACAAACTATAATGATATTTACTACGGTGTAATACATAAAAGCTGGTGAAACAACCTATAATGATATTTACTACGGTGTAATACATAAAAGCTGGTGAAACAAACTATAATGATATTTACTACGGTGTAATACATAAAAGCTGGTGAAACAACCTATAATGATATTTACTACGGTGTAATACATAAAAGCTGGTAAAACAACCTATAATGATATTTACTACGGTGTAATACATAAAAGCTGGTGAAACAACCTATAATGATATTTACTACGGTGTAATACATAAAAGCTGGTGAAGCAAACTATAATGATATTTACTACGGTGTAATACATAAAAGCTGGTAAAACAAACTATAATGATATTTACTACGGTGTAATACATAAAAGCTGGTGAAGCAAACTATAATGATATTTACTACGGTGTAATACATAAAAGCTGGTAAAACAAACTATAATGATATTTACTACGGTGTAATACATAAAAGCTGGTGAAACAACCTATAATGATATTTACTACGGTGTAATACATAAAAGCTGGTGAAGCAAACTATAATGATATTTACTACGGTGTAATACATAAAAGCTGGTAAAACAACCTATAATGATATTTACTACGGTGTAATACATAAAAGCTGGTAAAACAACCTATAATGATATTTACTACGGTGTAATACATAAAAAAGCTGGTAAAACAACCTATAATGATATTTACTACGGTGTAATACATAAAAGCTGGTGAAACAACCTATAATAATATTTACTACGGTGTAATACATAAAAGCTGGTAAAACAACCTATAATGATATTTACTACGGTGTAATACATAAAAGCTGGTAAAACAACCTATAATGATATTTACTACGGTGTAATACATAAAAGCTGGTGAAGCAAACTATAATGATATTTACTACGGTGTAATACATAAAAGCTGGTAAAACAACCTATAATGATATTTACTACGGTGTAAATATATTTATAAATACATAAAAGTGGTGAACAAACTATAATGATATTTACTACGGTGTAATACATAAAAGCTGGTGAAACAAACTATAATGATATTTACTACGGTGTAATACATAAAAGCTGGTGAAACAACCTATAATGATATTTACTACGGTGTAATACATAAAAGCTGGTGAAACAACCTATAATGATATTTACTACGGTGTAATACATAAAAGCTGGTAAAACAACCTATAATGATATTTACTACGGTGTAATACATAAAAGCTGGTGAAACAACCTATAATGATATTTACTACGGTGTAATACATAAAAGCTGGTGAAACAACCTATAATGATATTTACTACGGTGTAATAATAAAAGCTGGTGAAACAAACTATAATGATATTTACTACGGTGTAATACATAAAAGCTGGTGAAACAAACTATAATGATATTTACTACGGTGTAATACATAAAAGCTGGTGAAACAACCTATAATGATATTTACTACGGTGTAATACATAAAAGCTGGTAAAACAACCTATAATGATATTTACTACGGTGTAATACATAAAAGCTGGTGAAACAACCTATAATGATATTTACTACGGTGTAATACATAAAAGCTGGTGAAACAACCTATAATGATATTTACTACGGTGTAATACATAAAAGCTGGTGAAACAACCTATAATGATATTTACTACGGTGTAATACATAAAAGCTGGTGAAACAAACTATAATGATATTTACTACGGTGTAATACATAAAAGCTGGTGAAACAACCTATAATGATATTTATTACGGTGTAATACATAAAAGCTGGTGAAGCAAACTATAATGATATTTACTACGGTGTAATACATAAAAGCTGGTGAAGCAAACTATAATGATATTTACTACGGTGTAATACATAAAAGCTGGTGAAAACAACCTATAATGATATTTACTACGGTGTAATACATAAAAGCTGGTGAAGCAAACTATAATGATATTTACTACGGTGTAATACATAAAAGCTGGTAAAACAAACTATAATGATATTTACTACGGTGTAATACATAAAAGCTGGTGAAACAACCTATAATGATATTTACTACGGTGTAATACATAAAAGCTGGTAAAACAACCTATAATGATATTTACTACGGTGTAATACATAAAAGCTGGTGAAACAACCTATAATGATATTTACTACGGTGTAATACATAAAAGCTGGTGAAAACAAACTATAATGATATTTACTACGGTGTAATACATAAAAGCTGGTAAAACAACCTATAATGATATTTACTACGGTGTAATACATAAAAGCTGGTAAAACAAACTATAATGATATTTACTACGGTGTAATACATAAAAGCTGGTAAAACAACCTATAATGATATTTACTACGGTGTAATACATAAAAGCTGGTGAAGAAACTATAATGATATTTACTACGGTGTAATACATAAAAGCTGGTGAAGCAAACTATAATGATATTTACTACGGTGTAATACATAAAAGCTGGTGAAACAACCTATAATGATATTTACTACGGTGTAATACATAAAAGCTGGTGAAACAACCTATAATGATATTTACTACGGTGTAATACATAAAAGCTGGTAAAACAACCTATAATGATATTTACTACGGTGTAATACATAAAAGCTGGTAAAACAACCTATAATGATATTTACTACGGTGTAATACATAAAAGCTGGTAAAACAACCTATAATGATATTTACTACGGTGTAATACATAAAAGCTGGTAAAACAACCTATAATGATATTTACTACGGTGTAATACATAAAAGCTGGTAAAACAACCTATAATGATATTTACTACGGTGTAATACATAAAAGCTGGTGAAAACAACCTATAATGATATTTACTACGGTGTAATACATAAAAGCTGGTGAAACAACCTATAATGATATTTACTATGGTGTAATACATAAAAGCTGGTGAAACAACCTATAATGATATTTACTATGGTGTAATACATAAAAGCTAGTGAAACAACCTAAAATGATATTTACTACGGTGTAATACATAAAAGCTGGTGAAAACAAACTATAATGATATTTACTACGGTGTAATACATAAAAGCTGGTGAAGCAAACTATAATGATATTTACTACGGTGTAATACATAAAAGCTGGTGAAACAACCTATAATGATATTTACTACGGTGTAATACATAAAAGCTGGTGAAGCAAACTATAATGATATTTACTACGGTGTAATACATAAAAGCTGGTAAAACAAACTATAATGATATTTACTACGGTGTAATACATAAAAGCTGGTAAAACAACCTATAATGATATTTACTACGGTGTAATACATAAAAGCTGGTGAAGCAAACTATAATGATATTTACTACGGTGTTATACATAAAAGCTGGTAAAACAACCTATAATGATATTTACTACGGTGTAATACATAAAAGCTGGTATATAATGATATTTACTACGGTGTAATACATAAAAGCTGGTAAAACAACCTATAATGATATTTACTACGGTGTAATACATAAAAGCTGGTGAAGCAAACTATAATGATATTTACTACGGTGTAATACATAAAAGCTGGTGAAACAACCTATAATGATATTTACTACGGTGTAATACATAAAAGCTGGTGAAGCAAACTATAATGATATTTACTACGGTGTAATACATAAAAGCTGGTAAAACAACCTATAATGATATTTACTACGGTGTAATACATAAAAGCTGGTGAAACAACCTATAATGATATTTACTACGGTGTAATACATAAAAGCTGGTGAAACAACCTATAATGATATTTACTACGGTGTAATACATAAAAGCTGGTAAAACAACCTATAATGATATTTACTACGGTGTAATACATAAAAGCTGGTGAAGCAAACTATAATGATATTTACTACGGTGTAATACATAAAAGCTGGTAAAACAACCTATAATGATATTTACTACGGTGTAATACATAAAAGCTGGTGAAACAACCTATAATGATATTTACTACGGTGTAATACATAAAAGCTGGTGAAACAACCTATAATGATATTTACTACGGTGTAATACATAAAAGCTGGTGAAGCAAACTATAATGATATTTACTACGGTGTAATACATAAAAGCTGGTGAAACAAACTATAATGATATTTACTACGAATATAATGATATTTACTACGGTGTAATACATAAAAGCTGGTGAAACAACCTATAATGATATTTACTACGGTGTAATACATAAAAGCTGGTGAAACAAACTATAATGATATTTACTACGGTGTAATACATAAAAGCTGGTGAAACAACCTATAATGATATTCACTACGGTGTAATACATAAAAGCTGGTGAAGCAAACTATAATGATATTTACTACGGTGTAATACATAAAAGCTGGTGAAGCAAACTATAATGATATTTACTACGGTGTAATACATAAAACCTGGTGAAACAACCTATAATGATATTTACTACGGTGTAATACATAAAAGCTGGTGAAGCAAACTATAATGATATTTACTACGGTGTAATACATAAAAGCTGGTGAAACAACCTATAATGATATTTACTACGGTGTAATACATAAAAGCTGGTGAAGCAAACTATAATGATATTTACTACGGTGTAATACATAAAAGCTGGTGAAACAACCTATAATGATATTTACTACGGTGTAATACATAAAAGCTGGTGAAACAAACTATAATGATATTTACTACGGTGTAATACATAAAAGTTGGTGAAGCAAACTATAATGATATTTACTACGGTGTAATACATAAAAGCTGGTAAAACAACTATAATGATATTTACTACGGTGTAATACATAAAAGCTGGTAAAACAACCTATAATGATATTTACTACGGTGTAATACATAAAAGCTGGTAAAACAACCTATAATGATATTTACTACGGTGTAATACATAAAAGCTGGTAAAACAACCTATAATGATATTTACTACGGTGTAATACATAAAAGCTGGTGAAACAACCTATAATGATATTTACTACGGTAATACATAAAAGCTGGTGAAACAAACTATAATGATATTTACTACGGTGTAATACATAAAAGCTGGTGAAACAAACAACCTATAATGATATTTACTACGGTGTAATAACATAAAACTACGCTGGTGGTGAAACAAACTATAATGATATTTACTACGGTGTAATACATAAAAGCTGGTAAAACAACCTATAATGATATTTACTACGGTGTAATACATAAAAGCTGGTGAAACAACCTATAATGATATTTACTACGGTGTAATAATAAAAGCTGGTGAAACAACCTATAATGATATTTACTACGGTGTAATACATAAAAGCTGGTGAAACAACCTATAATGATATTTACTACGGTGTAATACATAAAAGCTGGTGAAACAACCTATAATGATATTTACTACGGTGTAATACATAAAAGCTGGTGAAACAACCTATAATGATATTTACTACGGTGTAATACATAAAAGCTGGTGAAGCAAACTATAATGATATTTACTACGGTGTAATACATAAAAGCTGGTGAAGCAAACTATAATGATATTTACTACGGTGTAATACATAAAAGCTGGTAAAACAACCTATAATTATATTTACTACGGTGTAATACATAAAAGCTGGTGAAACAACCTATAATGATATTTACTACGGTGTAATACATAAAAGCTGGTAAAACAACCTATAATGATATTTACTACGGTGTAATACATAAAAGCTGGTGAAACAACCTATAATGATATTTACTACGGTGTAATACATAAAAGCTGGTGAAAACAAACTATAATGATATTTACTACGGTGTAATACATAAAAGCTGGTGAAACAACCTATAATGATATTTACTACGGTGTAATACATAAAAGCTGGTGAAGAAACTATAATGATATTTACTACGGTGTAATACATAAAAGCTGGTGAAGCAAACTATAATGATATTTACTACGGTGTAATACATAAAAGCTGGTAAAACAACCTATAATGATATTTACTACGGTGTAATACATAAAAGCTGGTGAAGCAAACTATAATGATATTTACTACGGTGTAATACATAAAAGCTGGTAAAACAACCTATAATGATATTTACTACGGTGTAATACATAAAAGCTGGTAAAACAACCTATAATGATATTTACTACGGTGTAATACATAAAAGCTGGTGAAAACAACCTATAATGATATTTACTACGGTGTAATACATAAAAGCTGGTGAAACAAACCTATAATGATATTTACTACGGTGTAATACATAAAAGCTGGTAAAACAACCTATAATGATATTTACTACGGTGTAATACATAAAAGCTGGTAAAACAACCTATAATGATATTTACTACGGTGTAATACATAAAAGCTGGTAAAACAACTTATAATGATATTTACTACGGTGTAATACATAAAAGCTGGTGAAGAAACTATAATGATATTTACTACGGTGTAATACATAAAAGCTGGTGAAACAACCTATAATGATATTTACTACGGTGTAATACATAAAAGCTGGTGAAACAACCTATAATGATATTTACTACGGTGTAATACATAAAAGCTGGTGAAGCAAACTATAATGATATTTACTACGGTGTAATACATAAAAGCTGGTAAAACAACCTATAATGATATTTACTACGGTGTAATACATAAAAGCTGGTGAAGCAAACTATAATGATATTTACTACGGTGTAATATATAAAAGCTGGTGAAACAACCTATAATGATATTTACTACGGTGTAATACATAAAAGCTGGTGAAACAACCTATAATGATATTTACTACGGTGTAATACATAAAAGCTGGTGAAGCAAACTATAATGATATTTACTACGGTGTAATACATAAAAGCTGGTAAAACAAACTATAATGATATTTACTACGGTGTAATACATAAAAGCTGGTAAAACAACCTATAATGATATTTACTACGGTGTAATACATAAAAGCTGGTAAAACAACCTATAATGATATTTACTACGGTGTAATACATAAAAGCTGGTAAAACAACCTATAATGATATTTACTACGGTGTAATACATAAAAGCTGGTGAAACAACCTATAATGATATTTACTACGGTGTAATACATAAAAGCTGGTAAAACAACCTATAATGATATTTACTACGGTGTAATACATAAAAGCTGGTGAAACAACCTATAATGATATTTACTACGGTGTAATACATAAAAGCTGGTGAAGCAAACTATAATGATATTTACTACGGTGTAATACATAAAAGCTGGTAAAACAACCTATAATGATATTTACTACGGTGTAATACATAAAAGCTGGTAAAACAACCTATAATGATATTTACTACGGTGTAATACATAAAAGCTGGTGAAAACAACCTATAATGATATTTACTACGGTGTAATACATAAAATAATGCTGGTGTAATACATAAAAGCTAGTGAAACAACCTATAATGATATTTACTACGGTGTAATACATAAAAGCTGGTGAAGCAAACTATAATGATATTTACTACGGTGTAATACATAAAAGCTGGTGAAGCAAACTATAATGATATTTACTACGGTGTAATACATAAAAGCTGGTAAAACAAACTATAATGATATTTACTACGGTGTAATACATAAAAGCTGGTGAAACAACCTATAATGATATTTACTACGGTGTAATACATAAAAGCTGGTGAAACAACCTATAATGATATTTACTACGGTGTAATACATAAAAGCTGGTGAAACAAACTATAATGATATTTACTACGGTGTAATACATAAAAGCTGGTGAAACAACCTATAATGATATTTACTACGGTGTAATACATAAAAGCTGGTGAAACAACCTATAATGATATTTACTACGGTGTAATACATAAAAGCTGGTAAAACAACCTATAATGATATTTACTACGGTGTAATACATAAAAGCTGGTGAAACAACCTATAATGATATTTACTACGGTGTAATACATAAAAGCTGGTGAAACAAACTATAATGATATTTACTACGGTGTAATACATAAAAGCTGGTGAAACAACCTATAATGATATTTACTACGGTGTAATACATAAAAGCTGGTGAAACAACCTATAATGATATTTACTACGGTGTAATACATAAAAGCTGGTGAAACAAAACTATAATGATATTTACTACGGTGTAATACATAAAAGCTGGTGAAACAACCTATAATGATATTTACTACGGTGTAATACATAAAAGCTGGTGAAACAACCTATAATGATATTTACTACGGTGTAATACATAAAAGCTGGTGAAACAACCTATAATGATATTTACTACGGTGTAATACATAAAAGCTGGTGAAAACAACCTATAATGATATTTACTACGGTGTAATACATAAAAGCTGGTGAAACAACCTATAATGATATTTACTACGGTGTAATACATAAAAGCTGGTGAAACAAACTATAATGATATTTACTACGGTGTAATACATAAAAGCTGGTGAAACAACCTATAATGATATTTACTAATACATAAAAGCTGGTGATAATACAATACATAAAAGCTGGTAAAACAACCTATAATGATATTTACTACGGTGTAATACATAAAAGCTGGTGAAACAACCTATAATGATATTTACTACGGTGTAATACATAAAAGCTGGTGAAACAAACTATAATGATATTTACTACGGTGTAATACATAAAAGCTGGTGAAACAACCTATAATGATATTTACTACGGTGTAATACATAAAAAGCTGGTGAAACAAACTATAATGATATTTACTACGGTGTAATACATAAAAGCTGGTAAAACAACCTATAATGATATTTACTACGGTGTAATACATAAAAGCTGGTGAAAACAAACTATAATGATATTTACTACGGTGTAATACATAAAAGCTGGTAAAACAACCTATAATGATATTTACTACGGTGTAATACATAAAAGCTGGTGAAACAACCTATAATGATATTTACTACGGTGTAATACATAAAAGCTGGTGAAGCAAACTATAATGATATTTACTACGGTGTAATACATAAAAGCTGGTGAAACAACCTATAATGATATTTACTATGGTGTAATACATAAAAGCTGGTGAAACAACCTATAATGATATTTACTACGGTGTAATACATAAAAGCTGGTGAAGCAAACTATAATGATATTTACTACGGTGTAATACATAAAAGCTGGTAAAACAACCTATAATGATATTTACTACGGTGTAATACATAAAAGCTGGTGAAGCAAACTATAATGATATTTACTACGGTGTAATACATAAAAGCTGGTAAAACAACCTATAATGATATTTACTACGGTGTAATACATAAAAGCTGGTGAAACAACCTATAATGATATTTACTAAATACATAAAAGCTGGTGAAACAACCTATAATGATATTTACTACGGTGTAATACATAAAAGCTGGTGAAGCAAACTATAATGATATTTACTACGGTGTAATACATAAAAGCTGGTGAAGCAAACTATAATGATATTTACTACGGTGTAATACATAAAAGCTGGTAAAACAAACTATAATGATATTTACTACGGTGTAATACATAAAAGCTGGTGAAACAACCTATAATGATATTTACTACGGTGTAATACATAAAAAGCTGGTATTTAAACATAAAAGCTGGTATAATGATATTTACTACGGTGTAATACATAAAACAACTGGTAAAACAAAAAGCCAACCTATAATGATATTTACTACGGTGTAATACATAAAAGCTGGTAAAACAACCTATAATGATATTTACTACGGTGTAATACATAAAAGCTGGTGAAACAACCTATAATGATATTTACTACGGTGTAATACATAAAAGCTGGTGAAAACAAACTATAATGATATTTACTACGGTGTAATACATAAAAGCTGGTAAAAACAATATTATAATGATATTTACTACGGTGTAATACATAAAAGCTGGTGAAGCAAACTATAATGATATTTACTACGGTGTAATACATAAAAGCTGGTAAAACAAACTATAATGATATTTACTACGGTGTAATACATAAAAGCTGGTAAAACAACCTATAATGATATTTACTACGGTGTAATACATAAAAGCTGGTGAAAACAAACTATAATGATATTTACTACGGTGTAATAAATAAAAGCTGGTAAAACAAACTATAATGATATTTATTACAGTGTAATACATAAAAGCTGGTGAAGCAAAGTATAATGATATTTACTACGGTGTAATATATAAAAGCTGGTAAAACAAACTATAATGATATTTACTACGGTGTAATACATAAAAGCTGGTGAAAACAACCTATAATGATATTTACTACGGTGTAATACATAAAAGCTGGTGAAAACAAACTATAATGATATTTACTACGGTGTAATACATAAAAGCTGGTAAAACAACCTATAATGATATTTACTACGGTGTAATACATAAAGCTGGTGAAAACAACCTATAATGATATTTACTACGGTGTAATACATAAAAGCTGGTGAAACAACCTATAATGATATTTACTACGGTGTAATACATAAAAGCTGGTGAAACAACCTATAATGATATTTACTACGGTGTAATACATAAAAGCTGGTGAAACAAACCTATAATGATATTTACTACGGTGTAATACATAAAAGCTGGTGAAACAAACTATAATGATATTTACTACGGTGTAATACATAAAAGCTGGTGAAACAACCTATAATGATATTTACTACGGTGTAATACATAAAAGCTGGTGAAAACAAACTATAATGATATTTACTAATAAAACATATAAAAGCTGGTTAGTAAATATATTTACTATAAAATAAAAGCTGGTGAAACAACCTATAA